>NC_073744.1:87191034-87791034 GCF_029784135.1 Toxorhynchites rutilus septentrionalis
TGAAGCTGAATCCTAAACCGGGAATCTGAATTTGGAATCTGAATCTGGAATCTAAATCTGGAATCTAAATCCAGAATTTGAATCTGGAATCTAAATCTGGAATCTGAATCCGGAATTTGAATCTAGAATCCAAATCTGGAAACTGAATTAGAAATCTGAAGCAGAACCGTAAATCGGGAATCTGAATTTGGAATCTGAATCCGGAATCTAAATCTGAAATCTTAATCTGGAATCTGAAATTTGGAATTTGAACCCGGAATCTGAAGCTGAACCCTGAATCTGGAATCTGAACCTGGATTCTGAATTTAGAATTTGAATTCAGAATTTTAATCTGGAATCTGAATCAAAAATCTGAAGCTGAACTTGAAAGCGGGAATCTGAATTTGGAATCTGAATCAGAAATTTGAAGCTGAACCCTGAATCAGGAATCTGAATTTGGAATCTGAATCTGGAATCTAAATCTGGAATCTGAATCCCGAATTTGAATCTGGAATCTGAATCTGGAATGTGAATCTACACTAATTCAGGAATCTGAATTTTGAATTTGAAACTGGAATCTAAACCTAAAATCTGAATCTGGAATCTGAAATATGAAATTTGAACCCGGAATTTGAAGCTGAAACCTGAATCTGGAATTCGAATCTGGTATCTTAATCCGGAATCTGAACCTGAAATCTGAATCTAGAATCTGAATCTGTAATTTGGGCGATTCAGATCATCAGTCTAATGCACGGACTCTCAAACTATTTTGGGCAGGATACCCTTTTTCCAGAATGAAGTGATACCATCGACCCCCAAAGTTTTATGGTTGGTCAAGTGAGTAACTAACTATCGTGGAATAACTAGCCTATCTGCAGCTTCGAAAATTTTTGAGATGATCGTAAAGGATGCGGTATTCTTCCACGTTAAACATTATATATCGCCAGCACAGCACGGTTTTATGCCCGGGCGCTCTGTGACAACAAACTTGTTGGAATTTACCTCTACGTGCATCGATCAGTTGGAGAACAAGGTTCAGGTTGATGCAGTGTATACTGACATAAAAGCCGCGTTTGATTGCATCGACCATCAGATTCTACTTGGAAAAATGCGTCGCCTGGGTGCTTCAGACCGTTTTGTTTCGTGGTTGTCGTCGTATCTTTCCGGGAGATCACTTCGAGTGAAGCTTGAAAGCCATCTTTCAATACCGTTCACCGCCGCTTCCGGAGTTCCTCAAGGCAGTAACTTGGGACCTCTATTGTTTGCCATTTTTTACAATGACGTCACCACATTTTTGAAACCAGGTTGTGTTCTCATCTACGCAGATGACTTGAAAATTTTTCTCACCGTTAAATGCATTGAGGATTGCCGTCAGTTACAAAGCTTGCTCAACAGCTTCTGGGTGTGGTGTCAATTAAACAAAATGACAGTAAGCATTGCCAAATGTGTTATCATGACATTTCATCGCAAAAAGGAATCAATATCCTTTGACTACTCTCTGGAAAACCATGTGCTGGCCCGTGTCAATCAGGTGAACGACCTCGGTGTGATACTGGATCCGAAGCTTACTTTTAGCATACATCGCTCGACGTTAGCTTCCAAGGCCTACCGTCATCTTGGATTCATCTTGAGGATCTCCCGAGAATTCACGGATCCTTATTGTTTGAAGGCGCTATATTGTTCATTAGTGTGCCCTATTTTGGAAAATGCTTCTGTAGTGTGGATGCCCTATCAACTATCGTGGATCCTACGTATTGAACGAGTACAGAAAATGTTTATTCGTCGTGCTCTCAGCTCCCTGCCATGGCACTGTCCTCAGAATCTTCCGCCTTATCCTGACAGATGTCTTTTGCTAGGGTTGGATACTCTTGAGCGAAGACGGAAACATCAACAATGTACGCTCGTCGCCAAGATACTCAACGATGAAATTGACTCACCCGTGCTGCTTTCCCGCATCAATATGCGTGCGCCATCCAGAGTTCTTCGCTCAACAAGCCTTTTACAGCCCGCGAAACACCGTTCTAGTTTTGGTCATAATGAACCCGTAACGGGAATGATTCGTGCTTTCTCGATAGTAGAAGATCTGTTCGAGTTCATCTACCAGATTTCGTCAAAGGATTGGACGCATTGGTGTTTTTTAATGTTTTGTTTTGTTTTTAATGTTTGTATTTTAAAATTTGTTTTTTATGTTTATATTCATTAAGACATTTGTCAGATGAACAAAGAAATAAATAATAATAAGAATAATAATAATAATAAGAATAATAATAATAATAATAATAATAATAATAATAAGTTAGTTAAGCCTGGTGCACGTGTCTCGTAGTTCCCATTGCGACCTTCAGCCTCTGCCCAGGAACTCCCATCCCTACCTTCACGAGGTACTAGCTGAGATGCGAGCAACCCTTGGAAAGATCGGGTAACCAACCCCGGTGGGACCTTGGGTCGTATGCAAACAGGGAAGGGGGACTAGTGTAGCGTCTGTTCTCCATGTTAGGAGCGGCCCACAACAGCGTCTGTATTCCAGGTTAGGAACGGCTGAGATACCGTCCTTCAGGCAGGTTGAGGACTCTAAGAAGCAACCTGTGCCAACCCGTGTTTTCCCGGGAAAAGGAAAACTACCAATAATGCAATTGAGAAATCGGAGAATTATAGTAATGCGATCGCCTGAGGAGGGCCCCCGGACTGGAGCTGGTCCTGGAACGGGCGTACATGTGAGCGGCCAGCGGCTAGAGGAATTGGTGCAAGAGCGGACCTCTAGTCATCGGGCTCAGCCCGTAAACCGAACGCTAAACAGAACCCGCAGCACAAGAAATCACAATGGCAATGCTGCACCTGCAAATGATGCTGCGATTGGACGACGTCAGTCGCTCACATTGACAGGCCGCCAACGGCAACGAATCATGTGGACGAGAGAGATGAATGAATTCGTGATTCGTTGCTATTATGTCTGCACAAGATTGGAGACGGACATGTCCGGCAGACCAAGAATGCTGGAAATGTTCAACGAGCAGTTCCCACGATTTGCCGGCCAACTAGATCGGAATAAGCTCTACACACGGAGACGAGCGATTTTGTCACACAACATGCTGTCCCCGGCTGAAATAGAGGCCATCAAGTTGGAAGTGCAACGAGAACTGCGTAGAGAGAGTGGAAGATCGAGCGATATGTCGAGAAGGAGCTCTGCTAGGCTGAGTGCATCGTTCGCTAGTGAAAGGCGCGAATCTATTGCACCACCACCGGATCCAGTGGATGAGCCTAGAGGACAAGAGCCGGCAGAGGATCAACAACGAGGTCAATTAAAGAACGAATTGGCTTTCCACATGGATGCAGCAGTGACCCAGTTTTACGGAACGGACCCCTTAACCCGACACAAGATTCCGAAGTTGCAGTATTCCCACCGACTAACGAGTGCCGTCCAAGTACTCGACCAGGAAGTACTACCTGTGTACCTGGAAGTGGTAGAGAATCTAGAGGAGCTGCAATTTATCGTTTATTGTGGAACTGTAGCTGTTGTACGGACGTTAGGAATGCGCACCTTTCACCAAGACGATAGACAGAACCGCGTACTCTCCAAAAAATCGAAACCTGCTTGGATGAGACGCCTGGAAGGTCGTATCCAAACGCTCCGAGTAAAAATCGGTCGACTAACGCAGTACAAGAGGGGAAGTCGATCGCGAAAGCTGATTCGTGGAGTTGCTGAAATTGTGAATCCGGCAGAGCTCTCTGATCTTAATGAAAACCGCATCATTGAGATCCTCGACACCCATGTACAACGGTTGAGTGCTCTATCAAAAAGGTTAAGACGTTATACGGAATGTACGAAAAGGCATGCGGATAATCGTATGTTCAGTATGAACGAAAGGGAGTTCTACAGCCGCATCAAAAAGAAACGCAATAATTACGATGGTGGTCTTCCTGAGATTGACGAAGTTACCCAGTTTTGGTCAGGCTTATGGGAGAACCCTATTCAACACCGAAGTAACAGGATGTGGCTGGTAGAAGAAGAGGAATATGGAAACGGACTTGAAGCAATGCCTGCCGTTATGGTAACCGCCCATGATATCAACGAAGCCATTCGATATTCCAGGAATTGGGCTGCGCCAGGACCAGATTTCGTGCACAATTTCTGGTACAAAAAGTTTTCTTCAACTCATGGGCGAATGGCAGAGTGCTTCAATAAGGTATTAGAAAATCCCCAAACAACACCGGAGTTCGTGACCAGGGGAATTACTCATCTGATGCCAAAGGATCAAGACACAGCGAATGCGGCGAAGTACAGGCCAATAACATGTCTAACGAGCCTGTACAAGCTACTTACGTCGGTGATTGATAAAAAGATACAAAACCATTGCGAAGTTAACGAAATATTAACAGAAGAACAGAAAGGCTGTAAACAGAACACGCGGGGCTGCAAAGATCAAGTCGTTATCGATGCAGTCATCGTCGGACAAGCAAGCCGAAACAGAAGGAACCTGAGTATGGCGTACATTGACTATAAAAAAGCATACGACTCAGTACCGCATACGTACCTGATAAAGGTACTAAAAATGTACAAGATACATGATGGCGTCATCAGGTTTATGGAACACGCAATGGTAAACTGGAGCACCTCGCTTAGTATCACCGACGGAACAACTATGTTGAGATCCAGAACTCTCAATATTCGCAGGGGAATATTCCAAGGTGACACATTCAGTCCTTTGTGGTTTTGCCTTGCGATGAACCCCTTGAGCAGAGCACTCAACCGAAGCAGCCATGGCTACCATATCAACAGAACAACGACAATAAACCATACCTTCTATATGGACGACTTGAAACTGTTTGCGGAATCAACAGAAGCGCTACATAGTCTTCTACAGTGTGTTAGCGACTTTAGTTCCGATGTGCGGATGGAACTCGGAATCGAAAAGTGTAAGGCAGTACAGCTCCACCGTGGACGATTGGTGGAGACTGAAGGATTCCGCATTAACGAGAGTGAAGTGATTCAAGATTTGGTGGAAGGCGAATCCTATAAGTACCTGGGATTTCTGCAATTGAAAGGGATTTGTCAAACAAAAATCAAGAAGGAACTCCAGGAACAATTCTTGATCAGAATCAACCAGGTTTTGAAAACAAACCTCTGCGGCGGCAAAAAAATCAAAGCCGTCAATACGTTTGCCGTTCCTTTACTCACGTGCAGTTTCGGGGTGCTGAAGTGGACGAAAACCGATTTAGAAACAATAGAAAGAGCAATGAGAGTGACGTTCACAAAGCACCGTATGCACCATCCAAAGTCGTCCATAGAAAGATTCACCTTGCCACGTGTTGAAGGAGGAAGAGGTGTCACTGACATTAGAGCGCTTTGCAGTTCCCAGATCCAGCAGTTGCGGAGTTACTTCGTGGAAAGTCAGACCCGTCACGATATCTATCGCGCTGTCTGTGAAGCGGACCGTGGATTCAGTGCCCTGTATCTGGCGCAGGAGCAGTACGAACTTAGCTGCAATTTGCAGACCATAGAAGAAAAAACAACATCATGGAAGCAAAAGGAACTTCATGGGACACACCCCCATCGTTTAGAGCAAGCGCATATCGACAAAGTATTATCGAACACGTGGCTGGTGCGAGGTGAACTCTTTTCTGAAACAGAAGGGTTTATGGTAGCCATCCAGGACCGGATAATAGCGACCAAAAACTACCGGAAGTACATCTTGCACGAAAACGTTGTTGACTGTTGCAGAAAGTGCAATAAAGTAGGAGAGACGATAGAACACGTCATAGCCGGCTGTGGAGCGCTAGCCGAATCAGCTTATCTCAATCGTCACAACTCGGTTGCCAAGATTGTTCATCAACAGCTAGCATCAAAACGCAACTTGGTAAATCAGTTGGTACCCTACTACAAGTATATTCCGGATCCGGTTTTGGAAAATAGCTGCTACAAGTTGTACTGGGATCGCGAGATTATTACGGATGTCCGAATACCAGCTAATCGCCCTGATATTGTGGTCTACGATAAAAATAAGAAAGAAGTGCTGATAATAGACATTGCAGTACCGTTAGACCACAATCTACAATCTACGTTTGCTGCCAAGATAACCAAGTATCACGACTTGGCAGAAGAACTAAAACAAATGTGGCATTTGAAAGGCATCCGTATTATACCAGTAGTGATCTCTGCTACTGGTTTAGTTCCACACTCTCTCACGCAGTCATTGGAGGAGCTGCAAGTAACAGAGCAGCTTGCGGTTATGCAGAAAGCGGTGATTCTTGGAACGTGTAACATAGTGCGACGGTTCCTGAATCACCATAATTAGAACACGATGATTGTGCAGACACTATTATAAAGAGAAAAAAAGAAAAAAAAGATACCACAGAGCCTAATCCCCCTTTGGCATTTAAGAAGCCCGGGGGTAGGTGAATATTCCAGCTCAATGCTGAGAAGTGCCATAACTCTATATAATAATAATAATATCATTTTCTCATCAATAAGTATAGATAAAATTCAGAAAATATCAAGTGTAATTAATACCACGTGTCAGGTAGTCAACGATCATACCATGTTGAAAACACCGGTTCTCGTCCGATCACCGAAGTTAAGCAACATCGGGCGCGATCAGTACTTAGATGGGTGACCGCTTGGGAACGTCGCGTGTCGTTGGCATTTTTTTTTGATTGCTTCGACAACTCGCAAGCAGATCGGTCGAACCTATATTTGATCCGATACAGGTGTTTTTTTTACATTCGTTTCTAGTGTGTATTTTTTCATCTGGTGCGCTGCGAGCGAAGTAAAGCTCATAAAAAGTGGTGCGCTATCGAGACAATCCGGCAGCAAGACACATCATCACACACGCTACACAGCGGCGGCAAGTAGAAGTTTATTTTCCTCTTTCTTCTTCCATCATTCTGAATAGCTTCTGTGCACGATTTACACCATTGTTTAAACTTTGTGTTTACCAAATCGGCAAGCGGCAATCAACCAGGTTTTGAAAACAAACCTCTGCGGCGGCAAAAAAATCAAAGCCGTCAATACGTTTGCCGTTCCTTTACTCACGTACAGTTTCGGGATGCTGAAGTGGACGAAAACCGATTTAGAAACAATAGAAAGAGCAATGAGAGTGACGTTCACAAAGCACCGTATGCACCATCCAAAGTCGTCCATAGAAAGATTCACCTTGCCACGTGTTGAAGGAGGAAGAGGTGTCACTGACATTAGAGCGCTTTGCAGTTCCCAGATCCAGCAGTTGCGGAGTTACTTCGTGGAAAGTCAGACCCGTCACGATATCTATCGCGCTGTCTGTGAAGCGGACCGTGGATTCAGTGCCCTGTATCTGGCGCAGGAGCAGTACGAACTTAGCTGCAATTTGCAGACCATAGAAGAAAAAACAACATCATGGAAGCAAAAGGAACTTCATGGGACACACCCCCATCGTTTAGAGCAAGCGCATATCGACAAAGTATTATCGAACACGTGGCTGGTGCGAGGTGAACTCTTTTCTGAAACAGAAGGGTTTATGGTAGCCATCCAGGACCGGATAATAGCGACCAAAAACTACCGGAAGTACATCTTGCACGAAAACGTTGTTGACTGTTGCAGAAAGTGCAATAAAGTAGGAGAGACGATAGAACACGTCATAGCCGGCTGTGGAGCGCTAGCCGAATCAGCTTATCTCAATCGTCACAACTCGGTTGCCAAGATTGTTCATCAACAGCTAGCATCAAAACGCAACTTGGTAAATCAGTTGGTACCCTACTACAAGTATATTCCGGATCCGGTTTTGGAAAATAGCTGCTACAAGTTGTACTGGGATCGCGAGATTATTACGGATGTCCGAATACCAGCTAATCGCCCTGATATTGTGGTCTACGATAAAAATAAGAAAGAAGTGCTGATAATAGACATTGCAGTACCGTTAGACCACAATCTACAATCTACGTTTGCTGCCAAGATAACCAAGTATCACGACTTGGCAGAAGAACTAAAACAAATGTGGCATTTGAAAGGCATCCGTATTATACCAGTAGTGATCTCTGCTACTGGTTTAGTTCCACACTCTCTCACGCAGTCATTGGAGGAGCTGCAAGTAACAGAGCAGCTTGCGGTTATGCAGAAAGCGGTGATTCTTGGAACGTGTAACATAGTGCGACGGTTCCTGAATCACCATAATTAGAACACGATGATTGTGCAGACACTATTATAAAGAGAAAAAAAGAAAAAAAAAAGATACCACAGAGCCTAATCCCCCTTTGGCATTTAAGAAGCCCGGGGGTAGGTGAATATTCCAGCTCAATGCTGAGAAGTGCCATAACTCTATATAATAATAATAATATCATTTTCTCATCAATAAGTATAGATAAAATTCAGAAAATATCAAGTGTAATTAATACCGCGTGTCAGGTAGTCAACGATCATACCATGTTGAAAACACCGGTTCTCGTCCGATCACCGAAGTTAAGCAACATCGGGCGCGATCAGTACTTAGATGGGTGACCGCTTGGGAACGTCGCGTGTCGTTGGCATTTTTTTTTATTGCTTCGACAACTCGCAAGCAGATCGGTCGAACCTATATTTGATCCGATACAGGTGTTTTTTTTTACATCCGTTTCTAGTGTGTATTTTTTCATCTGGTGCGCTGCGAGCGAAGTAAAGCTCATAAAAAGTGGTGCGCTATCGAGACAATCCGGCAGCAAGACACATCATCACACACGCTACACAGCGGCGGCAAGTAGAAGTTTATTTTCCTCTTTCTTCTTCCATCATTCTGAATAGCTTCTGTGCACGATTTACACCATTGTTTAAACTTTGTGTTTACCAAATCGGCAAGCGTTGGCATTAGGGGTGTCCATTTTGATACATCACCGTTGAACTATTATTGGAACTTTTTTCATTTTCAAATTACACATAATAACAAAAATTGAAATAAATAAAATTTTCAACAATAACTAATATAGAAATATAATTTCTTTTACTAATTTATATTTTCCAAATTATTATATTCTGTTCATATCGAACAGTTGTCTACTTCTTCGTTTTTATTAATATGGCAGAGGGCGGGGAGGATCCCCCATCCACGCCAAAGAATATATCAGATAATGAACCTCCTCCTGAAGAGCAGAAGGATGAAACAGAAGATGAGGAGGAAAATTCTGTTTACGAGATAGAAAGATGAGGAAAAAGACGAGAAGCAGGATTTTCGTCTAAAAGAATACCCTGATGGCGCCAAAGGCCCATTTATCGTATACTTTAGACGAAAATCCAAACCTCTTAACGTCATTCGCATCTCAAAAGAGTTGACACAGAAATTTTCCGAAGTTACCGAGATTACTCGGATGGGGCCAGACAAATTACGAGTTGTCGTCTCCAGCAGAACCCAAGCGAATGAAATAACGCGCTGTGATCTCTTTGCGATCGAGTATCGCGTATACGTACCCTGTTGCAACGTTGAAATAGACGGTGTAATAAACGAAAAGGGTTTGACTCGAAAAGAGATACTCGATGGTGTCGGTCGCTTCAAGAACTCTTCACTTAAAAGTGTGAAGATTCTTGCATGCGATCGACTGAAATCTGTGTCACTTAAAAATGACAAACGAGTCCTCAATCGGACAAACTCCTTTCGTGTGACATTTGAGGGTTCCGCCCTTCCTAACTACGTTGCAATAGGTGCACTTCGTTTACCTGTTCGGTTGTTTGTACCCCGGGTAATGAAATGCAACAAATGTATGCAACTCGGTCACACGGCCGCCTATTGTTGCAATAAAAAACGTTGCGCAGATTGTGGAGACAGCCATGATGAGAATCCTTGCGCGAAAGAGAACAAGTGTCTTCATTGCGGCGGGACTCCTCATGATTTTACTCAATGCCCGGTGTACATATAACGAGGGGAAAAACTCAAGCGTTCCTTAAAGGAACGTTCCAAGCGGACTTTTGCAGAAATGCTTAAGAGTTCCGTGCCAACGACACAGGACAATCCCTACTCCATTCTGCAGAACGACGAGCCTGTTGCTGACGCTCCCAATGCCGGATGTTCCGGTACATCGCAGGGTGCCACCAGGAAAAGAAAAATTACTTCTTTTCCATCACTCCCCAGAAAGAATACCGAAACTTCCCAAGTTGGAATGAAGCCTCGAACTGAACGTGCTGAGAATAGGCCGAAGCAAGTACTTCCCGGTTTACGTGGTCATGCTACCAACCAGGGGTCCTCAGCACTTCCCGGAACAACAACGAACACGTCTGTTCCATTTTCGCGGTCGAAGCAACAGCCACTACCTGGCCTGCTTGCGCTTTCAGACCTTATGGATAACATTTTAAATGCTTTAAATATAAATGATCCTCTTAAAAGCATAGTATTATGTTTGCTTCCGGTTGTGAGAATATTTTTGAAAGAAAAATGTGGTTTTTTGGCAGCGTTCATTTCCCTCGATGCCTGATTCAGTGCAAGAGGTCAAGGATTTGACCACTGTAATACAGTGGAATTGCAGAAGCATTATTCCTAAACTAGATCAGTTTAAATTTTTAGTTCACAGCTCTAACTGTGATGTATTTTCTCTCTGTGAAACATGGCTTTCTTCAGCCGATGAGCTGAATTTCCACGATTTCAACATTATTCGCCTCGATCGAAATGACTCGTTTGGTGGCGTACTATTGGGGAATAAAAAATGTCACTCCTTCTATAGAGTCACTCTCCCATCGATGACAGGCATTGAAGTTGTTGCTTGCCAAACACAAATCAATGGCAAAGACCTCTGCATTGCTTCGATATATATTCCTCCCAGAACTACGGTAGGCCGCCATCAGTTCTTTGATACTATCGAGGCAATGCCGGAGCCGCGGGTAATCTTAGGTGATTTTAACTCCCATGGAACAGCATGGGGATCACTCTACGATGACAACCGTGCCACTTTGATTTATGATCTGTGCGACAACTTCAAATTGACAGTTTTGAATACTGGGGAAGCAACCAGAATAGCCAACCCTCTTGCACGGGCAAGCATGCTAGACATATCTCTATGCTCTTCTTCGTTATCCCTGGATTGCATGTGGAAGGTAATCCAAGATCCCCACGGTAGTGATCACCTACCAATAATTTTATCGATCGCTAATGAATCAAGCTCTCGTGAGTCAGTCAATATTTCGTATGACCTCACGAAGAATATTGACTGGAGAACATTTGCGGAAATAATATCTGAAGCAATTGTTTCAATGCATGAACTTCCTCCACTCGAAGAGTATAACTTTATATCGAGTTTGATTTACGAAAGCGCACTTCAAGCTCAAAAGAAACGTGTACCGGCTACCACTTTCCGACGTCGTCCTCCATCACTTTGTTGGGACAAGGAGTGTTCAAAGGTCTACCTTTAAAAATCATCCGCTTTCAAAAAATTCAGGAAAACTGGATTAGTGGAATGGTTTCTAAAGTACCAAGCTCTAGAAGCCGAACTAAAAGGTTTGATTAAAGCAAAAAAGCGTGGATATTGGCGGAAGTTCGTCAATGGTTTGTCAAGGGAGACCGCTATGAGCACTCTTTGGAACACGGCTAGGAAAATGCGTGGCTGGAACCATACAAACGAAAGTGAGGAATACTCTGACCGTTGGATTTTTAACTTTGCAAGGAAGGTTTGCCCCGACACCGTTCCTGCACAAAACGTCGTACGCGACATTCCACTTCAAAGCGATTATGAGAATTTTTCGATGGTGGAATTCTCAATTGCCCTTCTCTCATGTAACAATTCAGCTCCGGGGTCGGACAAGATTAAATTCAACTTGTTGAAGAATCTTCCCGACTTGGCAAAACAGCGTTTGCTGAACTTGTTCAACAAGTTTCTGGAGCTGAATATTGTCCCGCATGACTGGAGACAAGTGAGAGTGATACCCATACGGAAACCCAACAAGCCGGCTTGCGATCACAACTCGTATAGGCCGATTGTAATGTTATCCTGTATTCGTAAATTGTTAGAGAAAATGATTCTACTTCGTTTGGACAAGTGGGTCGAAACGAACAATTTGCTGTCAAATACGCAGTTTGGCTTCCGCCGAGGTAGAGGGACAAATGATTGTCTCGCGCTGCTATCTTCTGAAATCCAAATCGCATTTGCTCGCAAAGAACAAATGGCTTCCGTTTTTCTCGATATCAAAGGGGCATTTGATTCAGTTTCCATGGAAATTCTCTCAGAGAAGCTTCATAATCGTGGACTTTCACCAATTCTTAACAATTTCCTGTACAATTTACTGTCAGAAAAGCACATGATTTTCTCTCATGGCAGCTCGAAATCTTCTCGTTACAGTTTTATGGGCCTACCACAAGGCTCCTGCCTAAGCCCCCTCTTGTACAGTTTTTACGTCAATGATATGGATGATTGTCTAACTAGAAACTGCACGCTGAGACAACTTGCAGACGATGGAGTTATTTCCATCACGGGTACTAATCCCGTCAATCGTTTCTGCAAAAGTCGTTGCAAGATACCCTGAACAATCTGTTCACGTGGGCCCTCAAGCTGGGTATCGAATTCTCTACGGAGAAAACTGAAATGGTCGTTTTTTCTAGGAAGCACGAACCCGCCCAATTCCAGCTTCACCTATCCGGCAAAACGATCCAACACTCTATGTTTTTCAAATATCTGGGTGTATATTTTGATTCTAAGTGTACCTGGGGGAGACACATTGCGTATTTGAAACAGAAATGCCAGCAAAGAATCAATTTTCTCCAAACAATTACCGGAACATGGTGGGGTGCCCATCCAGGAGACCTCATTCAGTTGTACAAAACAACGATATTATCAGTGTTAGAATATGGCAGTTTTTGCTTCCGATCAGCTGCCAGGATTCATATTCTCAAGCTGGAGAGAATACAATATCGTTGCTTGCGTATAGCCATGGGGTGTTTGCATTCGACACATACGATGAGTCTCGAAGTTTTGGCAGGAGTACCCCCGCTTACTCTTCGGTTCACAGAATTATCCTACAGATTTCTCATCCGTTGCAAGATCATGAATCCATTGGTAATTGATAACTTCGAAAATCTACTCCAACTGACTCCTCAGTCAAGTTTTATGTCTTTATACCATGAGTACCTTACACACGACGTGCACCCTTCATCAGGCATCTCCAACCAAGTTTGCTTCCCATACTTCTGTAATTCCTCTGTCATTTTTGATCTGTCCATGCGACAAAAAATCCATGGAATCCCAGATCACCTACGCTCCGATTCTATTCCGCTGATATTTTCGGCAGAATATGGGAAAGTTAGATCTGATAAAATGTTCTTTACTGACGGTTCATTCATAAACGGGTCCACTGGCTTCGGCATCTTCAATGAAAATTCCAGTGCCTCTTTCAAACTCAAAGATCCTTGTTCCGTGTATGTCGCTGAACTGGGTGCGATATATTACGCATTAGGGATCATTGAAACATTGCCCATCGACCACTATTTTATTTTTTCAGACAGTCTCAGCTCAATAGAGGCAATCCGCTCAATGAAGGTTGATAAACGCTCATCTTATTTCCTAACTAGAATAAGACAACTATTGAGTGTTTTGGTCGAAAAATTATTCAAGATTACCTTAGTATGGGTTCCCTCTCATTGCTCGATTCCGGGGAATGAGAAAGCGGACTCGCTAGCTAAGGTGGGCGCTTCAGAAGGCACACTTTTTGAAAGGCAAATTGCTTATAATGAATTTTTCCACATTCCTCGTCAGTATACGCTCGTAAGTTGGCAGCGCATGTGGAGTGGTGATGAGTTCGGTCGTTGGTTACACACGATTATCCCTAAGGTCTCGACGAGTGCATGGTTCAAGGGATTGAATGTAGGTCGTGATTTCATTCGCGTGATATCTCGGCTTATGTCCAATCACTACAACCTAAACGCGCATCTCTATCGCATTGGGCTCGCAGCAAACAATCTTTGTGATTGTGGCGATGGCTACCACGACATCGAGCATGTTGTCTGGTCGTGTATCTGGTTCCATGCTGCTCGCTCTCAGCTCTCTAGAGCACTGAGAGCACAAGGCAGACAATCGGATATCCCCGTCCGGGATATCTTAGGTAGCCGGGATCCTGATCTTCTGCTTCATCTATACCTGTTCCTCAGAAACGCCGATGTCAACGTTTAATGATGTTTCCTTCGTTGTGTCCCCGTTTCATATCCCTCCTATCCGATCGATAAACTTTTACTTAGTCGCGGCAATACATACACACACTCTTTACAGATGCACGGGCCGAAGGTTGTGCAGTCCACTGATTATTCAACAAGAGCCAAAGGTTGTACCGCTCATGACAACTCTACACGAGCTGATGATTGCGCCGGCTAGTGACCATTCTATCCTGGATTCCTCGAGTCGAGAAAGACGCACCACGCTAGATATGGGGTACAGACTAGAGGGCGTTGCTGATTAATGGTCTGCTGCATCCCAATAGGAAGTATCCCGTGTCGGGCACACGTACAGAGCATCGAAGACTGCGACATACCAATTATGAGAACACTTGTAATACTAACCTCGAGTCAACCGCGAGTAATCGGTTACATATTACTAACATAGTCTAAGCAAACATTGTCAAAATATTGAACTCCCGGCCCCGTTAGGCTGACGTCATATGAGCCTTAATAAAATATATATTTTGGATAAAAAAAGTGTAATTAATAATTATTAATAAAAGTTTCAACAATAATATTTTCCACTAAAATATTAGTCATTCTTATGACGAGTTGGTTCACGAAACACAACTTAAACAGTGTGTCAGGGGGATATCGACCACTTTGAGAATCCTTGGTCTAATGTAACCGTACAATGACTTAAACATTATTTTTATTCAAACAATTATATTCACCAAAAACAGCAAATTTTGGTGCGACCATCTTTGATTTTATTGAAATTTAATACATAAGATGGAAACCACACAAAATCACTATTTGCATTATCAAATAAAAGGTCAATTTAAATTAGGACTGATTTTTTTAAATGGCGTATTCAAAATCATTGATACTTCTTTCAAAAAATCACAACTCAAAATCCAGATATCTGATTATTATATATGATGTTTGACGAATTTGTTGGAAAATTTTGAACTATTTAGGAAAAATAACGTTTCAAATGCACTGTTACTCAAAAATTGAATTCAATATTAAAAACGTTTATATCTAATTCCAATTTAACAAAGTTTGACGTACAGAGGTGTCGTGGTAAACTCACCAAAATGGAGATATAAATTTGAAAAAACAACTTTCAATACTTTGTAGAATTGTAACCATTTACTTGTCGCATAACAAATTTGTAATAGAATTTATAATTCTACACGAAAAACTATTTATATATAGCGTTTTTGTCATGAAAATAATGTTAGTGAAATTTCTCTACGATGCTGGAACCTTAGTCGTAATGTCCAGCTGTTTTATGCAATTTATAATATTTCACGAGCATGATGTTAATTATATTAAATTGGTTAGTCCTAGTATTGAAATTTCATAAATTTTCAAAAATTTAATCTCTATTTTGGTAAGATAGCCACGGCACCACTATACTTCCAACTTTGTTAAATTGGAAGGGTTTTCCAATAACAATTTACAACAAAATAGAACGGAGGGGGGAAGGTGTTTTGAGATATAAAAGTTTTTGATTTAATGTTAAAAAATAATAAAAAATATTTAATTGATAAAAAAAAAGATTTCCTAACAGTGTATTTAAAATGTTATTCTTCCTGAATATTTATAATTTTTTTAACAACTTTGTCGATCATCATATTGTAATCAGAATTCTGGAATTTATGTCACGATTTTTTGAAAGAAAGAACAATGATTTTGAATACACCCTTCCAAAAATCAGTCGTAATTTTAATTGGTTATATGATAATGAAATTTGTAGTTTTAGGTAGTTTCTATCATAAGTATCAAGTTTCAAAAATATCAGAGGGTCGGATCAGCGATAAGGAGACGACAACTTTTTATATTCGTTCCCAAACAATTTCTAACACGTAAAAATCAGGACACGAAAAGCTATTGGGGGTTTAGAAATTAGTTTAATGTTTTTTGCGTTTTTTTTTGTTTATTTTATAGAGACTTTAAACGTGAAATTTCGCAACGCTGAACCAAACAACAAAGGCATGCCGTTCAGAAAAAACATATTCTATTGGGTCCTGGTTATCTCGAAACTCTCAGAAACATCAGGTTCGCGCCTAAGCCAGGAGAAGCTGAAGAAACATTCATCTCACCCATTTTCACAAAATTCAAAACACCACATTTCATTTGTTTGGTTCGACCCATCCCGATCAACTCTTGTTAAACTTTCTTGAGCATTGTAAATATTTGAGGGTGACCACGAAACTCATCTCCAAAGCAGGGCAAATGAATTAGGCACGGAAGCGGTATTAGTATATTAAATATCTATTAAATATATTTAATTCGAACATTAGGGCTTTTCTTGTTGACGTTGGTGAATAACAAAGGATATGGATATGGATATAAAAATATGAATATCATTACCTACTTTTTGAGCTAAGATTATATAGGTCTGGTTTTTATGTTTATTTGTTTAATTATTTTAGCTCTGAACGGATTGCTAAAATAATTGCTTGCATTGCTTGCATTCCAATAGTATTGTAAATTTTCTATTTTTTTTCGGTACGTTATACATTATAAATAATAAATGAAATTATTAAATTATAAATAAACGAAAATTGAAAGAAAACACATTTTTTTCTATCCTGTTCCCGTGGCCGAGGTACAATATTTCAATAGCACTGCTGATCAGGTGAGCGTGGATCGGTCACACGAAAGGCTTCGTTCTTCGGACAATGTGAATAGAGAAAATATTGCAATCTAAGTGTAAACAAGCCATTCGCGATTTCAAATTACAGTACTCACAATTTATCAGTCATCTAGCGACCAGACGGCAGCTACGCGGTAGACTGAGCATTCGTAATGATCTTTCTCAAGCTCGAGTGTTTAGTTTACCAAATTAATCTTTTTCAAGGATGATGAACATCATCATCATCATTAGGGGGTCTCCGTAGCCACATTGGTTGCGCGTTCGCTTAGTAAGCGATCGATCGTGAGTTCAAAACTCAGGACCCTCATTGACCATCTTTGTGTTGTTACAGAATAGCTACGTCCACGCAACAATCATCAGCGATGGAGATCGATCCACGGTCGAAATAAGATCGATTCACCCATACAACTGCTCTGCTCTGCAAGACACATCGGGCTGCTGTTCTATAAATAACTCAACAATGATCAATCAACTGTCTCCGCTGTCCGGTCTAATTGGATAATGTATGAACAGAAGGAAAAACTCTTACGCCTAAATGGCTACTGTGTAAATATGTATCATATGCGATGGTATAGAAGGGACTCTAGCGCCGAAAAATGGCAACTGTGTAATGTGCTAATTATAGATATATGATAACCATGTGACATGTACACGATTAAAATTCGGCTCTGTTACAGCTAAAATGCTAATGAGCCTTAAATAAATAAATGGGATAAAAAAAAAATCATCATCATTGAAGTCGTCTTGCTTCAAATATTAGACAGCAGTTTTTCTCAATGTTAATGTCACATACAGTGGTTTTGCTCGATTCTACGGAAGAATGAAATAAAGATTTCGCACAGTATGGGGCTATTTTGTTCGGAGGGGCACCGTGTCGATTTGCATGCTGTCTGGTGAAGAGTGCTTCTGTATTTTTGCATCGCATCATATTTGAATCAGTACTGGGGTGTTGATTCAAAATTTCTAAAACGCGAGCTTTTCGTTTAGGGAGCAAAGTTTTAAGCGTTTTTCTCTTTGTCGGTTGAACAAAGTGGTATGTTAATGACTTCATTCGAATGATAAAAGATGTAGGTCAGTTATTGACCCAAAAACTTGTTTTAATAGCTCAAAACTGCTTCTAAAGTGAATTATTAAAATCACAAAAACTTATAAATATGAGTACCTTATTCTCGGGTGTGACTTAATTATTCCACATTTTTCCTTTTGTTCTGGAGACAGCGGATGGCATGGTATTTTAGAATATCCAGAGAACAGATGCACCCCTGTGCTTCAAGTGTCCCGGGAGAGTTATACCACTCTTACTCGTTCGTTCTCCATCACTTAACTAAAATCGAGCACCTGATCTCGGGTCCAGAGCTAGATACGTAATATTTCTTACGATATAAGTGAAGACGTGAGTTAGGAGCAGTTGGGGTCAACAAGTGGGCTTCTATCCTTGTTGATCTTCTTTGAAAACTTTTTCTTTGTCTTTGTTAAAAAAATTTGAAGTTTTTGTCTCGCATCTAATCGCATAATGTTGTTGTGTTTGAACAAAATACAAGAGAGCATGAAACGAATAAGTTATTATCGATAACACTAAAAATCTGTAAACAAGACAACCGATATTTTAGCAATAAAATACAAGGCTAAATATTTTTACGTAAGCTCCAAATCATGAAGAGCCTGGGGAAAATAGGAGTTGTTGTGCAGCATTTTAACAGGACACCCATGTCCCATGTCATGGAAGGTCGAAAAATAATTAATTTTCCTGATTTTTTTCGGATATTGAGAATGAAGTGAAGTGTCCGGTTGTTTTGGTTATTGTTTAAAGTACAATTGAGGATGTATTTTCCATTTTTAGAGTGCACGAATAATACGATACTGTATGAAACAACCGATAACTTGCTGGTGGTATCGGTTCTGAAGCAACGGGATGTCTCAGAATGAATTTTAATGAATATTTGGAGTACACCTAAAGCAGTTTTGTGAAAAATGAATTATTTTTCATGAAAAATCGCTGTTCATAAGTTTATAAAAAATCTAAAAAATGAGATATCAAAAAATGGCTATGTAACGCTTTAGATAATTCATGCTTACATACTTACATAGAAAAAATCTGTAACTGTAACAACATTTCTGAGAGCAAAAAAAATAGGGCTTCCCAAAATGCAGAAAAGAAAATCGATTTTTCGATCTTCCAGACCGGGGTCCCGGAGCGTCCGATATATTATTATCTCTCCAACAATCAATATCCCGCTTCGCCCGTTTTGCTATTTCCAAAAAATATGAGGCTGATGACACAGCAGTTTTCGATAGAGTCAAGAAACCTTTTCATGGCCAAGAAAAAATTCTGATTTCATCTGATTCTGCTGTTCGAAGCACAAACGGAAGTGTGCGAATTAGTAATCAATAAAATATGAGCCTAAACGAGATCTCGGCGTTCTGTTCCTTCAAAGTACCGCAGCATTCATAATGAAGCTGACTTGAAAGAATAATTCGGTATGTTTAGTTACTGTTCTGTTTATGACGTTTGAACAAGACGAGACAATTTCTACTCATTTCACATCTTTCTTCGTCCCTTGGTTAATGATGAAACTGACAATTCACTTTATCTTCTGATACCGACTTTTATACAACATTTCTAGGTCGGGTTCAGACTCATAAAAGCACGCATATTAGCATAATGATCCCAGTTGGGTTTCAGTTACTAAATGGTTAATAAATTTGTCAGAGTAAACAAATCTTTCACCGGCATTCAGGCCTCTTTATATGCATCTCAGAAATCATTTAATTATACTCAGCGATGAGCTAAAAATAAACAAATTTATTACATTTTGTTTCTCAACGGCGCCGTCTTCTCCACAACATAACTTCATCGATGAGCACACTAACGATATTTTTATTGCGCTACCTAAAATTCTTCAGATTAGTCAATCCATATCCCACCAGCCGTGATTATTATGCAGGTGCCTTCCATCATTGCCTAAAATGCAATACCTCCCAGGCTGGGGTTTCGGTGGAGAAAGCGTGCGGAAACCTCGCAGTTCCGTCATCATCGTCGCATTGTGTGGCAGTTTGACAAACATCGCATTAGTGCATCTGCATAACTGTGAAAGGCTCCATCCTGTGCGCGTATCTCGCCGTGATTGATAAAATATAGTTCCACGTGAGCGAATAAGCCGTTTTAATTTCATTAACGACCCATTGATCTTCAGAGTGCTCACGTGAGTCAGCAGCATCCACGAAAGTCATAAAGCCTTTGTTCTTCAGTTTCTGTTTATTTGCCCAACACGATTTATCGTTTTGTCTGAGAGAAATATTCATATCTAGAAAATTTGGTCGATTTTTTCACAAGTTCTCTTTTAGAGTTTGAGCGCTTGTTACGAGAAATAGACGATAAATCTTTCCCCGCGTAACAAATATACTTGACGACAACAGCTAGACGCCCAAGAGCGACTCACAGACCATATCGCTAATTGTAGACCTTGAACATATTTGATGCGATTATGTTTGAACGTTTGTCGGTGAACCATTCATTTCAGGATTATGCAAATCTAATCGCCGTTGGATTATTTCCCATAAATATCAGGCAGAGACAAAACAAGGCTATTCGTATTAGAGCAGTAACCGTTATACTTTCCGAGGCTCAGACGAGAACGAATGATGGATTGAGACAAAATTAATTTAAAGCTTTTAGGGTGAAAGGGAAACCTACAATTGTTTACTGAAACTAGTGTTTCGGGTTACACCCACTCAGGCTCTGTCGCTAGCACACCTTCTTTCAGCGTTTGTTTGATGACCTAAGCAAACGTGACGCTCCAAATCGATGCATTTAAGCTTGAGAAAAGTATAGAGAAATGTTTCACATGCATCATGACCATTCGGACGGCCATTGACCGCTTACCGGGGAAACCATTTTTTTCTCACGGTAGAACAACATGTTTATTCCTCGCGATTTGCTGAAATTTGAGGGTAGATAAAAAAAAAAACTACATTTGTTGATTCTTCGTTCTTTAGCTCATAATCTTAAATGGAAAAACAAGCTTTGTTGATGGCAAAAACCAATGAGCGTTTTTTATACTGCGTTTTGAATTGAAATATGGTGACAAATACGCTTTTATACGTGCTTTCGCCGCGTACAATGATTTGGAGGACGCAATCGATCTCAGCGATCTCCAAACTATCGGAAACACTTTTCAATGCGTTTTAATTATACAGGTTGGCCCGGAAATGTTTTCTTTATAGACATTCGCTGTATTCGGGTACCATCCAACTAATTTGAGCCTTTGTTACCTGGCGAAAGTGAGATGAAGATGAAAGTGAAAACGGATGCGGTGTTGGATGCGATCTTACGAAGCGATCGATTCAGCGAATAGAATATATTAGCGATTCCACCAGTTTGCCTTTCCCAGCCTTATTTCAGTTTTTGCTTCATAACAGGTATTTGATCAAGGAAAACATTATGTTGGCAGAAGAGAAGTTTTTATTTCACTTGATTACGAATATTCTTAACTATACATACAGCCATTCCATGCCATACCGATAAAGTGGTTCTCTGATTTTCATGAAAAGTGGTAGTTTTGTTCCTTTTCGAAAACTATTAGACCCGTATTTTTTAATTTTTTTCATTAGGGTGTCCATTTTCTTTTGACGTGGGACTACGTCTAACCGGAATATACGGGGATGAAACGAAAACCTAACCACAGAATATGCAGGAAAAAATGAAAGATTCCGAATGCTCATAACTCGAACATTTCTTAATAGATCGGAAAGATGTTTGCATCAATTGATAGGAAATATGTATACGCGACTATCACAATCAATAAAATGCTGTTTTCCATGAGATAAACAATTGAATAATTGTAAAATGTCAAGCGTTATCTAAACGCCCTAACTGTCAAGTTTTGATTGGCCCGATTTACAACACAGACTTCAAAATCAATGTACCTGTGGGAATCCGCTTTGCAAATATACATGCAAGTAGGGGGTATTGTTGTTCCCACCGAGCTGTGTTTTTCCTAACACGGACTTCAAAATCAATATGCCTGGGGGAATCCGCTTTGCAAATACATGCAAGTAAGGGTATTTTTATTTACACCAAAATGTGTTTCCCAAACACGGACTTCGAAATCAATGTGCCTGGGGGAATCCGCTTTGCCAACACATGCAAGTCGGGCGTAGTTTTGTTCCCACTAACATGTGTTTCCCTAAGATAGATTTCAAAGCAAAGATGCCTGGGGGAATCCGCATTGCAAACATATGCAAGCTGCGAGTACTTTTGTACTTTGTACGAAAAACATAATGTATTACAATGCGTGAATTGATTTTACATGGCAACTGTTCAAACTTTTTACTTACAAAGCAAATATGTTAAATTCAATTGAATGTGAAAATTGTTTCATTCAATCGATAATTTAATCAATACAATACAAATGCTTACTTTGACAGCGGTAGTCCCACGTCAACCTTGCGATTATATCATAGATATAATCAACTTGTTTTTTAGGGTGGTTCAGAAAATCAACTTTTTCCCATTTTCTCCAAAAATCTTAAAATACTATACTTCCTAAAAAATTGGATTCGGCTTTCGTAATTAATAATTGTGTTTGTTTTTTATAGTTTTTGAAGTCTCGGGACCAAGGGCACTATATATATATATATATATATATATATATATATATATATATATATATATATATATATATATATATATATATATATATATATATATATATATATATATATATATATATATATATATATATATATATATATATATATATATATATATATATATATACCTAACCGAACCTAACCTGAATATTCACCATCCCCGGGCTTCTGAATGCCAAAGGGGGACTGCTCGTTGCCAGATAGAAATGTGGCAACACTGACATTTCTATCTGTACCAGAGCGGTTGAAAATCTTTCCTATCTGTACTTTTTTTTCAAAAATCTGTACCATCGAAAATTGTAGAGAAAAAAATATTTTATTAGCATGAAAAAAATACTCATTTATTTACTACAAATACTACATTTTCATTTGCAAGTTCTGCTTTGTTTCATGATGCTTATACATAGTTTTTCTGAATCTAGATTGCATACTATAATTTATAAAATTTTTCGAGATGCCGCCACGATGTTTAATCAAATCCTTTGACTTCAAAATAGCGTTCATCGAATCGTTACTGAGCCCATTTCGAAGCTTATTTTTGTTCTGATTATCCAGATCTTGTATATTCCCATTGTAGAATCCTGGGAACGCTTCTAACACAATGTTAATGCATGTCAAAATGGAAAAGTTTCTGGGATTGAACATTGCTACAGCCTTGAGCGTTGGATCGTAAAATCGGATCTTTTTCCCATTTGCTTGAACAGCTCCACAAAAAAAACTGCGACAAATATCCTTAAAAACGATTTGCTTTTCGCTGCCCATTGTTCTGATAGTTTCTTCTGCTGTTATCCCAACCTAAAAATTCTTGCCGCTTTTGAAATGATTTTCAAATTTAATAGCATTTGACATTGCAGCAACGTAAAATTCCTTGTAGATATTAGTGAGAATGATCAAATAAAAAACTTTCAGCTCTTCATTTAGCATCGTGAATTCAGGCTGAATACTGGAACAAACGAGTCAATCTGTTGATCTGGGGTTAAACATATATCGCACAGTTCGTCGTGAATTTTTTCAGACGATCCTTGTAAGGAATTCTGAATTATGAAACTGATTAATCATTGCATTGTAAATGCTTTTATGATCAGCAGCACCTAGTGATAGTGCAACGTAAAAGTCGTGATGTACCTTAATGTTGCTTTGCTCAAATGTAAGAAATTTCAAAAGTGGAAAAAATTTGTACCAATCTGTACTTTTTCACGAAAATCTGTACCCTGTACCGTACAGAATCTGTATAAAAATAACGGAAAAATCTTTACCTTTCCAGATGAATCTGTTTGTGTGATAACACTGGTCCTGACCGAGGAATTGTGGGACAATCGCGCAGGTGCTAAGGATGATCGACTTTTGGATGCCGGCCAATTTCTTCTCCATAACCAACATCTTTTGCGCTTCCAGAAGTGTTTTCGGGACAATTTCAGTTCCAGAGAGAGCGAGCGGAATGGTGACGTTTCGGTCGCTCTTGTCATGCACCATAATATCTGGACGGTTGTGGTGATCGAGAGGTCGGTCACCTGCGATCCCAGTACAGCTTGAAACGGTCCAGGACAGGTGCAGGCAGGTACCGGTAGTTGGGTACGTTGTCTTCCAATAGACCACATTGGAGCGCCAGTTGTCGATGAACAATGCGGGTCACGTTGTTGTGGCGCTCCATAACGTTGTGGTGTTGGCCATAACGGAAGGCTTCCCGTGCTCTTGTAATGTGCCTTATGTTTTCACCTGGTTGATTGCACATCCGGCAAATGTCATCAACGTCTTGATGCCAGACGTACCGCCTGCAGTTTCTTGTCGGCATTATCCTGTCCTGGATGGCTATCATGTCGGCTTCTACTACTGAAGAGAGTTCACCACGCGTTAGCCACAAATTAGATGCGGCCTTGTCGACGTGTGGCCGGTTCAGTTGATGGGGGCAGTCACCAAGCACTGCCTTCTGCTTCCAAGCTGCAATGTTCGCCTCCACTGTCTGCAGATTGGAGCTGAGTTGGTACTCCGCTTGCACCAAGTGCAGAGCACTGTATCCACTGTCAGCGGCGCAGACATCCTGGTATAGCGCGTTTTGTTTGGGACGTTCTGTGAAGTACTCGCGCAGTTGTCGTATTTGGGCAACACACACTACAGATATGTCGACAATTGCAAGTCCCCCTTCTTTGCGTGGGGGTGTTACTCTCTGCAGTGCTTGAGGATGGTGCATTCCGGTCTTTTTGAATTCTTTCCTCATCCTCGTCTCAAGGTCTTCTAGGTCAGTTTTGCTCCACTTGACTACTCAAAAACTGAAGGTCAGCAGAGGAACCGCGAATGTGATGATCGCGCGTACGTTGTTCCCCGCGTTGAGAAAAGTCCTTAGGACACAGTTCACTCGACTCAATAACTTGTCTCACAGCTCCGTCTTGATGTCGGAGTGACGAATCCTGGTGATATTTATCCAAGATCCAAGATCCAAGAAACGAGTGAGGTACGGAGTCATAAGCCTTCCTGTAATCGATATAAGCCACACTTATGTTCCGTTGGTTCTATACAGCCTGGCCGACTATGTCTGCGTCGACGATCCGGTCTTTGTAGCCATGCGTTTTTTTTTCCATCTTTTTTGCTCTTCTGCGTTGATGTGATGTTGTTCGCAATGGGCAGAAACTTTGGCGGTTATGATGCTGCTCAGTATTCTGTACAGACTCGATAGGCACGTTATCAGTCTGTACTTTGATGGGTTCGATGTGTTGCTGTCTTTCGCAAGGAAGAGGGGGACGCCCCGGGTGGCGAATTCAGGAATGTTGTGTGGGTCACCCTGTTGGAGCACTCAGCTATATTTGGATGTGCAACGGTCAGCTTCTTTTGACAGAAGTTCTGAACCCGGTGCTGCCCAGTTCCTCAGGTACCGCGAGGCTTCGCTGACATCGTTCTCTCCGACGATGATAGCTGGCATCTCTCCAATTTCACCAAAACTCTCCTTCCCACGTTCTAACCACATTTCCCCATCGCGATGTTGTACTGGGGTCTCCGAAATACCAGTTCGTCACATCGCTAATATCTGGCAAACCTTCGCTTTCTCGTTATCTCCGAACATCCGATTTCGTTCTTGGCGCTTGGTAGATTCAGAGTAACGTTCCAGCCGTTTTGTTAGAACGCTCAATTGCTGTACCAGTGTGTCGAGTTTTTCAGTCAGCTGGTGAGCTCCAAGCTGGCGAAGTTCAGTAGGCCGCACAATCACAGCAACTTGGCGACATAATTTCGCCGATCTGCTGCCTCTTTTATACGCCATCAGCCTTCCAATTGCGGCGCGCTTGTTTAGGATCCGTTGCTCCAATCTCCTTCGCCATAAAGGCTCAAGCCTTTCACGGAGATATTAGAGCAATCCGCCTCTTGGCCTTACACGGAGATATTAGAGTAATCCGCCTATTGGCCTTACACGGTATCCCAAACTTTTAGCAGTCGCCACTGCAGCACAGTAACATCAGCCACATCAGTTTCAACTCCTCCATGTTCTCAGCATCAACCAAGTGTAACGAAAGAATGTTCTCGTTCATGAGCTTTACTGCACTTGTCTGCCTACGGGAATGCGGCAACTTCGGGATCTTGGAGCGCGACAAAGGATCCGTGTCTCGAAGCTGTAAGATCGCCTCGTCGTAATGGAAGACTAGATCGCGTAGTAGCTGTTGATCTGACTGTGGGTCTTCCGGCTCAGGGGGTTGTTGTACTGTGGCCTCCACTGCTGCTGATTTGCGGTACTCTTTCGCGAATGAATTGCTCAGCCGAACTGAACTTCGTCTCGACACATCGCTTGCTCTGTTTGTTCTGGAGCTTAGTTCTCTCTGCACCTGTTGCTTGATCTCATCGATTTGCATTTGGGAGAGCATATTGTTGCGTACAATCGCTCTACACCTCGCGTTCATGGCGTTTTAGTCAAGCCTCCCGATAAACTCTGTTCGGGGACCATCCTTAGGCGATTACATTCTGATTATTCGTCTAGAACTTAGCTCCATTTTGTTGGGTGTATCTCCTTTGCCAGGGAGACAGTGGGTTAGCAAGGTATATTAGAGTCCCACCTTGCCAGAGGAACATTGTTTGGGTATGCTCTGCTTCTCCGTAAATTATTGCCATTTCTCATGTTTGCAAAGTTGGCCCGAGTCGAAAAATATATGTTGTGATGGAATTTAGGATTGTGTAAACTGTGATGAATAAATATAATTGTTAGAGTGTCACACAAGCCTATAGCTGGTATAATTCGGTGATGTAAACATGATAGAGTGCAATTGTCGGATATAATACAAGAAGATTGAAGATTACTTTTACACATCTATTCTGCAGCGTTTGAACTTTTTTATGTTTTGCTTTCGCAGCATGACCCCAGACAATAATTAAATATTGAAGGATGGAATGAATACTTGCATAATAAAATTGCAACAATGCTTCTTCTGATACGAAACAGCGCACTCTTTTCATTAGGCCACATAGAGTCGAAACAGGAATCTAAATGTAGCCCTAAGCATTGGAAAGCTGTAATTTTCTCAATAGACAGGTTCCTGAGACGCGGATCGGGGTGTCGAGATATTTTTTTTGCGTGGTTTATTGCAACAAATTGTTTTCGTTCAGATAGATAGCTTTTTATTAGATCATTGACCATTCCCCTTAAGCCATAACGATAAAGTTTTTTCAAGAGAATTTCATGGTCATGTGTATCAAAAGCTTTTTTTGAGATCGATGAATAATCCATCTATGATCCTTTTCTGGTCAATTTCGTTGATGAGGATAAACACTCTTAGAAAAAACCCAGAGAACCGGCCCATGTTTGTTTTTATCAGGTCTGCTGGAAAGTTGTCATAACCCTTGCTTTTCTTAACGTTAAGTTGGCTTATCAACTTCGCCGTCTCAATGTAGCATTTACTTGCGTTATATTTATAAGTACAGCACGGACTCGATTATATACAGTCTCCGGTTTCTTTTCACTGTATATAATCGAGTCAAACAAAGTTACTTTTATTTGTTTTTTGTTCATCTATTTTCCATTTTTTGAATATACAAGAAGAATTTAATTTTTGATTCAAGTCTTAAAGTCAGAAAACACCTTTCTCACATGAAAAAAAAAATTAATTTATCTAGAATCTTTCAGGAGATGATTGACGATCATATTTGTTGAAAAAAAAATCATCTGCGCATATATTCGAATTTCAACAATGACAGAGTTATTGCTATAACTTTTTGATTGTTCCGGGAGCTGTTTGCCTTAAATTGACTCTACTTCTTAAAGTACGCTGCGTAGGACGATTCTGTTGCTCCCATTTGAAAGGTGATGAAATTTAGTACATGGTATAGCTGTGAAATATCTAAAATAGTGGATTTAAATAACATTTTGGAAGTGAAAACTTATAAGAAAGTAGTGTCGAAGATGTTATTATTAATTTTAAGCCAAAAATTCATAATAAACTTGATTCTTTCTATCAACCTAATTAATTCCAACGCTCATCTTATTTCCTAACAAGAATAAGACATCTATTGAGTGGTTTGGTCGAAAAATTATTCAAGATTACCTTAGCATGGGTTCCCTCTCATTGCTCGATTCCGGGGAATGAGAAAGCGGACTCGCTAGCTAAGGTGGGCGCTTCAGAAGGCACACTTTTTGAAAGGCAAATTGCTTATAACGATTTTTTTCACATTCCTCGTCAGGACACACTCGTTAGTTGGCAGCGCATGTGGAGTGGTGATGAGTTCGGTCGTTGGTTACACACGATTATCCCTAAGGTTTCGACGAAAGCTTGGTTTAAGGGATTGAATGTCGGTCGTGATTTCATTCGCGTGATATCTCGGCTTATGTCCAATCACTACAACCTAAACGCGCATCTCTATCGCATTGGGCTCGCAGCAAACAATCTTTGTGATTGTGGCGATGGCTACCACGACATCAAGCATATTGTCTGGTCGTGTATCCGGTTCCATGCTGCTCGCTCTCAGCTCTCTAGAGCACTGAGAGCACAAGGCAGACAATCGGATATCCCCGTCCGGGATATCTTAGGTAGCCGGGATCCTGATCTTCTGCTTCATCTATACCTGTTCCACAGAAACGCCGATGTCAACGTTTAATGATGTTTCCTTCGTTGTGTCCCTGTTTCGTATCCCTCCCATCCGATCTATAAACTTTTACTTAGTCGCGGCAATACATACACACACTCTTTACAGATACACGGGCCAAAGGTTGTGCAGTCCACTGATGATTCAACAAAAGCCAAAGGTTGTACCGCTCATGACAACTCTACACGAGCTGATGATTGCGCCGGCTAGTGACCATCCTATCCTGGATTCCTCGAGAAGACGCACCACGCTAGATATGGGGTACAGACAAGGGGGGCGTTGCTGATTAATGGTCAGCTGCATCCCAATAGGAAGTATCCCGTGTCGGGCACAGGTACAGATCATTGAAGACAGCAACATCACAATTACGAAAACACTTGTAATACTAACCTCGAGCCAACCGCGAGTAATCGGTTACATATTACTAACATAGTTATAAGGCAAACATTGTCGAAATATTGAACTCCCGGCCCCGTCAGGTTGACGCCATATGAGCCTTAATAAAAATATATATTTTGGATAAAAAAAAAACCTAATTAAAGCTCTTTAACCACTCTACAATTTGTTTTTTGACACCCAACCTCTATCTTTCTTCATCTGGCTGAAATATTGTAATCGAGTCCAACCTGTATTGAACTCTGTCGCAACCCAGCGGATCACCAGAATCTCCGGTACAAGAATCGATTCGTTATTTCAGAAATACCCAGCGCAAATTAAACTCTCCACTAATTCGAATGGACGATCGATTGAACCATTTGTGAAGATTTAATATTGGCACCATTGACATAAGGCGGTTTCATTGCACAGGAGGGCACAGTGTTTTGGCTGTCAGCGAGAACATGCTCCAACCACTACAGAATCATAACTGAACGGATTTCAGTTCTGTTCTGTACTTATTTTTAAGGAACTTTAGGCCGAAGGTCATTCGTCCTATTCGTTTCCGAGCGGGCACCGTTGTATACATTTATATAGAGTGCGAGACCATTCTTCAGTCACTTCGCAATCATAACTAAATGGATTTTCGAGCGGGTACCAGTTTCTATACAGATTTGTGTTATTTCAGTTGCCTGTTTTTAAGCAATTATTAAGCTATTCAAACAAGTATTCGGGTCAATAATTACGTTTAGGCGGCAAAGAGTTATTAACGCTCCAAACCTTGCACCTCTAACGCAACGCTCTCGTTTTCGAAACATTGAGCTTACACCCCAGTACAGAAATCAAAGACGTAGTCTTGCGTTAAAACCTTCTTCTGCACTTAGGAAATTGTGAGTCGGTTAAGCTGTTCATATGTTACAATTCTTCAAAAATGACATTTGGCCTAACACCCGAGAAACCACCCAAATTTTGAATTCTGCACCCCAAGGGCAACTGTGATCACGCGTATTCTAGAGCCTGCCACTCAGAATGCATTCAAGGCGTGTTATTTGGCATAGAAATCTCAACTAAGTACTAATAAAAATGACGCAAGTAATACTACGTTGAGACGGCGAAGTTCCTCTAGGAACGTTAGTGCCATTGAAGAAGAAGAAGACCCCAAGGGCAAAATAAAAAAAATACGTATATGATTTAGGATACGCGTGTACTAAGTTAAGGGTAGAGAACACGTGTTTTCAAGTGCCGGTCGTACGAAAGAACCCCCTGACTAATTAGAACCGTGTCCGCAGCACCACGAAGCACCAAGCATCACGACATGGGTGACACTAACTAGTCGGCTATGGGAACCAAGGTTTTTCACTCTCTAGGGAGAAATTAAAAATGCACACTGTTTAGAGAGAAGCTACCGAACTCATTATTTCGGTTCGGTTCGTTTATTACTAATTTTATTTATTTTTTCTGTCTATTTCCACACATTTCAGGTTAATTTTGCTGCTAATGTGCGTGATCTCACCGCTCGAGGCAGCTCCTGACGGTCGTCGTTCGACCGGTGCTGCAGTAACGGTGATTAAAGGAAATGAGAACGAAACATTCAAATCGGCCAAATCATTGGCGTCTAGCGGCAGGTCTAAGAAAGCGAGCCACAAGTCCACACCAATTACCTACATTACAACGCTAGCCGAGACAGGGCATCCGCAGCACTACGCGAAACCCCACTCCAAGAAGAGCAGCAAATTGGTTACGAAGTTCCATGACGACAAAGAACAGCACAGTAAAAGTAAACTCAAACATCACTATTGGGAAAAGTCAACGGGGAAGTCACTCGAAGTTATCCCGAAAAAAGAGCCTTTGGATAATCCAGCACTGCTCAGGTGAGTTTATCTTCCGAATTCAAGCTATAATTACAGTCTCGGATTGCTTCTCGTTTTAATAATCTCAATTATTCGTCTTTAATTTTTATATGAAAAAGCAAACTAAAATAATTTCATGATATTATATGCACTATTAAATAATCAACGGTTTTGTTATTCGTTAATTAGCGCACACATTTTCAATGCTGGAGATAATATTGAAAGAATTTTTGCTATAAGGTACGTTGAACGGTTTTTGTCGGACGATGTAGCTTTATTTGTGTTTTTGTAACTATAGCATGCATAATCCATTCAGTGATATTTTGTCACATAAACAAAAGTTCATCTTCAAAGACTATCGACATAATTAATCATTTGTTCGTTACAGTGTATTAATTCAGCTTGTTTTATAATATTGTTTGTAATGTTTGACTTCCATTTGAAATATATGGCTTTGGTGCTAAGGTTCAGGCTCCTTCTACATGATTGTTTACTGCTCAGATACGGCTGGTCTCAACTCACGCTTCTGGGTAAAAATGTCAATGTAATGTCACCTTCATTGGAATGGTACAAACGACGTTTATACCAAGCCTCGGAATCGATCGAGAACGCCTTTCATATATATACTGTTGGAGTTGTGTAACGGAAAAAAATTGTGAGGATGGTGAGGCTATTTCTATTGACAACAGCTCCTTAGTTCTTAGCGGTTTTTTCTGAATACTTATGTTTTGAAATGTGGTTGTATTTCATGCATAACCAGGCTACAGTAGTTAATAATACTGTGAAAAATATCAAGAGTAACAATCTTCGTAGCCTAATTGGTTGCGTTTCCGCTACTAAACGAATGATCATGAGCTCATAACTCAGGGCCCTCAATTGAACATCTTTGTGTATTTTTCAACCACGTCCACGCAACAATCATCATGTGACGGTAATCTCAGTCCCATACTACTCACATTACGATCTGCTGCATCGGTAATTGGCACTATTAATAATACAACAATGGAAGCCTCATATTTCTCATATCACAGTCCCGCTGTGTATAGTCCAACTGTGAACATTCGAAAAATATGTATATTCTTTCGCCGAAAAAAGGCGACGTGTGTCGATAAGACAGGAATACTCTTACACCAAATGATTACTATGTAATGAATATACAACAAAAATTATTCTCTGTTCCAGCTGAATTGCTAAATGAACCTAAAAAAAATAAAAAAAAAATGGGAAAAAAAGAGTGACTATATTACAATCAGTTGTAATAGACTCAAGAGCAGATTCACAAAAAAAGTCCGTTTATCAACAAGAAAAATAAATTGAAACGGTTGGAATTTGCCCGCGAAACTTGTAAACAAATCCAAAGCCTTTTGGATAAAAGTAATTTGGACTACTAATCGAAATTTGAGCTTCTCAACAAGAAGCAGCCCGAAAGAGTGTGGTAGAAGGATGCTGAAGGATTGCAGAAACGTCATTTGCAGGCTACGGTCAAGCACGGAAAAGGCAATGTAATGGTGTGGGCATACTTTTCCTGGACTGATGTTGGAATCCTTGTGCGAATTCACGGGATCATTACAGCAGATGTCTACATTGACATCCATAACGACAACCTGAAGAAACCGCTTCGAAAAACTGGGCTACGGAACAGCTTCGTTTTCCAACAGGACAACGAACCGAATCATACTGCTGAGAAGACCAAATCCTTTTTCCATTCACGCAAAATAAACCTCTTGAATGGTCACCATCAGTCTTCCGTATTTCACATAAAACATTGCGTACGAGACGAACATGTTTACGCCGTATACGCAGTTTTGTGTTTGCACACAAACATGATTTTTTTGTACCTGTGTTTTAAAATGTGACATGTTTGCATTCGTAGTATGTTAGGATATACAGTGGAACCCCGATTCTCCACGAGCGGATGATCCGCGGTGCGGATTATTCGCGACAGGAAGTTCTATAGTAAAGCTATAGGCCTTCTAGGAATTTGTCAGTGAGTGATAGGCTCATGCATTTTTGTTTTGGTCATGGCTTTCACATCGTAGCCTAATTGGTTGCGTGTCCGCTACTAAGCGAACGATCATGAGCTCATAACTCAGGTCCACTCAACTGACCATCTTAGTGTGTTATTCTAGCTACTATGTCCACGCAACAATGATCATGTGTCGGTAATCCCAGTCCCTTACCACTCACATTTTCCATCTGCTACATCGGTAATTGGCACTATTAATAACGCAACAAAGGATGCCTCATATCAATAGTCCCGCTGTGAACATTCGAACAATAGCAATATTCTTACGCCGAAAAAAGGCGACATGTGTTGCGCATCGATAGAAATTCTCTTATGCCTAAACGGCTACTGTGTAATAGATAAAACAAATGTTTATCGATAGATAGCGATACTCTTACGCCTCAAAATGGTAACAGTGTAACATACAACAAAAGTTACCTTAAGATAAAAAATGTACACGAAAGAATTCGGCTCTGTTACAGCTGAATTGCTAAATGAGCCTAATAAACTAAACTGTTGGGATAAAAAAAATGGCTTTCACATCATCTGACCACTGGTGTACACGACCTTGTAGATAGATAGTTTAATGATTTCTGTATTGACAAAACATAGTTTTCACGCTGAAATATCCTTTTTTAGTGTTTGAAACTCATTTTTAGTCCTTTATTGCGTTTTCCGCGATTTTCGTTATTCGCGGTGAGCTAGCCAGACCATTCCGCTGATAATCGGGGTTCTACTGTACGTTGTTTGATCCCAATGTTTCACATGATGATCAAACAAGGTGTACAGTTTCTCTTGCGTTTTCACCTCAAGCGACGGTAGTGTGTAGATTAGAAGAAGCGAATTGGACACCACACCACACGGTGTGTTGGTGTGTTGACATGGAAAAAAATGGAAATTTTCCTCTGTACATGGAAGGAAACGAAGAATAACGAATACTGCGGCAACGGGTGGTATGTTTTGTACATGATGTGCTTGAATTACAAACATAAAGTATGTTTATAATGTGAGAAACGCGTAACTTCTCTACATGTTTATGTTTGTGTAAGATTGGGCGTGTTTGGGATAAACACTAGCGAAAAGCATGTTCGTGTATAACACAAACATTTGAACATCGCGTACACATGTGTATGTTTTTTTTCGGAAGACTGGCCACCACAAAGTCTTGATCTCAACCCGATTGAGAACTTGTGGACCATTCTCGACAACAAAGTGGTGAAAGATGGTGTCACTAATAAGGACACTCATTCCAGGGCTCTCCAGAAGGCGTGGAACGAACCGTTCCTCCGACCCTCAGCGCCTCTAGAACTTGGTCGATAGCATGCTCAAACGTCTTAAACAGGTCATTGAAGCTTCAGGAGGCCACACTAAATATTTATGATTTTATTGTGTGATTTTTTATTTCTCGAACTCGGGCCTTTATACTTCTTTTCTATTTTTATTGTGCGTTCAATTGGAATAAAATGTTTGGCTTAAGTTTTATGATTTGAATCCAGCTAAATATGATGGAAATGCTATGGAAAATGTTGTTTTCATAATGAAGACTCATGAAATTGCTGATTTTACTTAACAAAATTGTTTTTTATTCAAATAACATTGAGAAAATCGTTATCTAATGCTGTTTTTAATACAATGTTAACAACACTTTGTTTATATCGCTTCATAATCGATTGCTAGCAATATTGCACATACTATCATAATATGAAGAAACGAGGGATTACTTAAAGGTTGTGAGTGATTTTAATATTATTTTTTGGGGTGGGTTTTTATTTTTGTCAACGCATATTTACACACATTAAAGAAGTCGTGTAAGGGAGTAAACACAATCTAACAAAAACAGTAACATGTCGATTACTTGGAAGAGTAATAGTTAACAAACAATTCTATAAAATTACGGTAGTAGTTTTTGATAAAATAGCCCAGAAATTGAAAAAAGAAAAGTAACACTTAATTCAGTAGATTAATTGTCCATTGTCAATAACTTTGGAAATAATTATATTCCATTAGGTCATTTAGGTGAAGACTATTGGAGTATTCCAGGAGTGCTTGCCAGGTACAAACGCTGTAACTGAACGATTTTTTTTTCAGGCATAAGCAAAGTTTGAACCACCGAAAAATTATAACTAAATATCGATACGCTGGAAGAAATACAGTCAACCCTCCTATAACGCGGTACTCTCAGAACGCGGTTTCCATATAACGCGGAGATGAAATTGCGACAGCCCTCCTATAACGCGGTACTCTCATAGCGCGGTTTCTGTTCAACAACGTCCCATCAGCTTTTTTCGTGCACCCAATGCATGATTTTAACTGGATATGTTTATATTAGGTTGGGGAAAATTATTTAATTTATTTATTTCCATTATTTTCTCGTTGGCTGGCATTAGTGATCAATATCTCGCGTAATATCGATCATACAATTTCAATTTTACAATTTTTCTGTTGGATGTGAACCACTGCGTCCATTATTCTGAACTATTGTGGTATATCCCATTTTTTGTACTCCGCTTCAAGCTTACCTACTGCTTATTGATGAAGAAGTAGACTGAAAGCTATAGCGAGATAGGTGCCAATCAGGAATACTCTGTTTGATAAATTTTATAATCCTGATCGGCGACGCAGACCAAATTTCCTTGGGCTCCAGATTAGCCTTATCAAGGTATTGAAGTCTGCGTCTAGTTAGAGCTCCACAATTACAGAGCAAATGTTCCGAGGTTTCGCTTTCGGTATTACAAAAACGACAAATATCATCTTGCACTAAACCTATGTTTTTGAGATGGTATTTGCTCGGACAGTGTCCTGTTATAAGGCCTGTGATTGTGCCTAAGTCTTTCTTTTTAAGACTCAGTAATTGTTGAGTAATTTTAATACTCGGCGTGATAAATTTTTTTGACTGGTTAAGTTGTACCGCCAACCAATTGGCTAACACTTCCCGGTCTTTCCAGTTCTTCAGCTCACCTTTCAACACACAGTCAGATATTCCACAGAATGGTTCTGGACCAGTGAAAGGTGAGCTTGAGCCGTTCCTGGCAAGTTCATCTGCTCGCTCGTTTCCCTCTATTCCACAATGGCCAGGAATCCAGTACAGTTGTACCGAACTTATCCGACTTAGTTGCCGTAAGAGGAGAATGCATTCCCAGACAATTTTTGAGGAGCATTTAAAAGCATTTAGAGCTTTAAGTGCCGCTTGACTGTCTGAGAATATGCAGATGTTAGCATGTCTATATTTTCTTTTAAGGCAGACATTTGAGCATTCTATTATCGCAGCTATTTCAGCTTGAAAAACTGTTGGCCAGTTTCCCATAGCTACAGAGATTTTTGTTCAGGGACCATACACAACAGCACCTGTTCTGATTCCCATTTTTGACCCATCAGTGTAGAACATGATTGAACCATTACGAACACTGGGACCGCCTTCATCCCATATTGAACGAGAAGGTTCGATTACACTGTATGGAATGTCGTAGTTAGTCCTAGGTTCCATCCAATCACTGTTCATCTCTGAGGATGGTCCTACGGGTAAGAGATTCAGGATGCTCAAGTGACCAATTTTGTCTCCGTCTAGTATTTTTTTCCATTGTTTAAGCTTTAGAGCGCTTTTCTTAGCCTCTAGCTGAACATGTTGGTTCAGAGGTAGTAAGTGAAGGATAGCCTCCAGTGCCTTCGAGGGTGTGCTTCGCATTGCTCCAGTAATTGCAATGCATGCTAGTCGTTGGAGTTTGTTTAGCTTTTTTGTAGCTACAGTCTCCTTGGTCTTTGGCCACCAGACTAATGGGGCATAGGTTATTCTAGACCGCACAATGGCAGTGTAGACCCACATTACCATTTTTGGTTTAAGACCCCATGTTCTTCCTATCATTTTAGAACATGCCCATAGGGCTGTATTGGCCTTACTGATTATTGCATCTAAGTGCGCATTCCAGTTGAGTTTAGCATCTAGGATAACACCTAGATGTTTCACTGAAGCGCTGCATTTTATTTCCACTCCCCCAAGATATAAATACTGTAGATGCTGTTTTTTTCTTTTTGGTGAATGGAACAATTGTTGTTTTTGAGGGATGCTCAGACCTTCTGTGGTACACCAAGTTTGTGTAAGGTTTAAGACCATCTGCATTCTGCTCGATATCACGTCGTCGAACTTGCCTCGTATCATTATGACTAGATCATCGGCGAAGCCCACAATTTCAAAACCTTTTGCCTCTAAACTTGTCAGAAGGTCGTCAACTACTAGTGACCAAAGGAGAGGTGATAGAACGCCTCCTTGTGGGCAACCCTTTGTTGCAATCACATAATTAGACGACCCGCCCAGCTCCGAGATGATTTTTCTGTGTGTGAGCATGCCATGGATCCATTCGACTATACAATTATCGAAGTGTCTTCTTCTCATTGCCTGTGCCATTGATAGATAAGAAGCATTATCAAAAGCACCTTCGATGTCAAGAAACGCACATAATGCGGTTTCTTTTGACAAGAGAAATTTTTCAATTTTTGTCACAAGCATGTGTAGTGCTGTTATTGTGGATTTGCCTGATTGGTAGGCAAACTGGTATTTGGATAGTGGGTGTTTGGACATTGTGCTCCCTTGGCCGAGTGGTTAGCGTCATAACTAACATGTCGGGTGTTCGGGTTCGATTCCCGTTCTGGTCGGGGGAATTTTTCGTCAAAGAAATTTCCTCCGACTTGCACTGTGATCACGCGTATTCTAGAGCTTGCCACTCAGAATGCATTCAAGGCGTGTTATTTGGCATAGAAATCTCAACTTTGTACTAATAAAAATGACGCAAGTAATACTACGTTGAGACGGCGAAGTTCCTCTAGGAACGTTAGTGCCATTGAAGAAGAAGAAGTGTTTGGACATGAATACAGACTTTATGTATTCATATAATACTTTTTCCATAGTTTTAAACAGTATTGATGATAAACTAATTGGTCTGAAAGCCTTTGGAAGTGATTTGTCGCGTTTTCCGGCTTTTGGAATGAAAACTACTTTCACAACTCTCCATATCGAAGGAATGTGCTCTAGTATCAGACTTGCCTTAAAGATCTCGATTAGAGACGGAATTAGTTTTGATTCTCCATTTTGAATCAGGGCTGGAAAAATCCCATCTGCACCTGCAGATTTGTAAGGTAGAAAGGATCTCACCGCGTTTACTACTCTGGCCCTCGTGAAGACTAACCCAGCAACTATGTTAGCGACATCCTTTGCACTTTCGGGTCCTATGAGACGCCTTCGAGAGCATATTGTGTCGCCATTATAGCCAGGATTTGTATCCGAGTGGACAGATGTAGATCCCGGAAAGTGAGTCTTCATCAGTAAGTCTAGTACTTCTGAGGGGGTTTTTGTGAACGAACCGTCATCCTTTTTAAGCGATCCAAGCCCGTTCGAGTGGTCTTTTGCCAAAGTCTTGTTGAGTCTAGCAACGATTGGGGTATTTTCAATGCTTTCGCAGTTATATACCCAGGATTTTCGTTTAGATCGTCTCAGTTCTCTACTGTACTCAGTTAGGGCTCTCTTGTATTGAGACCAGTCCGAGGTAATTTTTGCTCTGTTGAACAGTTTACGCGCCGTTTTGCGAAGCCGTTCGAGCCTTTTATTCCACCAAGGAACGTTTCTTGTCGAAGAAACTTTTCTCAGTGGGCAATTACTGTTGTAGGCAGAGACTATCGTTTCATTTAGTTCTTTTGTAGCTGATTCAAGCTGCTGAATCGACCTTATTTTCGAGTTTAGAGTTTTAGACTCGAGTTCAAGTGCATACCGATCCCAATTGGTTTTTTTGGGATCTCGGTATTCTCTATGAACTTCCATGCCACCATTCCATTCAAAAATAATGTGTCTATGATCAGACAAAGACGCCTCATCGGAAACGTGCCAGTTATGGATATTTTCTTGAATAGCCGGGCTGCACAGCGTTAGATCTAAGACTTCTTGTCTGATAGCGTTAATGAAGGTTGGTTCAATCCCTTTGTTAGCAATATCTATGTTGTTTGACGAGAGAAATTCTAAAATACACTCACCTCGGTAGTTGATATCCGTACTTGCCCACATGGTGTGATGAGCGTTGGCATCACATCCGATAATGAAGTCCTTGTTAATTTCCCTGCAGTAGTTTACAAACGCCGCTACCTCTCGTGGAGGAACCTCAGGAACATCGCCTGGAAAGTAAGCCGACGCAATTACCTGTCGGCCCTTCCTTTGGCGGTAGGAACTTCCACTCTGATCGCGACGATGTCCCTTTGAATGAACTCTGTATTAGGAAAGCATTTAATGTTTGCATTTACTAAGACAGCAGCTCTTGGGGAGTCATGCTTGTCATCATAGAACAACTTACATGAACCTGTTTGAATACCTAGTATTCTTCTTTTGTGAACCCAAGGCTCTTGTATAAGAGCTAGATCCACAGCGTCTTTTGTAAACCTCCTGGATAGCACGCTCGACGCTGCTTTGGCGTGGTGGAGGTTTATTTGCAGAACTTTAGTGTTCTGCATTAGATTGGGTTATCCGATCTGGTGGTTCATTTGGGAGGATCGGAGTCCCATCTGTTTTTTTGAAAATCAGGTCATGTTTTTTGCTTGTTCCAGCTTCCGTATTCGTTTTGGATCTGGGATGGGTTTGAAGAAACTCACCTTTTTTACTTGGCACAATCGAGGTTCCTAACCTGTTTGCGATAACCGTTGAGTTTGTACCGCTTGGGCCGGGAATACTCAGGATGTCAAGCTTCTTGTTTTTCGGAGAAGTTTCACGAGGGCGCTTTTGTTTGCCAGAAACCCTTCTGACGACTTCTTGAGCATTTTGTGGCTCCACTATTTTGGAGTCACTAGTCTCTGAAGACTTCAGGTTTCCTGGGTTTTTGGAATTTTTAAGTTTCCCTGTTTTTTTGGCCCCAGATCTCCTTTGAATACACCGGAGCTTTTATGGATTATGACTTGGCGCTGCTTTGGATTTGTTTTCCTCAGCTTAGTTTCGCCAAATCGGAAGTTTATGTTGAAGTTTGTGCTAGTTAGTTGACGCATCGAAGCTTCGTCGACTGTTAGCGTCCAGTCCGCGTGAATTTCGTTGGGATTGGATCTCTTTAGTATTCGCCATTTATAGGTGGAGAGATTTTCATTTTGACTCTCAATGAGGCTTTTGAGTCTCTCGTCGCTGAATGTTGCGCTTTGTGGGAAAAAGGCATGGAGAATTTCTGGACGCGGAATATTTTTGGCGTCTAGTGCAACCAGTTTGATGTTGTCGTCTAGGATTATCCCGGGAGCCACTTTCTTCAACCATTCCGAAGTTTGATGATCTTTGCACGAAAGTATTAGATAACCTGACTTATACGAGCAATTGAAAAATTTGGGCTTAACCGGCTCGTTTCTTTGTTGCTCTATTGCAGTGAGTAGAGCATTCTGGATGGAATCTAACTGAGCCGTAGTAAGATCGGTGTTGGGATAGTCCTCCGGGAGTATTCCAACTTTGATCTGTTCCACAGCTTCCTTGAAGGAGATTCCAGTTTCGATAGGAGTTATTGTGGAGTCTTTGTTTTGAAGAGTGTTTTGGGCATCTTTTTTTTGCTCATTCAACCCCGCTCTTTTACGGGGGCAGAGATTTTGTTTAGATTTTTTAAGAATCGGTTTTTCGTCACTACTAGGTAGTTCCGATCCTCGGGGGCGTTTTGCTGGTCCAGAGATGTGCTGACTCAGTGCTTGCTGCCGAGCTTCCTTTGCAGGGATCCCAGCTGCGACCAAGTTCTTCAGCCTCCTTCTCTGACCCTTGGTGAGGTTTTTTTTCCACGAAGAGTGGACCTCAGCTGAATCTAGCATTTTAGGTTCAGTTTTTGTAGTGACGTTACTTTCGTCACTTTCATCCCTTAGCGACTCACAACGAGTCGGGGTGTTGAGGATGGAAGAGGAGCAGGACTGAACATATGCAGGTGCGTCGCTCAGTACTTCATCCTCTTCGACATTCATAGAGTCGACCTCTATGACGATTTTTTCCGACAGAGAGAGGCTGCCGGAACCCGGAAGATTTTTGTTATTTGTTGAATTATTCATAAAATTCCCACGAGTTGCGCGGTAAAGAAGGTCAACTGCATCAGTGACCCGCTTAATGCAGAGGGGGCAGACGATACTGTGGAGGGTGCCCTGGTACTCCACAGGCTCCGTTAGAGGCAGGGTATTTGATTGAACCTGCCCCCCCCCACCAATCATCCCTCAGCACGGGTCGCGTCACACCTTAGATTAGGGGTTTATCCATTACTTTCTTTCCATAATAACCACTTCGAAAACGAGAGCGTTACGTTGGAGGCACATGGTTTTATGCATCCAATATTGGATACGGAAATATTCTACTGATGGGGAAGAATAATCTTCAGAAGCTATCCTGTTAATTGCGATTGATTGAAAAATCACAAAACCAAATGTATTTGGTCACAGTGTTACATGGATAGAAAACATTCAAATAAACTCTTTCACATGAATGTATTTTTAAATTCCCAGGGGAACTGGCTGATTATTTTCAGTAACGATTAGATATTTCCACATTTTCCTCGATACTGGAAGCCCACCAGTGGTTAATGCTAGCTCGATAACCATCTGTTAATAGCACTTGATTGAAACATATTTGGTCACAGTGTTACATGGATAGAAAACATTCAATTAAACTCTTTCACATGAATATATTTTGAAAATTCCCAGAGGAACTGGCAGATTATTTTCAGTAACGATTAGATATTTCCACATTTTCCTCGATACTGGAAGCCCACCAGTGGTTAATGCCAACTCGATAACCACCTGTTAATAGCACTTGATTGAAACATATTTGGTCACAGTGTAACATGGATAGAAAACATTCAATTAAACTCTTTCACATGAATATATTTTGAAAATTCCCAAAGGAACTGGCAGATTATTTTCCAGCAATGATTAGATCTTTCCGGAACTTTCTCGATGCTGAATAGCATCCTAACGGAAAGAGTTCTGCGCGTGTATGTGTCGATCCTTCGCCGTCCACCTCCTCCAGCACGTTAGGCAACGATGTTGTCTTGTCGATGTCCTCACGAAAAATGAATGTGTCTCACCACCAGAATATCGCTTAAGTATGCTTTTTGTGTGTGATTGAATCGAGAGAAGGTGTGGTTTACGATGGCAATTTGGAAGGCAAACTGGAGGGGAATGAACTCTCTGAGCTCGGAACTTTCGGCGACTGAGCAATAATCGATTGCGGGCGCATACAATATTGGATACGGAAATATCCTACTGATGGAGAAGAATAATCTTCTGAAGCTATCCTGTTAATTGCGATTGATTGAAAAACCACAAAACCAAATGTATTTGGTCACAGTGTTACATGGATAGAAAACATTCAATTAAACTCTTTCACATGAATATATTTTGAAAATTCCCAAAGGAACTGGCAGATTATTTTCAGTAACGATTAGATATTTCCACATTTTCCTCGATACTGGAAGCCCACCAGTGGTTAATGCCAACTCGATAACCACCTGTTAATAGCACTTGATTGAAACATATTTGGTCACAGTGTTACATGGATAGAAAACATTCAATTAAACTCTTTCACATGAATATATTTTGAAAATTCCCAAAGGAACTGGCAGATTATTTTCAGTAACGAATAGACATTTCCACATTTTCCTCGATACTGGGAGCCCACCAGTGGTTAATGCCAACTCGATAACCACCTGTTAATAGCCGCGCGTGTATGTGTGTGTAGCGATGTCTTCCCAGGGAACCGTTTGTGGCATCACTCTCCTCCTGATAGATTCCCTTCTGGCCTAGGGTGCACAAACAGGCTCTTGGTGACACCGTTCATCCGCGCTTTCATGATAAATAAAGAGCTTCACCGCAACAGCGACAACATGCTCCAATCGCTGTTCAATTAGAACTGAGTGGATTTCCGAGCGCCGCTCGCTTATATACCGATTGGTGATTTCAATAGCCTGTTTTGAAAGCAATTTTAAGACTATTGAAACAAGTTTTTGGATGAAAAAGTAACAAGTATATGACGCGTAGACATTTTATCTTTCGAATGAAGTGTTTATCATACCATTTCGTTCAGTTGTTTAGGAGCTATTAACGCTCAAAATCTCGGTCTCCGGCGTAATGCTTTCGTTTTCGAAACTTTGATTTTACACCCCGGTATAGAAATGAAAGACGTAGTCCTACGTCAAAACAAGTGTACAATTGAACAAATAAAAGAGGTTCGTTAATTGAGCCGAAAACCAATACACTAATCGAATTTTACTCGCTAACTGGACTGCAAAACAGCAAAAGCAGTACATCGAATTCAAGATAACATCTATTATTGATACATAACTGCTTTGCATCCCAGTTAATGTACGCACTGTTATAGATAAGTCCAGTTGAAGATAGTCCAGTTAGGGAATGACTTCTGTATATGACGGGGTGACGAACATCATAAGCGAGTGTCTTCCGGGCTGCGGGCTGTACAGCGATGATATCAATACTAGAAGGATGGCAGCGATTATCATGCGAGAACCTATTCAGATCGGCATTACATCGCATCACTAAAATGAAACGAAATGAAATATTAATCTTTATGACTCATATTCATAATTCTCAATGACTCATTTCCTCCTATGATGGATTGAGCAGTAGAACTATTACGACTTGATTGTGATAGTCTGCAAACGAACATTATTCCACCGAAAAAGCTACTGCTCCCGATTATGAGTACAAACCGTTACAAACCGTTGGACGGTTATGAGTACATATAACAAACGGTCCTATTTAGAGTTTCAAAAGAATTAAACTAACAGATTTCTGAAGAATGAAAATAATTACATTTAAAAACAACTGTTCTGAACAATTACAGTACTACGTCAAACACCCGTTCGTGCCCCTAGGCCCCTTCTACTTTTATTTTTTTTATGATCTCTTATTGGTCTCCATACTACGCGGTACGAATGATGTGATTTGTACTCATTCTGAGTTTCTTATAGCGCGGTTTCCATATAACGCGGTACGCACTCACCACGTTATAGGAGGGTTGACTGTATATCAGATCAGGTTTAACTATCAGGAAACAGGCGAAGAATTCAGGAAAAATGTCACTAACAATGTTTCACTTCGGAGTCGAAAAAGATGTTCTATCTAAAGGTTTGTTTCTTTAATGTGAAAATTTGTCATGTTAAGAATTTCGTGAATAAATGAGACTATTTTACTGTAGAACCGCGCGGAGCTTAATGACTACAACATTCGCAGATGACACAGCTATTCTCAGCAGTCACAAAATCTGAGCGATTGCTTCACGGAATCTCCAGGAACACATAACGGTCGTGGAAAAGTGGCTTCAAAAATGGAGAATTAAAGTAAATGAAACAAAATATGTCCATGTTACGTTCACGCTTAATCAGAACACATGCCCACAAGTTCAATGGATCTGCAGTGCCCCAATCGAATGAAAAACAATGTCTCGGTGTACATCTAGAACACCGTCTAACCTGGAAGAAACACATAGAAGCAAAGAAAACGCAATTGAAGATGCGAACAAATCAAATACATTGGCTAATCGGGAGGAAGTCGAAATTAAAACTAGAGTTCAAACTACTTCTATACAAATCCATGAAACCTGAAACCTTTTTGGCATTACGGCTGTCAACTATGGCAAACAGATTCAGCAAGTAACATCGAAATCATCGAAAGAGTGCAAAATAAACTGCTAAGACAAATTACTGGCGCCCCTTGGAACATCCGCAATAGTGTCATACATTGAGACTTAGGGATGGCGACGGTGAAAGAAGAACTTCATAGAACTAGGAGGAAATATGAGGAAAAGCAGAAGAATCATCCAAACTCACTAGCAAGGCGACTCGGTCAACCAATGGTGACACGTCTGAAGAAAAAACGTTAATTATTTGAACGTGGTCAAACGTTAGTGTTGTGCTACTGCACACATGTGAAATTCTAATTGTAAGAATTGATAACACACATAATAATTTATTATGTTAGAACTAAATGCATAACCAAATATTATTATTTCCACATCGTGGAAGATTCAATAAATGTATGTATGGAAGAAAAATAATGTGTTTCTCTGGCTTATGTTTTCACATTGTGTTTGTCTTTTCAAGTCCCTGCAATCACCATTCATCATCACCAAACATCATCACCATCACTGACGATAAGTCATGCTGTGGTGACTTATGTACTCAATCAAGAGAATTTAGCACACATTTGTCCATATCGCTAGGTGTTCAGTTTCGGAAGAGAAGCGAAAACTGCATTGCAAGCTTCATCCCTTAGTGATTCATTAGCCAGTCAGAAATATATAAAAGTTGTATATTTTGAACCGTGAAGTAGTTGACGTCGCCAAACGAAGAAACCCATAAAAGAAGCAAAATAACAACCAAACGAATTATATGAGTAGCAGTTAAGATGTTACAATTTCATGTCACAATGGATCGGATTTTCTGATGAAAATGTTTAAACGGCGAGAAAAATTGGAAAAGTGAAGACAACGAAGTCGCATCTCGATCACCACCCCTGTCATGTTTTTTTTGTGTCGATGGCCTTCCTAGAGGAGCATCGTCATCAACAAGTATGGTAAAGCTCATTCGCTCATTTCTCCACACCTAATTATAAATCACTCTTGTATCTGCTTGGAATAATCATGGCGAAAAGAATGCAGCAAGCAATCGTGAGATTGCACGATTAATCATTTTACACTCCCCGACCATCTTCATTCGGGACTGATAGTGAACATAACAAAACAAAGAGTGGAAAACAACATTCAATTAATGAATAATCCTTTGGAAAGATCGCACGAAAAAAAACAACAAGTGAGTCAAAATAGACTGGATCTGTGTGTATGTATGATTTTATTTTCCCTTGTACTCTTTTCCTTGTCAGCATTCTAGTGCACATGAATCCACCTTCCCGCTCATCAATAACTTGCGTTAATATGGTTTTTTGCGTTGGCTTAGATCGTTTCATACTAGAAACAAAAAAAATGTCATTGCAATAGTGCACAGGAAACAACTCGATTTCAACTATCTACCTATATTTTACTGCCGCGATCGAGGTTCAATGATTGCTATTTGAGTGAAAAACGAATGATTTTACAGAGACACAAGCTGGCTCAAGCAATAGTTTCCAATTTGATTCTACCACCATCTAACGTCATTCCGAGAGTCAAATGAGAGAATGCAGAATTCTCTGAGAATAGATGAGCGGAATCGAGACAGTATTTTTCCGTTCTAATCGAGAATGAACTTTGCGAAGAGGATAGGTGAATGTTTTCTGTCTCAAATAAAGTGAGGCAAAAACGGAGAATAGAAGGGTGAGTTTTATCTGTGAAAGAGTGTTGTTGAACGAATTTCGATGCGATTTTGCCCATACCTGGTCATCAATACCTTCACTTTTGAAATGTTCGAATCACTGAGAAATATTCTGGCTTTCTCTGCAATACATGAGTTTTCTGTAGCATGACAATCATAATACATTCAAGGCGTGCTATTTGACATAGAAGTCAAAACTGAATACTAGTAAAAATGACGAAGTGATACTATGCTGAGACGGCGAAAATTCGGTCTCTTTTTGTTGGATTTCGATAATAAATAAAGGCGTCAAGTTTATGAAATTTGATGTATTTGATTGAACACAGTCACACTACATCTTAAGTTCAACATACTATCCCGTAGCTGGTCCAATTTCATAACATTTATCTAGTTTATACAATAGTAAATTCATTAAATAATTAAATAGTGACCACTTGAGGGATTGTTGTTATTTAGTAATGTAAACAGCTTTTTAAAATATTATGTACTTTCATTCTGAGGAAACCATTAATCTTTATTTCCCCCTTTATTTCACAGTAAACTGGGCCTCGGAAAACTGCACATCTCAAACAGTCATCACAAAAAACGATTAGCGGTGGAATCGCGACATCACGGTCGACCTGATGACTCACATATGTTCGTTATCAAGCTGCCACCAAATCCCTATTACTACACCAACAATGGACCGGTTCCGGCGCCGAATGCGATCGAGGATATAGGCAGAAAGGTACACACATAACCTACGAACAAAAGCCAAGCATAAAAAGTTCATTGATCGCCTTATAGAAGTCTGTCCGTGATGAGCTAAGCAGTGGGTTAGACTTTCTTGTTGTACCACACGCTCATTCATGATCACTCATCTGTGACGACCCCTATTCATGACTCTTTGCCTTGGGGCATTTAGAAAAAAAAAAAAGATTTGTGGCTAAGGAAATTACTATACATAAAGCGAATGGTGGCAGGTACCAATCCAACGCATATCACCATTAATTCATCTGAAATTAATTCATCTTTTGAGGGAAACATGTGAATAGGTACAACCCTATTACCAAAATAATAATCATCGATCTATTTTCAATGCAAACAAATGTTAGCCCAAAGCACGCTTGACTCGATACTCGTTGTCCGATTCATTCTATTGAATGACCCCAATAAACAACTAACTATCTGAAGAGATTTTCGACGCTTCCGTCGTTATGGGGCGAGCCCAACAGCATCCAGGCATATATACAAGTTAAGTTTAAAGTTGGTTCGCACATTTTGACAGTCATTGAGGTATATATTTTCAAAATTGCCTGCTATAACTGAAAACTTCGGCCACAGCACAGATATATGTTATTACGGCTGTTGAAATTTCACACAAAGGCAGCGGAAGTACAATAAAATGTTCAGTAATAGGCTCATAGCTTGTATTCAATAAGGCGAATCGGGGCTGAAAAATTTATGCGCCGTACAAATGAATGATTGAAAATTTCCGCCGGAGGATGGGACGATTCAAAGAAATCGAACCCAAATTTTTGGCGTAGAGCGCCACATACATAATTTGAATTTATCAATCAAATACGTTGTACGTATGTATACGTTTCATGGCCGACACGCTGGAGAGTTCCTAGAAACCAAATGCGGGTGTTTTTTGGCTTTAGAATATTTGATCCGTCCTGTTTGTTCAGAATATCGGAAATCAACGTTTGACCGTTCGACAAGTGAAACTGTTGACTAATTCGTATTTGGGATTCATTTCATATAAACCATTGGGGCCATTAAGAATATCCCATTCTGATGTTTTTATTATATACGCAAAGGTATCTCTAGGTAATTATATGCGCAATTTAGAGATGCCTTTGAATTATGCGGTTAATGGTATATGTGCCCCGAATGTTTCACCACTCAACCGTTCTTTGTATTTTCTTAGTGTTTTAAAAACACATACCAAATCATATGACATTAATATTTTTTAAAATATTAATTTCATCATATGACATTGATGTTTTTTCGCAATGGTAACTACGAAAAATCAAATTGTCTCCAACATTTGGCGAAGAAACTCCACCCGGCCGACAGTGTTTCGCTGGTCCTCTAGATACAACCGTAGTCGTCGTGTGCTCCAGGATGAGTTTTGTGATGGACGCCAACATTGGTTGTTGTGTCCGAGAATATAAATGCTGTGTGCGAGTTAATTGAATTAATTAACAGATGTGACGTATCATGAGATTCAGACATTCCGAGGAATTGTTTCCACTTAAACATTTTTTCTTCACTCTACACGAACATTTGTCCGGCAAAAAGATTTGTTCCTGATGCACACCACATAATTAGAAAATAGTCAAAGAAACGACTTCTCAGAATATCGTATTGATGGGACATCCGCTGTATATCCCTGATTTAGCCATCATTCATTTTTGTAAACTCTTTTATCTCAGAACCTCTCCTACCTTCTTCCACCTGGTGAATATTTACATATTGAGCTCATTCCATATGATAATTACCTTGGGATGTATGTTGTAACATACACGATGTTCAACTAATCATGTCCTCGAAGTGAATAAATTATTTAGTGCCACCATGCATTTTAGATTTTTTTTCCAGAGCACTACAATATACAGAAACTAGGAATACATACTCATTCGTTAAGATTTGTATCGTTCCCTTCAAAGCACGTTCCGTTATTTGCCGCGTACTTACTTCAGTACCTTTGAAGCTTTTGTAGCACTTCTGGTATTTAATTTTCGGTGCAGAGTCGTCTTCAAACAAAGTCATCACAAAATTTCTCATTAAAATTAATTTTAGCACATGTTTTGTGTCCCGATTTATTACATTAAATGAGTCTAAAAATAACAGAAAATGTCATGAATCTCAAATACTGGTATAGCATTTGTATATTAGAACGGTAGAAGCTCGGTAAGCTGAAGACATGAAGGGATATCTTCCAATGCAGTTTTGAATAACCGAGCCAAAGTGTTGTGTTCATACCGCTTTTGAAGTCCGCATACATTCCGCAAAAATGCAAGCGGGTACAAAAGTAACTGAACCTTGCACTTATTCTGCAATGCTGATTTCGCTAAGCTCATTCGTTTTGAAGTTTGTGTTAGGGAAAAACACAGATTTCAGCGATCGTACAACACCCACTGCGCAATCCTTCGTCGAAAGGGGTCCTAAACCGACCTTTTGTTTTGCTTCTTAGTTATTTCACCAGTTAACTGTGATTGACGAGTATACTCGTCATGCGTATAAATCAGTCATTATCTACACACATTTCAATTTTTGAGAAAAACAAAACAAATCAAGATGTTTAGAATATTTTGATGCTATGCCAGAATAAAACAAACAAATAGAAAACATAAACAGTTTGAGATGATGTCATGCGTCCCCGTTTGCACTCTGCGGTTGACGAATTTACTCATCATGGCTCGCTTCTGGCGACGCAAAACTGTGTGCAAAATCAGACCGAAAGTTGAACTTCTCTGTAATATTGCTATTGTTTATTTTTTATGATTTATTGGTATTTATTTGAAGGTGAGGGTGTAATTAAATGAAATAAGTACAGAAAATATGTTTTCTTCGTCTTCATTCATTTTTAATAGTCATCTAATTCAGCCTCCTCAAAACAGAGTAATTTTTGATACTCTAACACAAATAACGAAATTCGTTTTTTTTCCTGTTATTAATTGGAAGTATCTGAATATAATTCATGAAAGTATAAAGAGCTATGAAATAACATAAATGCGTATTTATCGATTAAGATTTCATTGGTGTAAGAATCAGAACATACCATATCTGCATGCTCGTGACAAACAATTTTTTTACATTTCATACAGTTGTAGCGTGTTTTTGGATCTTTTTTCGAAGAGAAGAAGGTATAATGACCTTCTAGATAGTTACCAGATGGATTTTCAAGTTTTCATATTTCTAATATTCTTTGTCCGTGTGTTCCTGGTTAACAAAAACTTAATACCTGTTTTTTTGATGGGGCATAAAAAGTCACAGGAGGGTTGTGTCCGAGACACGACCGCATAGTTGACGTAGGATTCCGTTGGGTTATCTGTTACATGCTGACTTTGGATATGTTTGAAGAATTACATTGTTAATCTCTTGGTGGCCGTTTTGTCTGGTTGTTAGGTATTCTTGGTTCACTCCACCAATGTCCATAACCGAGTGATAATGATAGAAAGATGGTGATTAGTCATTTGATGGTGCGTATCACGATAGGAGATGCCTAAGTGGAATGATATATGATGAAAGCCGCGCTCTGTGGCCCTGGACGAGATGGCTCCTGTGTTATGTATGGATGAAATAAAGAAAAAAAACTCATCAATGTAATATAAGATAATTATCATTATCGAACACAATTATCAAGTTTTCTCACCAGAAAAAAAGTGTTGTTTTATTATAGAGAAAATATATTTGAAATGGAAATGGCATTTTCGCTTTAAACCCAACAGAACACGATGCTACATGCCTCAATGCGAATTTCAATTGGACAATAATATCGGTCATTGATATGAAATTTCACGAAGCAACCAACATAAAAGTTCCAAATTTAAAGTTTATTTATATTCTATCACACATAGGTTCTATTCAGTTCATTGAAATATCATTCTTCAATTAATCCATCGAAAGATTCTTATTGGAACGAACATAAAAAAACACTCATTCATCGCTCCCTACTAATTCGCCAGCAAGTATGCAATCAGCAATGCCCACGCTAGTTACAATAAGCACTATCCATTTGTGCGCGTCGTTAGTTAAACTATCGACCACGAGGGTATTTACATGCTGATTTCCCCCAGACACCTTGAATTTGAAATCTCTGTTAGGGAATACATGTCAGTGGAAACAAAAGCCCCCTGCTTTCATGTATTCCGATTTTCCCCAGGCAGCTTGGTTTTGATGTCTCTGTTAGGGAATACACTTCGGTGGGAGCAAAAGTTCGCTCTACTTTGATGAGCCGATTTCTCCGTATATTCAATTTCGACCAATCAGAACGAGGTATTTCCGTTTGAAAATTTTTTTATTGTTTGCTGGCTAGTTTCATATGATATATTATTTTATCAATTGTGATGGATTGTTATGGAGTGCTCAGATCGATTGATGCAATTATCTCGTAAATCCATCAGGAAATAACTGACCAATAATTGTAAGTACATGAGCCGGGCTAGAGACGAATGAACGTAAAGTTTAAAGTCTCTATAATTCAAAAGAAGAAAAATATTGCTACCAGATGTCACGAACATCGACATTTTTTGCTACTATGGTGCTATACGCCCGTGTAGTTGGCGCAAAGGCACCACAAAAATATTATTTTTATTTTATAGAATTCCTTCATGCATTTGTCTGATACGGGCTGTGTATCGTTCGTTCTTGTTTTTGAAAGGACTTTAACCCAAAGGTCATTCGTCCCTAACGGGCTGTGTATGACTGGAGCGTTCCGTTATATACATGCATGCATATGTCCTTCGCTTCTTTTGCCAAATCCAATAAAAGGTGGTTGATGAAACGTATGTTTTTGACATGATACGTTCCGTGGAGCCGATCTGGCGTAGTGGTAACATCCATACCTCTCACGCTGAAGATCACGAGTTCAATTCTCACTCCCATCATTCTTCCAAAATTGGAAGTAAAAAGTGACGAACCAGCCAAAAGTGTTGAAAGTCACTATAATACAGATATAAAAAAAAAAAAAAAATTATACGTTCCATGTTAGTTGTTAGTAGAAAATGTAAAAATAAACAGTATTTTTGATCGGTTTTATATAGTTTTTGTGGTAAGTGGAAAACAGTAAAATAAATTATTTTGTTTCAAAACAAATTGATAGTCCTGAGAAGGACTGGAATGGTTTAATGGGTTGTACGGAACCTGCTGCGTTTCAGTCGGATGTAGCAGTTTAGTTTTGGGAGCGGTAGCTTTTACGGTTTCGCTTATACTTTCCTTGACTTTGGCGCTATCGGCTTCTGTGCGTCGATTTGCGAGGGTTTGATTGGCACAACCACGACGAGCTAAACGACGGATAGCGGGTGTGATACGATGCGATGCAATGCACTTCGCTCCTCTGCCTCCTTTGCCGCATCCAATTGTTGATGTGAAGAGGAGTGCACCAGCAATGCACACTAGACTTAATTCGATGCTCTCCTCTGCTTCTTCTTCTTTGCTCCCTTTGCCGCACCGCATCCATCATTGGTTGCCGATGGCTTCCTCTCCTTTGCCGCACCGTATGGTTTTGGAAGATTTGTAGAGCACTGCACACTAGAAGCCCAGATGTTTGCCGATCTGAGCGTTGAACGAGAATGAGAAATCCAACTAAAAGATATTTATTCAAGTATTCTTAAATCTAGTACAATTTTTAGTTTACATGTCAATTGATCAGCCTTGTGGGCCCGGCAACTTCGTTCAGATTGAATTTTGTTTTTAAGAATGTTTATAACAATGCATCGTTTGTAATCTAATTTACATATGAACCCGGAAGGAGGGAAATATAAAATTTTTAATTGGGAAAATTTGATAACCTACCTAACTACAAAAATAAATAAAACTATGGGACTAGGTCCCGAATGAATACGTGCGGGGACCGCTGGCAAGACTCCCTGAATCTAGTCAGGATTATATTTTTTCGCTCTTCCAGCACCTGAAGACCAGACAACCGGTGGATCTCTGAAATTCGTGTCCTAGGTGGACTGTCCAGGATCATTCGAAGGATCTTGTTTTGGAAGTTTACGGTGGTGGCTATTGGCGCAACTCTCCCAGATTGGCAGACCATACTCAATCACCGGTAAAACGATCTGCTTGTATATCGCAAGTTTATTTTTCCGCGTTAAAGTAGACTTTCGATTGATGAGCGGGTAAAGCGACTTGAGAAGCTTGGAACACTTCGTGGATGTTTTGTTCACATGGGAAGCGAAGTTCAAATTCCTGTCCAGGGTGAGGCCCAGGTAGACTACATCATTCGACCAATTTATGGGAGTGCTGCTGAGGTGGACTTTCACGTCATTAGGCGGAACAAGTCGTGGTGATTTGGAGTGTGGAAATATTATGGCTTGTGTTTTCGCCGCGTTGATGCATATCTTCCATGATTTTAGGTAGTCAGAAAGAACATCCAGGCCTCTCTGCAAATTTCTAGTTAACGGACGTATCGATCGACCCTTGTAGATGATAGCGGTGTCATCAGCGAACATCGACAGCACGCCATCACCAGGTAGGGGAGGAACATCAGATGTATAGATGTTAAACAGGATAGGACCTAGGAGGCTACCCTGCGGAACTCCCGCTATGACGCTGAACATATCGGAGAGCGTGTTGTTTAGAGAGACCTGAAAAGTCCTATCCGAGAGATAGTTCCCGATGAACTTGATAAGGAAGACCGGGAAGTTGAAACGTCGTAGCTTGAACACAAGACCATTGTGCCAGACATTGTCGAACGCCTTTTCGACGTCTAACAATGCCATGGCAGATGTTTTGGACATGGACTTGTTCCGCCTAATGATGTTCGTGACACGCGCAAGCTGGCTGATAGTGGAGTGACCTTTCCTGAACCCAAACTGCTCACGGAGGAAGATGTTATTCTGATTTGCAAACTCTAGTAATCGACTAAGAACCAGTTTTTCAAACAGCTTTGAGATTGACGACAAGAGGCTGATGGGGCGATAGCTTTTGGCACTGGTAGGGTCTTTACCAGGCTTGTGGATTGGTATTATTTTGGCTAGTTTCCAGCGAGACGGGAAGTAGCCAAGCTCCAAGCACTTGTTGAAAATCGATACCAAGTGCTCGAAGAAACCAACGCTCAAGTTTTTTAACTCGAGATTGAGCACTCCGTCGAACCCGGCGGCCTTCATGTTTCTTGTACTACGGATCGCAGCTATCGCCTCATCAGCCGTTATTCTCGATTCCTCGGGTAGAACGATGGGGGTATCAGCGACACTAACCAGAACCTCCTCGACGATAGGCTCGTGGGGACTCACCATGGAGCGACCAAGATTGTGAGAATCCACGAAGTGTTGACCAAGCGCATTTGCTTTTTCGGCAGATGTAATTAGCAGAGACGGGAACGAATCCGGTGATTTGAGTGGAGGAATGGGTCGCGGTTTATTTTTAAGGAGCTTGGCAGTTTTCCAAAACGGTTTTGCACAATCTGGGAGCGAGCGAAGATGATCTGAAAATTGTTTATTCCTGAGATTCACAATCCTGGCATTTATGATTTTCTTTAGACGATTGCAATTAGCCTTCAGGTGGAGGAGACCAGTCCGTTGATACTGGCGACGGATAGTGTTGCGAAGTCTAATTAGATTTTTAGTTAACCTGTCTAGATTCAGGGAGTTACTCACCACTCTTGAAGCCGGAACGTGTCGGTCTCTGGCCCGGGAGATCGCCTCATCTATGGCCTGAAGGGAACGGTTGATGTCGTCGGTTGACTCAGGTACAATGTCATAATCGATATCGATGTCGACGCACTGCTGGAACTGCGACCAGTCGACGCGATGGTAGTTGTGTCTCGAAGCCAGGAATCTGTTGACGGATGACCCTACTTCAATCGCCACCGGATAGTGATCAGAGCTGAGCTCTTGGTAGACGACAGGCTCCGAGATATTTGTCGTGTTTGAGATAAATATGTCGATGGTTGCGTGGATACCGGATCGGCTCAAACGGGTGGGACCATCCGGGCTTAGAATGGTGTACTCTGCTTCTTGGAAGTCATCGTGCAGGATCATACCGTTTCGGTTACAGCGGGTGTTGCCCCACGCTTGATGCTTCGCATTTAGGTCGCCACCGATGATGAACTGCTGCCGCCGCCGAGTCAGTTGAACGATGTCGTTTCGAAGAAATGCTGCCGAGCCGTCCCGTATGTTTGTTTGTTTGGGGCAGTAAGCTGCGACTATAGTAATGGGACCGACTGGGGTTGAAACTTCCACCCCAACGGCCTCGATGATCTTCAGCTCGAAGCTTGGAAGCAGCTGACAGCAAATATTTCTTCTGAGTGCGATGGCCACGCCACCACCCACAGAGCTGGTTCTATCGAGCCTCACGAGGCGGAAATCAGGAAGGAAGACATTTATATCGGGTTTGAGGTGTGTTTCCGTGATAATAGCTACGTCAATTTCGTTCTCGTTGAGAAAGTCAACGAGCTCAATGGCTTTACTCTTGAGCGAGCAAGCGTTCCAATTTGCTATTCGTAAGATGTTACGGTCCATACTTGGAGATGAGGGCGAGAACAGCCTCAAGCTGTTCATTCAATGTCTTGCATGTGCGTTGAATCCTAATGACCTCGGAGACTAGCAGAACGAGCTCCTTATCATTCAAAGGTGCGCCCTCGGCGGTCGTGCCGGATGTTACACGTGAGTACGACAGACCCGGGAGGGGGGTTTGATTCTGCTGCGACGCTGCGTCCATGAGCCGATTCTGCACTGAAGAGCCGCTAGGGATCACTTGGTTGCTTGCGATGGGGGCGGCGGGCTCACCACGATTTCGTAGATTGTTGAGTGGAAGAGGGGACAGATTTGGAGCTGCACGGCGTTGTTGAAGCGCGGGAAATTGCACATCGTTGACTGCTGGTGGACGTGGGTTGCGCTTTCGTCCTGGTTGGTTATTGACGGAGGCACGCTTTCGGATCTCAATGTACTCTGCCCTCTTCGGACACGCACTGCTGGTGGGATTGTGACCAGCTCCGCAGTTCGCGCAGACAGGGACACCGTCTTCCATATGTTCACATGCATCAACGTCGTGGGTTTTGCCGCAGTTAACGCAGCGGGATGCCATGTGGCAGTTTCGTGTACCATGCCCAAACATGAAACAATTCGAGCATTGGGTAACGTCTCTGTGAACCGGTCTGTAGCGATCCCACACAACCGCGATATGGAACAGCTCTCGGATATTCTGGAGGTCCTTCAGGCATGTCAAGTTCTTGGCGAAATGGACGAGATAAAGTTGGTCACGATACGTCCGGGTCTGGTCGTGCCGCTTCATTTTATAAATTTGAACTGGCTTGATTCCGTTTCTCTCGATTTCAGCCGACAATTCGTTAGCGTCCATATCGTGGAGACCGCGGAGCACCACCTTGAACGGTTTCTCAGCCTCGATGTCGTGAGAGAAATACTCACAGTTCCGCTGTTTCAGTATCTCCAACACGGCCTTGTAGTGACTCATGGCAGGAACCATCAACTTGAAGCCCTCCGCACAACGGCAGATGGTGCACCTCAAACCCTTCTCGATGAAAAAGGCAATTCGAGCATGAAGCCCCTCCGGGAAGCCTTTCACATAGATCGGCGGCAGTTTCTCCTTTTTTCCTAATTTCGGTTCGTCACCATTCTCGAGAACAGCATATCGATTGTTCGCCAGCAGCTTCTTAGCCGACGGATCAGGGGATTCGCCCGATTGTTCGGCGACGTTTGTAGACCGGGAGCGCTTCCCGTTGGTGCTACCACTTGCGCCAGAGCGCGTTTTGCCTGCGGCTTGATTCATGGGGACGTCGACGTCCAGCGCGAGGGAACACTTTTACTTTTCTTTTTCTTTTTCTTTTTACTAGACACACGAGCGAGCTAAAACACGTCGTTACTGCTCAACACAACAGCAGAGAATCTCTCATGAGAAATCCAAAAATGCTACCGTCCTTTTATATCAGTTGGTATGTGAGAAATAGGCGCCCCCTACTCGCTCGACATGCAAATATTTGACTTATCGGGGAACGAAAGAAGCGAAGCAGGCGAAAAAGAAATGACGTCAATTTCGACCAATCAGTACCGTTTGGATAGGGGTTGAGATTTTTCAATTGTTCGATAGTTAATTACATTTATTTATTTAATGTCAAACGTCTTCGACCTAATGGTTGTACAGACTGCTTATAGGGACTTAATTCTATTCTTATAGATTAACCTACTAATATTAAAATCGAACAGTTCAGATACCTCGTTAAAGACGCGGCAGCAAGCGTCTAATGGATTATTTTGCCCATATATGGTACGGTGATTAGGCATCGCCAGGACTCGATGGTGGCGTAGCTGTCGGGATGGTGCGTGTAGGCTAACGTTTCGAAGTAGATAGCTGCAGTCAATTTTGTCTGTCAATACATCGAAAATAAAAATTCTCTGTAGCATCAATCGTCGGCTTTCCAGCGCTGTTCATAGGGTGGTAGATTGGTTGGATCATTCCAGGGCAGGCCACGTAGAGCATACCTTACGAAGCGTTTCTGAACACGTTCGATGCGCTGGATATGTACAGCGTGATATGGGGCCCATACTTGTACTGCGTATTCCAAGACGCTGCGAACAAAAGCACAGTACAACGACTTCAGAGCGTAGACGTCATCGAAATGAGCTGTGTTGCGTCTCAAAAATCCAACCATCGCATTTGCTCTTGAAATTGTGACCGAGACGTGCTCATGGAAACGCAGCTTGCTGTCAAGAAGAACTCCCAGATCTTTGATTCTATTGACTCTCTGCAGTGGCGAGAGATTCAACATGTATCCGTGTACAATAGGGGAGCGAGAGCGCGTAAATGTGATGGCCTTGCATTTTCAGCGTTTACATGCATTCCATTTTCCTGGCACCAAACCGTTAATCGCTCAATGTCAGCTTGCAGTATGCAGCAGTCTAAATTTGAATGTATTACTCGGTAAATTTTCAAATCATCCGCATATAAAATTTTCTCCGAACATAACCTTTCGCACAGATCGTTAACGAATAATACAAAAATCAGAGGACCAAGAATGCTTCCTTGTGGCACACCAGATGGAATCGTAAATTCGTTGGATCTAGTACCGTGGACCTTGACAAAAGCTTTGCGGGATGATAAGTATGAGGTTAGCAGGTTTATGATCCAGGATGGTAAACCAAGTCGATCCATTTTCAGAATAGCAAGGTCGTGGGGTACTTTGTCAAAAGCTTTGGAGAAATCGACGTAAACAGCATCAACTTGTTGCCGCTTCTCGATTTTGTTGATTAGCATGTGAGTGTATGCCATAAGGTTCGTGGTGGTTGCGCGTTTTTTAACGAAGCCGTGTTGGGACTCTGAAATCACAGGCTGTACAATCGGACATAGTGCACCATGAACTAGACTCTCGAGCACTTTTGCTAGGCAGTTTAAAATCGATATCGGGCGATAGTTTTCGACATCGTGAAAGCTGCCTTTCTTGTGGACTGGAGTTATCGATGCAAGCTTCCAAGTCTCGGGAAAAATACCCTCGCGCAGAGATTGGTTGTAAACCATAGAAACTGGTCTGGCGAGCATCGCTGCACAATTCTTGATGAAGACCGGGGGAATAAGATCCGGACCGGGTCCTTTTGTTGCATCTACTGAACTGAGTGCTTTATGCACCACATCTTCATCAAACACAAGTACTGGGAAACGGAGATTGTAAGATGGCAGACTGTCAATATACTGGCGGGTTGGTTGAGATGAATTGCTTTCATACATGTTTTGGAAAAAATCGGCAAAGAGATTGGCAGAAGAAAGTGGTGAGTCGGAGTTGCTGGATTGATAAACGATTTTGTCCGGTATCCGCGTCAAGTTCTTCCGGTTCCGTACGAAACTCCAGAAAGAAGTTGGATTTTGTTTGAATGTGCTTTGAAGAGCATTTATGTACTTGCGGAAGCTTTCAAGCTGCAAGTTCTTGTATTTTTCTTCGGCCTCGTGTAGTTCTCTTCTGCGTATTGGAGTTTTGTCGTGAAGAAATCGTTTTCTCGCTTTTCGCAGCCTATTGCGGAGATTTCGAAGCTGTGGAGTCCACCAGGGTTGATTAAAATTCCTATGATATATATTATTTTATTCAAGGTGAAAAATTGTTATAGAGTGCCGCAATGTTTTGATGTAAAAATCTCATCAATCCGTCATGAAATGACTGAGCAATGCGCGTTTGAAATTGGACATTCTTCACGATGCGATCGATATTCGTTTTTCAATTTGTACCCCAATATGTTCCCGAAAGACGTAATCCTACGTCAAAAGATTATATAAAAGCATTTCTTGGAACTTCCTGCGACTTGTTTTCTCGTCGATATTATCCAGCTCATATATTACAAAAATTCTTTCACAAGTGTGCATATGTGTTAAAAAATTGAATTCAGTGACTATATACGAAAGTCAAACATTTGTATTTTACTTTTGCACGTATGAATCTAACGACGAATATATCGACAAATAATATATGAATCCGTTCAATCCGGCGACAAAAAGGACTAGAATCAAATAAGAAAAGTCCGGTAATGTCTTATGCATTATATTAAATAAATATTCCACGCCACTGATATTAATTAATACATTTCATTGAACAATATTCTAAAATAGGAAAAAAGTCACTTGTCCAAAACAGTTACTCCTATACTCGCGTCGGTGTGTCAGACCGAAAGTGGTAAAAAATGATACAAGTCCCTCATACTCATCCTCATACGATACGCTAAACGATGACGAACGACAAATGACGAAGCTAGAGAGAATCGCAAAGTCGTAGTGTTGATATTTTCTGAGAAATGAACGAATTATTGATTTCTCGGTCTCACAGACCTATGCGCGAGTATATTAGTGTTAAATGGAGACACCACAGTTCACTGGTTAAGACGTTCACTGAGGTGCCTATCATACCGGGGGAACGCACTTGATTGTGTTATTATACGCCTTTGATTAAGTCCCGTCCACCGTCGGCGGCGTGAGCGTGTTAAAGCAAGTATTTGTTTGCGTGTGCATATGCGCATAGGGGAAGTGGGGGCATAGTGGTCACCCTAAGGAATATGCCAATTTTCAACGCCCACATACTGATTTAATTCCCGTTTCTCGAAGAATATTATAGTTCAACTCATTGTTCTTCAAGATAACAAACGGCTTTTACTATATAAATTCAAAATAGTACACTTTTCATCAATAGAAAAAAAGGTGAAAAATCGAACTTTTTTTTTTCCTTGTAATTAAAGTGGTCACCTAGTGGGGGAAAAGTGGTCACCCGCCCATATCAAGCTAAATGGGATAGATTTATGCGTTTTTTTCGTCCAAATGGTCTGGCCGGGTAAGGGAGTAAAAAGTGCGCCCAAACCAAATCACTAGCTGTATGGCAAATATTGTAAAGGATATTAATTAAGAAATTTTGGTGGTTTATTTGAACCCCTATGTGGTTTGACGTAGGATCTATAGTGAAAAACGTACTTTTTCGTTTATTTCACGCCATCCTCAATAGATCCGAGATAAAAATTTGAAAAAAATACTGAATGTGCATCTTACTTAAATTTGAAAAAAATACTGAATGTGCATTTACTATTACGCCGTCCGGTGAACAATTTAAGAATGAAAAAACACGTGTGTCTAAAAAAACATAATAAACATACTGTTTTTTAGAATAAACAGGGGCTTCTTCGCGTTGCGCGATTATTATTCTCATTCTCAGAAAAAAAACTTGCAACTTGCTTCTTCTTTTAGATTTTTAACTACAAAGCGCCAAGAACGATGAAAACGAATTACGTGAAAAATCGATCGAATATAGTACATAACGCAAGTACGTTCGGTAAAATTTCATTTTTATTATCATTTCCAACACTGTACAATTGACTAAAAACTTATTTTTATAAGTTTTCTAATCAACAGCCGGTTGATTTCATTCGGATTCAACAGAAAAGTAGTCCTGAATCGAACCCGAATTCATTATTATCGTTGCCCGCTTATTCCTCTAGCGCACCGACAGTTGAATTTGGACCCCGCAAGAAACTCGACCGAATCGCTATGGGCGACGAAGGTGTTAAATAAACTAAATTTCACAAGAAATTCCTTAGATACCATAGGCACAGAACTACGGCCGAATGGCTATCGATGGAGTAATTTCTGTTTTTATTTGTATTTTGACATGCGACAGCTCTATTGAAGTACAGGATGACTCAAAAATCATTAAATTCTTCAAACATAAGGTGACCATCAATACGGCATCTATAGTCAATAGTTATACCACGAAACAAGCAGGTGACCACTTTGCCCCCCATGACCAATTTGCCCCCACTACCCCTACCTGTGTGTGGGCGTTTGTGATTGCGTGTTGATCGCTGATCGTTGAGCGTTTAGCATTAAGCGTTAAACGTTAAGCGTTAAGCATTAAGCGTTGAACGTTCAGCAATGGGCGTTTCAGGACCACAATTTTTGAAAGAATCGAGAAAGAGGACTTCCGAATTAGCCTCTACTTCCCCCCTTTTTAACACTCATGAACCACAGCGATCGGTAGAAAATATAGTTAAAGAGTTATACTATACCAGGGTGGCCAAACTTTTGGGCATGACGGACGACTAACTGTTCAAATGTTAGGTGGCGGTCTACCAACGTTGACTGTATCAAAAAGTCATTAGAAAATGAATGTAATCTCTAGTATTCTTGTGTATTTATTGGCGTTATTTGTATTTATTTAAAATAGTAAAAGTTATAATTAAATAAAAACAAACTCCAGAAAATACCCTTTTGTCAACTTCATTTAGTTTCAATAGTCTTTTAATTCAGCATCCTTAAAACAAAATTTGGTCTGTCTGTGAGACTGTATGCTCCAGTATAGGAGGGTTAACACGTTGAGCCCCGAATTTTTATTGCTGCACATTCCATTCAACCCGCCCGTCAACGTCGCCCGTCAACGAATTTCATATTTCAAAACGTTACCGAAATGTTTCCCGAAGCAAACCACCGTCAAACGAATTTCATATTTCAAAACGTTGCCGAAGTGTTTCCCGAATCAAACCACCAGAAATGCAACAAGCAAACCAAACAGCTCGAAAAATTATGCCGACAACTTTCACTTTTTTTTTGCTGTATCTAGTAGCAAAATAGAGCTAACCAGTAAAGTTATGTTCATCTAGAATTACATAATAGGGGTTCATATTTAATTTTAGAAATTTTTTTATTAATCATTCATCACTGTTGCTTTATTCATGTCTATATTGCTTGAAAGAAATCTGCACAATTAATTCACATTACTTATCATAGTTTTAAAATTAAAATAACAATAATGCATGAAAACTCGCATTCGCTGTCTTCAAAGGCGAAGTTTTCTCCAAAAATTCTGTTTTTATTGATTTTCGAAACCATACACCGGATGGTTCCAGCATTTTCAATTGGTCATTTAATAATTTATATTCCTGGAGAAAACTTTGTTGAAGTTGTTCCTAGTGACAACTTTTTCGCCTTATTACAAGTTATGGTCGAACAACGAACAATGGAAGAAAATATTAGAACGGAAACTTACTCTTACTCTTACAACTGATATGTTTTATTAAGGTTAGCATAAACACCTCACAAAATGTTCACGGCAAACGGTGGGATTATGTATTTAATTCATTGCGTTTCGAGGTGACACTATCCTAGACCAGCTGGCCGGCGCCTAGGAATACCTACGCGGACGACCGGTAGACCGCGGACTACCTTTCGGCCATCCCTCTACTATACATTTCAATACTGAAGTTGCCAAAAACGAGATTTTTATATGATGAATTACCGTTGAAATTTAGCATGTTTGGTCAGGACCACCCTCCCTTATATCAAAATAGATTTCCGTCTGTCTGTCTGTTTTCCTGTCTGTCTGATTATTATGAACATGGAAATTACTTAACCGATCGGCGAGAAAATTCATATATATAGATTTTTGGGACCGGAGAATGTTCTTATGACAGTTCGAGACCCCTCCCTCCTCTTTAAGGGGGGACTGTCATACAAACGAACCACAAATCTCTGCATAACTCGAGAACTAATCAAGCAAATGGGATCAAATTTGGCATGTGGATGTTTTAAGAGACAATTATTTTTTCTATAGTGATTTCACCTTCCCCCCCACTCTCTAACTGGGGCGGGGAAGGTTTGGCTCCATGACTCAATAGCTAATCAAGCTACTTCTTCTCCCTTCCTAATGAAGGGGGGGCGGCTCTGCATTATTCAAGAACTTATCAAGCAAATAAAACCAGATTTGACATGTAATGGTCTTAGGGGGCAATAAATGTTTCTATGGTGGTTCGACGCTCCACCTTCTCTCTAAGGGGGGCTGCATTACTCAAGAACTAATCAAGCAAACAGAACCACATTCGGTATGTGGAGGTTTTAGGGGGCCAGAAATGGTGTTTTCGATACCCCTTTCCCCTCTCTAAGGGCTATTCCATGCCAAACCGATAAAGTGGTTTTCAGATTTTCGTAAAAATAGTAATTTTGTTCTTTATCGCAAAATATTAGACTTGTATTCTTCATTTTTGTCATTAGAGTGCCCACTTCCATTTTATGGTGGACCAAAAAAATTAAATTTTTCCCGTCTTTACACTCGCAAAAAAGTTGGATTTTGTTTTCTTAATTATTGATTGTACAGGGCGGACTCGATTATATACATTTTCTGATTTCTTTTCACTGTATATAATCGAATCCTATATATAATCGAGTCAAAAAAATTTTGACGTAGGACTACGTCTAACCGGAAGATATAGGGGGTGAAATGGAAATCTAGGCACTGAACAAGTAGGAAAAAATGCAAGATTTGGAACGCTTATAACTCGAGCATTTCTCAATAGATCGCAAAGGTTTTTGCATCAATTGATAGGAAATATATCTACGCATCTATCATAACGAATAACATTTCATTTTTCTTGAGATAAATAATTGAATAATTGTGAAATATCAAGCATTGTCAAAATGCACTATGTGCCCATTTTTGATTGGTCCATTTTGTGCTCCTCAAATCGTACCGACCAAAACGGGCAACCAGAGCAGCAGCGAAATAGAATGATGCACGATTGGAAAGGAAAAAGAAAAAAATGAACGAAACATTGGTCGCAGTCTCACACATGCGTAATTCTCGAGCCAGCCAGTCAGCTTAAAAATCCCCGCTCCGCTGCCGTAACGATCATTCTTTGTGTGGACACCAACTGGACAACATCGTTGCTGGACGGGCTGGACGGCGAGGGATCGAGTGCCTTTCTCAAGGCAAGAGGGCGGAGGTGGTAGCGCTGGAGTAAAGTAGAGTAGAGTTTTCAAAGGGCCTTTCTCAAGGCTAGAGACGAATGAACTGCAAAAGTTTAAAGTCTCTATAATACAAGACCTTCCTTCCTTCCTTCCGTAACGATCATTCTCATTCAAACCGTACACCACATCGGTTCGCATCACAACACATCAACAAACCAACCCAAGCAGCCATGTCTGGACATGGTAAAGGAGGAAAAGTGAAGGGAAAGGCAAAATCCCGCTCGAACCGTGTTGATCTGAAGTTCCCCGCAAGGGTAGCTAGGCCGAGCGCGTTAGTACCAGTGCACCAGTCCACCTAGCCGGCGTTATATAGTTTCGGCCGCCGAAGTGATCGAGTTAGCTGGCAAAGCTGCTCGCGACGATAAGAAAACCCGCATTCGGAACAGAACACATTCGGTTCGGTGGACATCAAGACAACAGGCAGTTGCAGCGAGTGGCGAGTGGCAAACGCAATCGCAAAACGGCATCAAGTAGCAGAAGAAAAAAGTTTGTTCTTTATACAAACTGCTTTGGTGGCAAATCCAGAACAAGGCGGCATCGAGGGCGTTCGAAATGGTTTTTTTTTTCAAAACCACGAGTACAAAGTTTTCTAAATTGGAACCATTCCATAAAACAAGGCGCTTTTCAGGGCCATTAAACCTTCCAAAAAAAAGTTTAGGAAATACAGTTCAATGCTTTCTAAAACAATATCCAAAATAATAATAAAACACAAATTGATTTTTTCATAATTTGTTTGTCAGGATATGATGAGTATGTGAATTTGGCAGTTGTTCTGAGCTTATTGATTTTCACCAATTCTTAAATTGCTTCTAGATTGAAAGTACAGTAATTTACACTTATCTCGACATTTAGCTAATTGGACGGACCCGTAATGCGACATATTTAGTTGGACATTTTTGTAAACATAGAGTTCGGGGTCCAAATTATGACCCCACATTGAAAGTCGACACTGTACCACTGTCATCGCAAATGTTCAATTACAGGTTAAAATTACCTCCAATCCGACACTGAGTGGTGGTAATGCGACGTGCCATTGAATGTAATTTACTGTAAAATATGTCCCAAGCTGGATGGGAAGAAATTTTCCAACTGTGAAAGCTGTGGCGAGTGGCAAATGCAATCGCTAAACAGAAAGGTTTAGCCGAACAAGATGGGGATATCGAGTGATAACAAAAACACAACACCAAAGGTTCTTTTCAGAACCATCAACATGTTCATAAAGAGTAAACAGTAAACTAATCCTAGGACTAGGAGTAGGAGAAGAAAATAAAACAATATATTTAAAATATATATTTAACAAAAGCTGTCCCCTTTGTATAGTCCTACGTCACTCCGGTTATGTCCCCGACATTACCCACCCGTCTTTTTTATATTCGTTTTTTTGCATGTATTTTTCGTTTTTTGGATAAAAAAGAAAAATTTGATTTTTCATCCATCACCTTAAAGTCAGAAAACACCTTTCTCATATGAAAAAAATAATTTTATCCAGATTCTCTCAGGAAGTGATAGACGATCATATTTGATGAAAAAAAACCTTCTACGCATATGTTCGAATTTCAACAATGACAAAGTTATTGAACTTTTTTTCTGTTTCGGACTCTGTTGCCTCAAACTAGCTCTACATTAAAAAGTACGCTACGGAAGACGATTCTGTTGCTTTCATTTGAAAGATGAGAAAATTTTGCACAGGATGTAGTAGTGGAACATCTAAATTAGTGGATTTTAATAACATTTGAGAAGTGAAAAACTTAAAAGTTAATAATTTTTGAAGATTTATTATTATTTTTATACTAAAAAATTATATGAAACTAGATTATTTCTATAAATTAAATTGAGTTTCTTATTTCGCTCTACAATTTGTTCTTTGACACCCAACTTCTATCTTTATTAATTTGGCTGCAATATCGATATAAAAAAATCCTGGTGAAAATTCAAGCAAAATCTTCAAAAATCACGGTTTTTACTCCACTGTACATGTAATAGCCACTTTAATTTTACCTTAACGTTGAAAGGTTACATTTGTTCTTGAAATAAGTCATATTTGAAATATAAAAAAAATTCTTTCCAAACTGTATATAATCGAGTCTAAAATTGTATATAATCGAATCACATATAATCGAGTCTGTATATAATCGAGGCCAACCTCTATTTGGTTTTTCTATTTTACAAAGGCGCTGTATTTTTTATATTCTTTCTTGAAAGCTGAAGATTTTTTACATAAAATATCTCAAAATCAGAGATGTGTTCCTTCTCTTTTTCAAGCTATGATTTTCCAAAGTTAACTGATAGTTCAGAATATCAATTTTTCCCCTTTTTCCTATCCTCAAAAATTCATAACTTTTGAATCGGTAGATCGATTCAGATGATCGATATATCAAATTAAAGCCAATGTGCTAAACTTACTTCTTCTACTCCTTCGTAAAAAAAATTACACTTGCGAAAAAAAAAAATAATTTTCTGCCGGTATAGTATTTTTCAAAAAAGACCAGGTGATTGGCTTTAATTTTAAATGTCGATCATTTGAATCGGTCTAGTAGTTCAAAAGTTATGAATTTTTGAAAAAAAGTCATTTTTGGAAAGAAAAAAAAAGAGGAAAAAGTTGATTTTCCGGGCGACCTTTAATGAAAATGGTCACCCTAATGAAAAAATAAAAAAATACGGGTCAAATGTTTTGCGATAAAGAACAAAACTACCAATTTTCACGAAAATCTGAGAACCACTATATCGGTTTGGCATGGAATGGCTGAATATATATAAAAAAAAACAAATACAATCAATAATTACGAAAACAAAATTCAATAGATATGATTTTTTTTCAAAAAAAGTTTTTCAGTTATTGAACCAATTTTTTGGATCAACAAGTAACAAACATATAAATCTTCGACATTTTATTTTTCGAATGAATTGATTTTCATACCACTTCGTTAAACCACCAAAGAGTTATTAACGCACTCGAGGCGTTTCTCTGTTATTTGCAAGTAATTGAAAAATATTGAACGAGAATTGTGTTTGAAAATAATTTAATATTTTGGAAGAAGTACTAGGAATTTTATAGTAAATGGTAATTTAAAGGGTCGATTAGAAGATCAATCTATGAACAGTTCTGCGATTGGACCCATGAACGTTCGTTTAGTATGAAAACGTAAGTGTTTGAAGGTATCGATAACAAAAAATACATTTTGGGCGGGATGAAGTTTGCCGGGTCAGCTAATGACTATAAAATCCTAGTACAGAATAAATTTTCTTTTCCTGAAATTCCTGTTAAACCGATTAACTCTTACTGACACACAACATCTATATTCTCTGGTCGATTTTGGGAGTCCCTTTCGAAATTCGTCATGGAGCGCATGAAAACTGATGATGAATTCGGATAACCATGGAAGCCCTCTGGGACGGAATGGTGCTTCATATCCAATAGTTGAAACAAGTTGATCGGCGCACTATTTTTGACATAAATCAAGGTGAAAGTCGTAATAAGATCACATGAAAGTGTTCCCGTTTAAATTATATTTTTCGCTAAGATAAATTTTCACTGACAACAATGAGAATAGCGCTAAAATATCAAATATGTACTTATACCAATGTCGTCTAATACGAACAACTGATTTTATACGTTGAATTGCGTCGTTATATGTTATAGAATTTCGCGTCGTTGCGACGAAGGAATGCTCAATGTGACTTGAACCAAAAGAAACATGCGTCGATGTTAGCTAATTTTCTCTCTCCGTTTATATCTTTCGCAGATACCAGTAGGTTTCAAGTCCAACGGCAAACCGGGACGTATCTATCACTGGAATATTCCGGTGCTGAAGAAAATCCTGGGCGGCAACCAGAGTCGTAGCCCGAATTCTCGCCATCATGACAACATCGATGAGCTAATCGATATCAAAGATATCTCAACATGGAACAAACCCTGGGAGAACGAAACATTGGACAAATCAATGATGAAGTACACTGCGGCCGACCAGGGCGAAAAGCCCCAGAGGAAAAAAACCCCAACATATTATGCACCGATAAAAGCGAAAAAAAGCACTCATGGAAAATACTACGCCAGCAATGGCAAACCACAAAGCTTCTACGTGATCGAGCAGAGCCAGAAGAATATGAAACCAATCCAGCATCACAAATTGATTTCGTAAGACACTTGCGATGATAATCATCTTTTTGCCAGTCTGATAGAAGTAGGGATGAAGAGAAGGAGTAAATAATAACTGAAATTAAGTATTCTCATTCAAGCAACGTTAGGGGTAAAGCTTTATGAGCGAAACAAGAGCTTTTTATATACAAAAGGCAAGTTAAAATTTTTGGTTTGTGTCTTCGACAATGATTCCATTCATTTTATCGTCAACTCGACGCAGGAAAATTGTCGCAAGACCCAAACCGAAGCGATCAATTTTCAAATAATTTTGGAACATATTTTTCGTTTGTAATTGCATTCTCGTTTGAGTAACCTAGGTATAAATATTATTTCCCTGATTTGAACGTCACCAGAACTTGAGCAAAGTATCAGTTAATGATCGTATGGTTATATTTTCAATGGCGTTAGCCTATGGTTTTCAATTGAGAATATCACATTTTGCTCATGGGTATTAGCATATACAATAACAAACATATTTTATTGATTATTGCATAATTTCGAATTTAGATGATATGTCGTCAACTGAAACTATTCGGAACAAATTTTATACATGAAGACTTTAAACTTTCCTTGTTTATTGAAATATTGACTTCATTTTGATATTCTTGAAAGAATGATACTTTTTAGCTATTAGGAATAAAGCGAAGGAAAACCATTCCAAAACAAAAGTTTAAGGATGCACAAGCTATTTTTCATTGCTTGAAAACATGAAAACAATACAAAAAAAAAGGAAACAAAAATTAAAATGAATGTAAGAATGTCGTCGAGCATTCGGACGGAGACACTGATCGTTTGTGCGTCAGCGGTTACGTAAACGAAGTTTTATTCCTAATAAACCCAATGTTTCGAATAGACCCAGTTGAAGGTATTATCCGATAGGTTTAGTATGTAGGCCTGAAAACAAGAGCAATCGAAAGACTAAAAGTTTTAAAGTAGTATTAGGAGTATTGTAAAATACCATATCATCAGTGATATATTATTCGATTTTGGAATTCCACATTTTTGATCGGTACAGCAAATACTGGTTTCAATAAATCATTCCAAGTCTGTAACAATTTTTTTGTAAAAATATACATCAGTATCTATAAACGTTTTGCAATGAAAACGTTTTAAATATAATGCATTGTTTGTTTTATTTCAATATCCGGCAGCCAGATATCCGGCCGAACTACTATCCGTTACATCTCTAATTATTATACTCTTTAATCACAATGAAATCGTTTAACTCAAAATGATGATGATGTTGGATTTAAGAGGCTTTAAACTTTTCAGTTCATTCGCCTCTAATTGTCAAACTCAAAAAGTTTTTTCATTTAGTTTTATTTTCTAGTTTTTAGTATTTTATTTCTATCATTCTTATATTTCTCTACAATAAAATAATTAAACTACTTTTTTAAATTTTCATTTCTCACTGTGACTCGATATCCAAGGGACCATCGAGTTAGGGAGGTATCGAGTTATGGAGAGAAAAATGCTTGTAAAAACAATCGAAGGTGTCATGAAGCCCATCGAGAACATATCGAGATACAGATCATCGAGTTAGGGAGAGTTGACTGTACAAGACAGTACTCGCACTTCCCCCATATGTCTACAAAAGTATAAAAAATAACTTCCAATTTTGTGTGATTCGTTCTATAATTGAATCGTTTGTTTGAGGAACCCCATAAACGACTTTTTTGTTTGGCAGTTTTTGAGTCCATATATATATATATATATATATATATATATATATATATATATATATATATATATATATATATATATATGCCTGTCTGTCTGATTCTTATGGACTCGGAAACTACTGAACCGATCAACATGAAAATTAGTTGAAAAATGAAAAATAACTAACATAGTTATAAGGCAAACATTGTCGAAACATTGAACTCCCGGCCCCGTCAGGTTGACGCCATATGAGCCTGAATAAAAATATATATTTTGGATAAAAAAAACATGAAAATTGGTATGTGGGGGTTTTGGGGGCCGGAGAAGGTTTTCGTGATAGTTTGAGACCCCTCCCCCTTTCTAAGGGAGGGCTGCCATACACATTAAACACAAATTTCCACATTACTCGGGAATTGATCAAGCAAATGAAACGAAATTTGTCATATGTAGATTTTAGGGTGCAATAAATGATTCTATGGTGGTTACATTCTCCACCTCCCTCTCTAAGCAGGGGCTGCCATACAAATGAAACACAAATTTGAGCATTACTCGAGAATTCATCAACCCCTCTCTAAGGGGGGGAGGGGTTTCTGCCATACAAATGAAACACAAATTTCTAAATTACTCGTGAATTAATCAAGCAAATCAAACCGAATTAGGCATATTGAGGTTATAGGGTGCAATAAATATTTCTATAATGGTTAGACTCTCCACCCCCCCTAACTAATCAAGCAAATGGAGCCAAATTTGGCATGTGAAGGTTTCACGGGGTACGAAACGTTTCTACGGTGAATACATTTCTCCCTCCCTTTCTAAGGGGGGGCTGCCATACAAACGAAACGCAAACTTCTGCATAACTCGAGAACTATTCAAGCACAATTTGGGATGTGAGGGTTTTAGGGTATGAGAAATGTTTCTATGATGGTATGACACCCCTCCCTCCTCTGGAATGGAGAGGGGGTCCCATAACAATATTACAAATATTTCAACCAAAAATATTCCAACTAAACATGACAAATGAAAATTTTCGGAAAACTCTGAAGGAAAAGGGAAAATTCGGAAAATTAAATTCCCATGTGTTCTACAATTACATAGCGACAAGTGCTGTTAGTTTATTTGATTTTTGCGCTAGCGAAATTGATCTTTGTTCGAAACTGGAAATGGATTTTAATGTGATGAAACGCACTCCTATATCTTCTTCTATCTATACCAAAAAAATGTATCGCCGGATGTGTTGTGGAATTGTCCGATTTAGGGCTATCTTTATTCTATCATATTTTGTGTATAAATCATTAAATTTAATTATAAATTTAAAAAAAAAATAAGAATTGTGTCTGAAAATAATCTGATATTATAAGGATGAGTTTTGTTAGAAATACTAGGAATTTTATAGAAAAAGGTAAATACAACGGGTCGATTAGAAGATCAATCAATCAACAGTTCTGCGATTGGGCGCATTAATTTGCTCTTAGTAAGAAAACGTGAATGTTTGAAGGTATTGATAACAAAAAACAAATTTTGGGCGGGACGAAGTTTGCCGGGTCAGCTAGTTACTAATAAAAATGACGCTACGTTGCTACGTTGAGAAGGCAAAAGTTCCACTGGAACGTTAGTGCCATCCAAGAAGAGGGTACGCATCGACTATCAAAATTTCAGAAAAAGTTTGTTCTACGAATCACCTTAAATCGAGATTGTAAATATTTTTGAAAAACCCCCTAAATCCACCAACTTTGAAGCGTTATATATTGATCCTAACCTGTTATATTGATGAAGTAGTGGCCCAAATAATATGTTTTGGGCCTAATAATCGAACCTCATACCAGCAAATAGGAGGGCCGTCAAAATTTCGAGAAAAATAGTTTATCTCGTTTTCTCGCAAGTGCGTCATATGGACTTATGGGATTTCTCAAACAGACGATTCAATGATTCGGGGAGACGAATTACCAATCGATTAAATATTATTGCATTCAATATTGTTACACTTCCCTTTTAATTGAACAATTTTTATTAGTACTTAAAAGTTGAACTCTAGCTCTAGAACAGTGGTGGCCAACATGCAGCCCTCCAGCCTTATCCATGCGGCCCGCATTCTGATTTGAAAAAAAATTATATGAGCGAAATCATATATAGGGTAGATAGGGGCAATATGACCAGGCGGGCGAAACGGGCTACCCTTCGTTTGGGCTTGTTATTGAACCAATAACACTTATTTTCCAACAATTATGTTAGAAATACTCTTATTAAGTACTTATTAAGAAAACGGAACATTTCCACTGATTTCCGCTGTGCTGTGCGATTCGTTACAGTATCGGGTCTATAAACTACACGAATTTTTTTCGGCCGCCTTCGTTGCAGTTTTACCTCGCAGGTAATAAAAACGTAAAATATGGCGAATTTATTGCTTGGTGGACTCCATCTTTGACGCGCTATCACTTGAGACTGAAAAGGACAATTACAATACTGTCAAAACGACACTTGTATCACAGATTGTCGTCTTTAAATAGCCGTATAGTATGACCAGATGCGATAAGTACAACACAAGATATGTTTAAGTGTTGTCATATATTGACAATATATGACATTTCTTTTTCCCAAACCCAATATTTTGTACATGCTAACTGAATTAAACCCAATGAAATATACGTGATAGTTGCAAAATAGAATAAACTTTCCTTTTATGAACTTGTTACGTTATTTCCTAGCGAAAACATGCTTAAAAAATTGATGGGTCTGAGCCTAGGGGCACGGACGGGATCATGACATAGGACTGTCATGCAGAATATGGGAAAGTTGGATCTGATAAAATGTTCTTTACTGACGGTTCATTCATAAACGGGTCCACTGGCTTCGGCATCTTCAATGAAAATTCCAGTGCCTCTTTCAAACTCAAAGATCCTTGTTCCGTGTATGTTGCTGAACTGGGTGCGATATACTACGCACTGGGGATCATTGAAACATTGCCCATCGACCACTATTTTATTTTTTCAGACAGTCTCAGCTCATTAGAGGCAATCCGCTCAATGAAGGTTGATAAACGCTCATCTTACTTCCTAACAAAAATAAGACAACTATTAAGTGTTTTGGTCGAAAAATTATTCAAGATTACCTTAGCATGGGTTCCCTCTCATTGCTCGATTCCGGGGAATGAGAAAGCGGACTCGCTAGCTAAGGTGGGCGCTTTAGAAGGCACTCTTTTTGAAAGGTAAATTGCTTATAATGAATTTTTCCACATTCCTCGTCAGTACACACTCGTAAGTTGGCAGCGCATGTGGAGTGGAGATGAGTTCGGTCGTTGGTTACACACGATTATCCCTAAGGTCTCGACGAGGGCATGGTTTAAGGGATTGAATGTAGGTCGTGATTTCATTCGCGTGATATCTCGGCTCATGTCCAATCACTACAACCTAAACGCGCATCTCTATCGCATTGGGCTCGCAGCAAACAATCTTTGTGATTGTGGCGATGGCTACCACGACATCGAGCATGTTGTCTGGTCGTGTATCCGGTTCCATACTGCTCGCTCTCAGCTCTCTAGAGCACTGAGAGCACAAGGCAGACAATCGGAGATCCCCGTCCGGGATATCTTAGGTAGCCGTGATCCTGATCTTCTGCTTCATCTATACCTGTTCCTCAGAAACGCCAATGTCAACGTTTAATGATGTTTCCTTCGTTGTGTCCCCGTTTCATATCCCTCCTATCCGATCGATAAACTTTTACTTAGTCGCGGCAATACATACACACACTCTTTACAGACACACGGGCCAAAGGTTGTGCAGTCCACTGATCATTCAACAAGAGCCAAAGGTTGTACCGCTCATGACAACTCTACACGAACTGATGATTGCGCCGGCTAGTGACCATTCTATCCTGGATTCCTCGAGTCGAGAAAGACGCACCACACTAGATATGAGGTACAGACTAGGGGGGCGTTGCTGATTAATGGTCAGCTACATCTCAATAGGAAGTATCCCGTGTCGGGCACACGTACAGAGCATTGGAGACAGCAACATCCCAATTACGAAAACACTTGTAATACTAACCTCGAGCCAACCGCGAGTAATCGGTTACATATTACTAACATAGATAATAAGAAAAATTGTCAAAGTATTGAACTCCCGGCGCCGTGAGGCTAACGCCATATGAGCCTTTATAAAAATATATATTTTGGAAAAAAAAAATAGGACTGTGATTGTGTGTAGTAATTGCATTTGAATTGTGTTTTTTCATTGTTCAAAATCTGTAATTTTTTTCTCTTTTGATACTTGATGAATCTCTGATAGAAGTTCTGAAAAAATCATTTCCTGTACGAACTTGTATCCTTTAATGATGAGATAACGCGGTAGAATCCGGAAACACATTCTGTTCAAAAATTTACACAAAAGCCATTACTACTCTTTTATTTTGTTTATTCAATTATGCAGAGGAAGACAAAGAGTCGTCATGTATCATTTTTAAACAGAAGTCTAAATAATTAAGATCTTCATAAATATAAGCCTAAGTCAAATTAATCTATGACTACAGAAATATCTTATAGATAAAAAGGGCATTTTCTCCTTCGTTGCCACGTTGGCGATTTATAACCTTCTTAGCGTAGAAAGAATACGTGAAACCGGGAAATTTGAAGATAAATTCTCCTTTTTCTAAAAAAACTTGAACGAATTCCATACCAAAAAAAACAAAACATCATCATTTTACTCGCTGCGCCATCTGGTTGTAAATCCAACGTAAATTCGTCAATAACTTTATATCCCGGTGATGTATATTGAGTATTCTATGGTCATGAGTGTTCTATAGAAAAGTTCGTTATGTATAGGAAAGGGAAATGAGAATTGGCATGTGCATTTGAGGAAGTGAAGCGGGTTCCTTAGGAGTTAAGATCGCGACTACTCATGCTATCATAATCTGATATGCGTGAGTATACTCTTTCGATCTTCTTAATCAGTAGCCAGGTCAATTAATGAATTGCATTTTTACATAACCAAATAACATGCTCGATATTATGACATCCTGTATCACAATTACAGTAGAGCCCCGATTATCTGGCTAAGTCACCGCGGATCACGAAAATCGCGGATAATACAATAAATGACTAAAAAAGAGATGCAAACACAATATTTCAGCATGAGAACTATGTTTTATCAATAAAGAAATCATTAAATTATCCATCTATAAGGTTGTGTGCACCAGAACTCAAATAATGTGAAAGTCATTACCAAAACAAAAATGCAAAATCCTACACCTCACTGATAATTCCCGGGAAAGTCCATAGCATTACTATGGAAATCGCGAATAACCGAGATTCCACCGTACATGAATTGTTAGGAGCAAGACCTATACGATGAAAACGTGAATTGGGCACGAATTGATTGGGCAACATACAATACAATAACTGATAAATGCCTATTATCGGTAAATGGAGAATAATTGTGGAAACTTTTTCAGGAGTCTTATGAGAGAGAACGGGATGTATGTACGCGTGAGTTCATAAGAGAAAGAGAGAGAATTGGGGTCTTATGAGAGAGAACGGAATGTATGTACGCGTGAGTTCATAAGAGAGAGAGAGAGAGAATTGGGGAGAAAATTCATTCGATTTTGCTGTGCTCTCGCCATTAGAGGGCAGTCATTCACTATTTCAGTGTCTATTGGCAATCGCTTTTTTATCGCAGTATGTGTTGTGTAAATTGAAGCAAAATGTAAACCTGCACTAGTAAAAAATGAAAAGTGGCTGGCGATGGACGTGTATTCCAGGGAAAATTGTCTGAAATATATTATATATTATATATTATATTATTTTACTTACATAAATCATGGTTTATTTGATTTGTAATGAAGCTGCTGCTGTTTCGAAATTTCAATCTGAAACGAAAATATGAATCGTAACATGCGTCAAAAATAGACAAGTTTGTTGCCACATCCTGTGCCGGAAATTTAACTGAAATAGGAGCGAAAATTGTTTGTTTGGAAATTTGAAAGAACGAGTTGCCGACTATGTATTTAATTCAAAGTTAATTTCGAAGTTACCGAGGAATTGGTATGCCTTTTTCCTATGGATGTTCTCGCCTTCTCATTGGAATTACCAATCGTCAAAGAATTCTATAGAGAAGCTGCAGCGATTAACGATTAGCCTCAACGTTTTCGACTCTGCGTGAAGGAGGGGTAGTCGAATAATTTTGCCAAAACTGATAATTCTGGATACTTTTATACCTTGAATGAAAGTTTTGGGTCTTTATCTCATTTTGTTCTCGAGTTATGAATTTTACGGGTATAAAACTGAATGCTTTCTAATTGGAAATAAAAAGTGAGTCAAAAAAAGTACCAGTTAAATACATATATTCTATACTAGCTGACCCGGCAAACTTCGTCCCGCCCAAAATTTGTTTTTTGTTATCAATACCTTCAAACATTCACGTTTTCTTACTATGAGCAAGTTCATGGGTCCAATCGCAGAACTGTTCATTGATTGATCTTCTATTCGACCCCGTTGAATTTACCTTTTACTACAAAATTCCTACTATTTCTAACAAAACTCATCATTATAATATCAGATTATTTTCAGATACAATTCTCGTTCCTGATTTTTCAACCACTTGCACATGGTTCTCCGATACATGGAATGAATGTTTTATACAGAAAATATAATAGAATAAAGAGAGCCCTAAACCGGACAATTCCTTCCTCGAGTTCTGCCCTTATCAACACATCCGGCGATCCTTTTTTTGTATAGATAGAAGAAAATATTGGGTTGGGGAAAAAAAATGTCGTATATTGTCAATATATGGCAACACTTAAACATATCTTGTGTTGTACTTATCGCATCAGGTCATATTATACAGCTATTTAAAGACGACAATCTGTGATACAAGTGTCGTTTTGACAGTGTTGTGATTGTCCTTTTCAGTCTCAAGTGATAGCGCGTCAAAGATGGAGTCCACCAAGCAAGAAATTCGCCATATTTTACGTTTTTACTACCTGCGAGGTAAAACTGCAACGAAGACGGCCGAAAAAAATCGTGTAGTTTATGGACCCGATACTGTAACGATTCGCATAGCACAGCGTTAGTTTGATCGATTTCGTTCTGGTGTAGTGGCTCTCGAAGATACACCCCGTACTGGCAGGCCAATTGTCGTGGAAACCGATAAAATCGTTGAAATCATCCAAGTAGACCGGCATGTGAGCACTCGCTCGATTGACCAGGAACTGGGTATAGACCATAAAACCGTTTGGATCCATTTGCAGAAGATTGGATTCCAAAAAAAGCTGGATGTATGAGTGCCACATGAGTTGACGTAAAAAATCTTTTAGACCGAATCAACGCCTGCGATGCACTGCTGAAACGGAACGAACTCGACCCATTTTAGAAGATGATGGTGACTGGTGATGAAAAGTGGATCACGTACGACATACTAAAGTCTTGGTCGAAGCGCGGTGAGCCGGCCCAAACCACCGCCAAGCCCGGATTGATGGTCAGGAAGGTTTTGCTGTGTGTTTGGTGGGATTGGAAGGGAATTAAGTTGCCTTCTAAATGGCAACAAGTTTGCAAACAAAACGGCGCATATTTGACTTAAATTGAATAATTTTAAGTATGTTAAATAAAGCGTCAAATTTCGATCAGAAATACGACATTTCTTTCTCCCCAACCCAATATAGGAGTGCGTTTCATCACCTGAAAATCCATTTCCAGTTTTAAACAAAGATCAATTTCGTTAGCGCAAACATCAAATGGACTACCCAGCAAACATTAAATCGTATAACTTTGCACATGATAAGTCACATATAATTTCGTATCAAATCACAATCGCATAAAATATCAATCAAAATATCGATCATATGTATCTAAAATCGCATAAAATGCAAAAACACGATTTTCCATGTCATCGATGGATTGAGTGGTAACGTTGTCGTATCAAATCGCATATCAGTCCAAAAAGCATCGCATGTCGTTATATACGGTTTTATATGCGTACAAAATATGGCATATACGTATATCGCCTCCACTTTTGTGTGTATATGCTAGTTATTTGCATCATATATCATACAAATGTGTCTTGGTTGTATGTATATCGCCTCCAATTATAGCTATTCATTAATGTTTGCTGGGTAACAACGCTTGTCACTACAGGGAAACTTCGATATAACGTCCCCTCGTTATAACGTACCCTCGATATAACGTCCCCTCGTTATAACGTACCCTCGATATAACGTCACTCGATATAACGTACATTTTACCTCGATATAACGTACACATTTCCAAAGTGCAAAGGAAAATTTTTTTGAATATTTTTTTTCTGAAAGAACAATGAACTATCTGTGTTGTGATGCTAAAACATGGTTTGTACATTTAATCAATCCCGAAATACAGCTGGTTTTGTGATTCCGGATTCTAAATGAATCAACCTTTAATCAACAGTACGAAGGGAAACTTCATGAGAAAGACTGGCTTCGTCTTCTAGTTGAATTTATTCATTAACTTTACTAAAATAGCAACACAATAATGTATTTTAGGCTACGTTTGTGAGTCCTTTATTATGCTTCGATATAACGTACAATTCGATACAACGTACAATTTTGAAAGTGAAATGTACGTTATATCGAAGTTACCCTGTATGTAATTGTAGAACATGTGGGAATTTAATTTTCTGAATTTTCCTTTTTTCCTTCAGAGTTTTCCGAAAATTTTCAATTGTCATGTTTGGTTGCAATATTTTTGGTTGAAATATGTGTAATATTTTTATGAGACCCCCTCTCCATTCCAGAGGAGGGAGTGTCATACCATTATAAAAACTTCTCTCATACCCAAAAACCCTCACATCACAAATTGGGCTTGATTAGTTCTCGAGTCATGCAGAAGTTTGTGTTCCATTTGTATGGCAGCCCCCTTAGAGAGGGGGGAGGAGTGTATTCACCATAGTGCCTCGTGCCTCGTAAAACCTTCACATGCCAAATGTGGCTCCATTTGCTTGATTAGTTTTCGAGTTATGCAGAAATTTGTGTTTCATTAGCATGGCAGCCCCCTTTAGAGAGGGGGGGGGTGGAGAGTCTAACCATCATAGTAACATTTCTTCTTCTTCTTCAATGGCACTAACGTTCCTAGAGGAACTTCACCGTCTCAACGTAGTATTACTTGCGTCATTTTTATTAGTACTTAGTTGAGATTTCTATGCCAAATAACACGCCTTGAATGCATTCTGAGTGGCAAGCTCTAGAATACGCGTGATCACAGTGCAAGTCGGAGGAAATTTCTTTGACGAAAAATTCCCCCGACCAGAACGGGAATTGAACCCGAACCCCCGGCATGTTAGTTATGACGCTAACCACTCGGCCACGGGAGCACATCATAGTAACATTTATTGCACCCTAAAACCTTAATATGCCTAATTTGGTTTTATTTGCTTGAATGATTCTCGAGTAATGCAGAAATTTGTGTTTAATTTGTATGGCAGCCCCCCTTAGAGAGGGGGAGGGGTATCATCAGACAGACAGACAGAAATCCATTTATATATATATATATATATATATATATATATATATATATATATATATATATATATATATATATATATATATATATATATATATATATATATATACGTTACACCACAACCGACCGACCAAGGCGCCCCAGAAGTCAAGACGTCAGCAAAAGCCCAGCCGAGACCCATAGCAACAGACAGAGGCGTCAAAGTTACACCGCGCGTGTAAACCAACATTTGCCGACGCCGCGGAAATCAATCGAACGACGCGAACAAAGGTTCGATCAGGTTCGAACCACCGACGGAAATAATGAGATCAGCAGATGTAGTCTATTTAAGCCTTGTAATACGATTATAGAATTTAGTCTTGAGCGTAGCCGAGTTGAATACGGGCATAAAGGTTTATGAACCGAATGTAAAGTGTTATAAACGAATAAAAAGGGTAATTAGAAATTAAATAAAAGTTTTTTTTAAACCGCGAGTTAAGTCACGGCATAATTGGCGCAGTCATTGGCCAAGTGGTACAACGAAGTGAGTAGTGTTTATAGAGCGGATATCTGGAAGCACCGCCACCAAGTTAAAGAGGAGAAGTTTACATCTACTGAAGAAACCAAACGAACAAGCGAGAGGACCCCCTGAGCGAAAATCAAGGACTCGCTGCCGTTAGGAAAACTAATCCCGCCACCTGGAACGAACGATCTACGAGGAAACCGATTCAACCTACCCAGACTCCAGGAGATGAAAGCAGTAATCTTCCTGTAAGTAAACACGAACAATTATCTAAACCTAACACAACAAAATACTAATTCAGAAGTGCGAGCCCCCACCAGTGGTAAGCGGACACTTGATATATCACAAAGTGAATAACTAATTCATTAACAAGTGAAGTGTAGAACAACACATTTTCTCGCGCGTATAAAGTACGTAAGATTTTTTTGAAAAAACAAATTTATTAAAATGGCCGAGCGGGAGCAAATGATTTCTCCGGAACTTCTGGCCCCGGAATTGGATGATCATGCACCAATTCCGCAACAAGAAATAACAATTCAAGGGTTACTCCAACACATAAGGAGCCTAACTCACAATCAGAACGAACTGATTGGGCAATTGAGAACACTTAAAGCAAAAGCGGAGGATCCGTTTATGCAGTTTAGAACTCCGGATCCTATTAAGAATTTACCAACATTCTCCGGAAACAAACGGGAAACAAACGCATGGCTTGAAGACGCCGAAAACACCCTGCATCTTTTTGAAAGATACAGAGATGATCCGGTCTACAGCCAATTGGTCAGAGCGGTAAAGAATAAAATCGTGGGAGAGGCCAAAGAAATTTTGATTGCTGCCGGCAACCCGAACAGTTGGGCAGAAATCAAAGAAATTATTCTAAATTCATACGGCGATAGGAGAGATTTGACATCTCATATCCAATCGTTGTTTTATATAAACCAAGGAAAAAAATCCATCACTGAATACTACAACCGAATCAAAACCATAGACACTGCTATTAAATCCACAGCAGCGACAATGGATGATTATAACAACTCTACAAGAGCAATAAATAATCTAGTGAGCCTTATGACTCTCACTAGATTCATAGATGGGCTCACAGAGGAATTGTCTATGCACGTGCGAAGCTACAGACCTAAAAGTCTGGAGGAAGCGTATGCAATCACCATACAATATGCCAACGCTGCATATAGGCAGAAGTTAAACCAAAAACCATCTGACACAAATAAAAATATCAGATCCAACAATAGTAACGGTTCACATAATTCGAAACCGTCTCCCAACCCCAATAGTAATGGCAATCACTTTAACGCGAAGCCATCCACCTCAAATTCTAACAATAACTTGCATAATCAAAAACCATACGGGTCTGCGAAATTCAAAGCTAGAGCTCCACCGCCAGATGACGATGTCTCGATGAGGACAGCGAAATCGCGGGCAGAGGTTAACAGCCACGAAACAGCAGAACACAGCAAAAATCATCAAACAGAACCTGACACTTCGGAACAGCTGGACGAATCCGTCCTCGATTCGGAAGATGACGATTATTTCGTCAACGATGAACTAAATTTTCACGTGGCCGAGGCGCTACAAAAAGAAAAATAATGAACGATAATAACTTTATTCCCTACATCACCATTGCAACATCCAAAGGCGAGATGAAATTTTTGATCGACACAGGAGCGAACAAAAATTACATATCACCCGAGCATGTAAACATAGAAAACTGCAAAACAGAACCGATTTCAAAAGTAACCAACATTAAGGGAACCTTTACAATCGATAAATCCGCTTCCTTCGACCCATTTCTTATAAATAAAAAACTGAAATTTTTCATTTTCAAATTTCATAAATTTTTCGATGGACTCATCGGATACGAGTCATTGAGAAATTTAAATGCTAAAATCGACGTCAGTAAAAATACATTGAGGATCGGGAGAAAAACTTTCGCAATGAAAAAGAGATTTCCCGAGAAACATAAAATCAATTTAAATGAACAAGAATATCAGTTCATAAAATTGAAAACCAAGAAAAATGGAGATTTTCTTATAGAGGAAGAAAAGCCTCACGGAAAATTTTCTATCTTGCCAGGCCTCTACAGAAGTGCTAATAACACAGCCTTTGTAGCAGTGCAAAATTATACAAAAAAATCGATGGAAATCAATTCGAACGAGATCAAGCTTTGCAATGACTTGGATACAGAGGTTGACCCATTCGAGCTGACAGAGCTACCGAAAAAGGTTGACTCTGAAAATTACACCATAAGAGACGATCATATGAATGAGGAGGAGAAATATACCCTCAGGAAATTGATCAGGAAATACAACGACGTTTTATATGTGGAAAGTGATAAGTTATCATTCACCCATAAAATTAAACATAAAATACGCACCGTGGACAGTATTCCGATACACTCCAAATCGTATAAGTACCCCTACGTGTACGAAAGCGAGGTGCAGGAGCAAGTTAAAAAGATGCTGAAAGACGGAATCATAAAAGAGTCAATCTCGCCTTACACGTCACCTGTGTGGGTGGTTCCTAAAAAGTCCGATGCATCTGGACGAAAAAAATTCCGTTTAGTGATCGATTACCGAAAACTAAACGAGAAAACAATTAATGACAAATACCCTATACCAGAAATTACGGATATTCTGGATAAATTAGGAAAGGCGAAATATTTTTCAACAATCGATTTAGTTTCTGGCTTCCACCAAATTCAATTAGCGGAGGAAGATACAGAAAAAACTGCTTTTTCCGTAAACGGTGGCAAATATGAGTTTACTCGTATGCCATTTGGCTTGAAGAATGCCCCAGCGACTTTTCAAAGAGTCATGGATTGCATTCTGAGAGATTTAGTAGGAGTATGTTGTTTCGTCTATATGGACGATATCATCATCTTCTCCAGCTCGCTTCAAGAGCACTTGAAAAATTTGTCGCAAGTCTTCGCAAAATTGAAAGAAGCAAGACTAAAAATTCAGCTGGACAAATGCGAGTTCTTTAGGAAAGAAACGCAATTTTTAGGTCATACAGTCTCTGAAGAGGGAGTACGACCAAACAGCGACAAAATTGATGCAATAAGGCAATGGCCAATACCTAAAAGCGAAAAAGAAGTGAGACAATTCCTAGGAATGCTTGGCTACTACAGGCGATTTATTAAGGATTTCGCAAAAATTGTAAAGCCGTTAACAGCACTTCTCCGAAAGGATATTGAATTCGAAATTACACCAGAAGTAGTAACATGCTTCGAAAAGTGTAAGCAACTTCTGACGATCGACCCGGTATTAATTTACCCTGATTTTAGCAAAGAATTTTCACTAACAACGGATGCGAGTGACCACGCTATTGGTGCAGTGTTGTCACAAGGGCCAGCAGGTAACGACCGACCCATCGCATACGCCTCACGTACTTTGAATAAAACGGAAGAACGATATTCCACTACCGAAAAGGAGTTTCTCGCGATAGTATGGGCAGTGAAACATTTCAGACCATACCTCTATGGTAGAAAGTTTAAAATGTTCACCGACCACCAACCACTAACATTTTCTTTCACGAACGCTAACCACAGAATAATTAGAGGAAAGCTGGCTTTAGAGGAATTCGATTACGAACTAATCTACAAACCGGGAAAACAAAACGTTGTCGCCGACGCGCTGTCGCGCGTAAACATAGAAAAACACCTGAACGCACACTCGCAATCATCGCTTTCCCTAAATGTTGAACCTTCTGAGCGAGGAAACGAACCTTCAGACGACGAAAGTGACGGAACGACAGTACACTCAGCGGATACGAGTGATGACTACTTTATTCGGTATACTGAGAGACCTATCAACGTTTTTCGGACACAAGTCATATTCAAAATAGGAAATGTAGAACTTGCAGCCTACGAACAAATTTTTCCAAAATATCACAGACACACAATAGTAAAAAGAACATACACCGAAGAAGACATAGTTGAAACGTTGAAACGGACCCTGAATCCGAAGGGTTTGAGTTGTATAAAAGTACCTATCTCATTAGCACAACTAGTGCAGGAGACGTATAAAAAACATTTTTCCTCAAATATTATTTACAAAGTATTTATTTCAGAGACCATGTTGGAGGACATCAGAATGGAAGTCGAGCAAGACGAGATCATAAGAAGAATTCACCAATACGGACACAGAGGAATCAAAGAAAACCGGAACCAGATTCTACAAACACACTTTTTCCCGCAACTCGATCGAAAGGTCAAAATTTATGTCGATTCCTGTGATATTTGCAAAAAAGCCAAATATGACAGAAATCCACCCAAACTAATTAGAAAAAGCACATTTGGACAGAAACCTTTCGACAGAGTCCACATTGACATTTTCTTCCTAAAAGGTCAAAAGTGGCTCACCATAGTTGATTCATTTTCAAAATTTGCAAACGCGATTCCATTAAGCACAAGAACAATAGTTGATATCAAAACCGCAATAACCGAACACATTCGAAATTTTGGAAGACCTCAAACTATAGTGAGTGACCAAGAGCCATCTTTCAGGTCCATAGACTTTATGGGATTCCTAAATGATCTCAATATAGAGATACACCTCGCAAGTGGATCCAATTCAAATGGTATCGTGGAACGTTTCCACTCCACTTTAATTGAAACCTTCCGCACAAACAAAGCAAAATTTAAAGATTTAACATTAAACGAGCAAGTAAATATCGCCATCGACATTTACAATAATAGTTTCCACTCAGTAATAAAAACCCAACCGCGAAATTTGATTTTTAATAACTCTGGATCTACGAATATGAAGAAATATCTGAAAAATCTAAAAACCTGCAATCTGCAGTTAAAATCGAACTAAATAGACGAAAAGATAAATACGAACAACAAAATATGAATAACGAAAAACCTGAAGATCTTCAACCAGGCGAAATTAAATACATAAAAAACTCTCAACGTTTAACAAAGGACAAAGATCCGTTTAAAATAACAACGATTAAACACAACAACGAACTAACATTTGAAGACGTCAATAATATTAAAATCCACAAAAATAGAATAAAGAAATAACCGATAAATCAATTATTTAACTCTCGTTGCAGATTTTCATGCATCGTCATAATAAATTGCACAAAACTTAAAGATCTATCTCACAACAATGGTATAATTGCCATAAAATTAAAACAAGTCAGGATTAGGATAGGATTCGAGAGAATTATCCAAAAGATTAATATCCACTCTATCGAACATAATATCAATTACATTGAAAAAATCGCAGGAAATATTAAAGTTATAGACCACTTAAGAAGTACTTTAGATTTCAAAATACAAAACTCAAAAGGTAAATTGATGAGCTTGTATTCCCACAGAAGTAAAAGAGCATTAGTAAACACATTAGGAACAGCAATAAAATTAATAGCAGGAAACCCTGATAATGACGATTTAGAAATTATAAACCATAGTTTGGGAACTTTAGAGAAACAGGAAAATTTACTATCGAAATCTATATCAAGACAAATAATCATTAACGAAAAAATACAAAACAAAATTAATAACATAACAGACGTACTCAAAAAGATCAATAAACAGATTGTGGAACAGAGGAACAATTCTTTGGTAACCAGAGCAGATTTGGAATATATCAACATGATTGTAAACCTTGACTCTATAATTCAGATTCTCGGAAATATTGAAGAACAAATCGAGTTTGCTAAACTCAACATTTTAAACAGAAATTTATTTTCATTTGAAGAGAAGAAGTACATTTTCAACAGACTCAATGCTCAAAAGCTAAAGCTAGACTATTTAGATCAAATATTCCAGTACAGCTCAGGAAGCGTTATTGTAAGCCAAGGTGAAATTATAATACTGGTGAAAATACCCATCCTCGGGGACAACGAGTTCGACCTGATCAACATTCAGACGCTCAACATAAACAGTACACGAATCAGCACAGACGTAAAACTGGTGGCAAAGCACGGAGACATCATTTACAGACAAAGCGAACTTTGCGACATTTGCGAAGCTACAACCCTTCTCGAAGATGATTGCATCTATAACCTTCTGAATCACCAAACACCAAAATGTATCATAAAACCCGTCAGACAACCCATCCGTGTCGAAGAAATTAAGAAAGGAGTCATACTTGTTGACACAAACAAAAATGTATTGATCTCTGATTCATGCAACAATTCCAGACTGATCAACACCCCGACAATCATCGAAACAAACAACTGTACAATCAAAGTGATGAACATCACCTTCAATAACCAAGTAACTTTTGGAAATAGTGAAGAATACCTTCTCCCAATATACGGAAATAAGTTGATACAATTAAACTATACAGAGGAGAATAATGAAATCAACCACCTCAAATTGGAAAACCTTAACAGTCTGCAGGACATAAAGTTAGACCTGCATCGTTCAAAAAGGACAACAACCATCGGAGGAGGAGTCCTCCTCATGCTAATCATTATCTGTTCTTTTACCATTTATATCATCGACAGAAGATTCAAAGCGAAGGAAAGAGCAACTCTGGAAATTCGAAGCCATGTTGGAACCACCACGGAACTTAAACAAACCATTGGAAAAGGAGAATTTGGACCATTACCGAGTCTCGTCCTTTTCGAAAGATCGTCCGAGGACGGACGAGAATCTAAGGGGGGAGGCGTTACACCACAACCGACCGACCAAGGCGCCCCAGAAGTCAAGACGTCAGCAAAAGCCCAGCCGAGACCCATAGCAACAGACAGAGGCGTCAAAGTTACACCGCGCGTGTAAACCAACATTTGCCGACGCCGCGGAAATCAATCGAACGACGCGAACAAAGGTTCGATCAGGTTCGAACCACCGACGGAAATAATGAGATCAGCAGATGTAGTCTATTTAAGCCTTGTAATACGATTATAGAATTTAGTCTTGAGCGTAGCCGAGTTGAATACGGGCATAAAGGTTTATGAACCGAATGTAAAGTGTTATAAACGAATAAAAAGGGTAATTAGAAATTAAATAAAAGTTTTTTTTAAACCGCGAGTTAAGTCACGGCATAATTTATATATATATATATATATATATATATATATATATATATATATATATATATATATATATATATATATATATATATATATATATATATATATATATATAATACATTGGAAAATGGAAAACATTCTAAGATCAGAACGAGAATCGAGAACTAATTTGGTACGGAGATGTTAGTTTTCATTTATAATTTCTATTTGGAAGGCATTCTGCCAGAAAACCCATTATAACTCATTTCACCTCTCCTGGCGAATGTCTTCATGAGCGACTTTGAGGTTGAAAATTGAGCTTGAGCTTGAGTAGACTGTACACTTCGTAGTTGCTCTCCGTGATTGACCTGAACCAGCGAAATTGCACAAAGAACACACTGAATGACGCTTGGACGACATTGTGGTTGAAATTGAAAAAAAAAACTTTTCTCTCGAAATTGGAGACACGCTCGACATGCTGAATTCTTGCCACGATTCGATCACATTTATTTGTGAAAAGAAGGTGGATGGGAAATTCCTTTGCCTTTCCTGGACTTGGAGATTACCAGGAAAGAAGACAATACCCTGAAATTTGGAATCTACCACAAACCAACTCGCATTGACCATTTTATAACGAGCGATTCCAACCATTTTGGTGCGCAAAAACAAGCCGCCTTTCATTCCATTGCAAATCGCCTTTACAATGTTCCCATGGAAGAAGAAGAGTTAGCAAAAGAAAAAGAGAATATTTACCAAGCGGCCACAGTATATGGTTACGGGAAGGAATTTGTGGAAAGGATTCTTCGAAAACACAAAACGCAAAAAATACACACAAGACATCACAACACTGCAACCGGAGATAGACGACATAAAGAGAATTACTCTACCATTCTAAAATAACGAATCCGATTAAAAACACACTTAAAAGATAAGCACTACACATAGTGTATAAAAGCGAAAATACTCTTCGTGATTTTCTATGTAACCTGAAGGACTAGATTCCCACCGATGAGCAATCTGGGATTTATGAAATACCGTGCCGAGATTGCCTTGCTGTATACATCGGGCGAACTCGCGGAAAAGTTAAGGTACGCATAAGGAACAGTAGTAAATAACAGCAACACACCACAAGCCTCGAACACAACATCGATAAGACGAAAGCAATGCGTCCGAAAGTCAACACAACTTAACGCATGGGAATCAATGTTCATCAGCAACTCCCAGAAGCCGCTGATGAATGAAGATGATCCTCCCATCACATCGTCTTTGTTCAACTTGACGGAGCTGAGAATTCAGTAACTTACTCTTCAATCTTCGGACGACTACATAATACGTACGAAGACAACGGAGTAATCAGTCAGACATTGTCCAGTAGATGAGTAGCTTCGCGCCCGAAACTGGTCGACAATTAGGGTGGGTTTAGACTAGTGATATATTCTTGTGCAGAAATATGACGAGATTTATAGAAATCGCATCAACCATTTACACCAGCGTGAACTTCTATAATGAATATATTCATATTTTCGGTGAATTTATTCACCTGAAGTAGACCTGCGTCCAACTTTAGAACCATTGAGAAATTCACAAGCGTTTACATATGCTGAATTTATTCAAGTTATATATACCACGAATAAGTGTATCATATTTATTCTCACCCGTTTACACCTATTTTCACGTGATTTTTTTGACGTAGGACTACGTCTAACCGGAAGATATAGGGGGTGAAATGGAAATCTAGGCACTGAACAAGTAGGAAAAAATGCAAGATTTGGAACGCTTATAACTCGAGCATTTCTCAATAGATCGCAAAGGTTTTTGCATCAATTGATAGGAAATATATCTACGCATCTATCATAATGAATAACATTTCATTTTTCTTGAGATAAATAATTGAATAATTGTGAAATATCAAGCATTGTCAAAATGCACTATGTGCCCATTTTTGATTGGTCCATTTTGTGCTCCTCAAATCGTACCAACCAAAGCGGGCAACTAGAGCAGCAGCGAAATAGAATGAAGCACGATTGGAAAGGAAAAAGAAAAAGAAATGAACGAAACATTGGTCGCAGTCTCACACATGCGTAATTCTCGAGCCAGCCAGTCAGCATAAAAATCCCCGCTCCGCTGCCGTAACGATCACATTCTTTGTGTGGACACCGACTGGACAACATCGTTGCTGGACGAGCTGGACGGCGAGGGATCGAGTGCCTTTCTCAAGGCAAGAGAGCGGAGGTAGTAGCGCTGGAGTAGAGTAGTAGAGTAGAGTAGAGTTTTCAAAGGGCCTTTCTCAAGGCTAGAGACGAATGAACTGCAAAAGTTTAAAGTCTCTATAATACAAGACCTTCCTTCCTTCCGTAACGATCATTCTCATCGAAACCGTAGACCACATCGTTTCGCATCACATCAGATCAACAAACCAACACAAGCAGCCATGTCTGGACATGGTAAAGGAGGAAAAGTGAAGGGAAAGGCAAAATCCCGCTCGAACCGTGTTGATCCCCGCAAGGGTAGCTAGGCCGAGCGCGTTAGTACCAGTGCACCAGTCCACCTAGCCGGCGTTATATAGTTTCGGCCACCGAAGTGATCGAGTTAGCTGGCAAAGCTGCTCGCGACGATAAGAAAACCCGCATTCGGAACAGAACACATTCGGTTCGGTGGACATCAAGACAACAGACAGTTGCAGCGAGTGGCGAGTGGCAAACGCAATCGCAAAACGGCATCAGGTAGCAGAAGAAAAAAGTTCTTTATACACACTGCTTTGGTGGCAAATCCAGAACAAGGAGGCATCGAGGGCATTCGAAATGTTTTTTTTTTTCAAAATCACGAGTACTAAGTTTTCTAAATTGGAACCATTCCATAAAACAAGGCGCTTTTCAGGGCCATTAAACCTTCCAAAAAAGAGTTTACGAAATACAGTTCAATGCTTTCTAAAACAATATCCAAAATAATAATAAAACACAAATTGATTTTTTCATGATTTGTTTGCCAGGATATGATGAGTATGTGAATTTGGCAGTTGTTCTGAGCTTATTGATTTTCACCAATTTTTAAATTGCTTCTAGATTGAAAGTACAGTAATTTACACTTATCTCGACATTTAGCTAATTGAACGGACCTGTAATGCGACATATTTAGTTGGACATTTTTTTAAACATAGAGGTCGTGGTCCAAATTATGACCCCACATTGAAAGTCGACACTGTACCACTGTCATCGCAAATGTTTAATTACAGGTTAAAATTACCTCCAATCCGATACTGAGTGGTGGTAATGCGACGTGCCATTGAATGTAATTTACTGTAAAATATGTCACAAGCTGAATGGGAAGAAATTTTCCAACTGTGAAAGCTGTGGCGAGTGGCAAATGCAATCGCTAAACAGAAAGGTTTAGCCGAACAAGATGGGGATATCGAGTGATAACAAAACAATAAACTCTTTAGATTGAAGATAATTTTGTGATCCTGAAAAGGACCCTTTTTAGCCTGCATGTGAATCCAACGAGCGAACAAATCGTAATGAATGTATTTTTTTGCCATCGCTCCCTTTTAACGCTCATTCGTTCGTCTCGTTGGACTCGCCCCTCTGGCTGAGTCTGCCGATTTGTCTGTATCCTGTGAGTGTGTACCGCTAGAGTATAAAACACGCGGACCTCAAAAAAATATCTTATTTTCTTTCAAACCGTAAACCCGTGTGGTTGTACGGCATCGGCATCGTGGACGTAACAAAGGACAAGTTAAGGGAAAGGCAAAGTCTCACTCGAACCGTGCAGGTCTCCAGTTCCCTGTTGGTCGCATTCACTGATTGCTCCGCAAGGGTAACTAGGCCGAACGGATTGGTGCCGGAGCACCAGTATACCTAACAACGATTATAGAGTTTCGGCCGTCGGAGTGCTCGAGTTGGCTTGCAAAGCTGCTCACGACAATCAGAAAACCCGCATCAAGAACAGAGCAGCTTCGGTTCGGCGCTCATCAAGGCAACAATTAGTTTCAGTGAGTAGCAAAGTGTTTCTCCGGCACGTCGCATTAAATGTAATTTACTGAACAACATGTCACAAGCTGGATGGGAATTTTCCAACTGTGAAAGCTGTGGCGAGTGGAAAACGCAATAGCTAAACAGGAAGGTTTAACCGAACAAGATGGGAATATCGAGTGATAACAAAAACACAACACCAAAGGTTCTTTTCAGAACCATCAACATATTCATAAAGAGTAAACAGTAAACTAATACATTTTTCAGGTAGATAGGTAGGTATTCACGTAGGAGAAGAAAATAAAACAATATATTTAAAATATATATTTAACAAAAGCTGTCCCCTTTGTATAGTCCTACGTCACTCCGGTTATGTCCCCGACATTACCCACCCGTCTTTTTTTTTCCTTTATTATAGTGATTTTCAACACATTTCGGCTGGTTCGTCACTTTTACTTCCGTTTTTGGAAGAATGTCGAGAGTGAGAATTGAAATCGTGATCTCTGCGTGAGAGGTATGGATGTTACCACTACGCCAGATCGCCTCCATTTCACGTGAATAAATCCATCTATAGATCTCCCTAGTGTAAACCCGCCATTAGGTAAATTTTAAGCCGTTTAAAATAGTAAGAACAATAATTTTTTTTGTTTTGTCTCGCGTCGCGTCTTAGTGATTTCCATTATTATCTTGGATACTTCACTAACTAGTATAACATAGTTCAATGACGTACCGTTCATTTCGTTTTCACCGTGAAGTGTGTACGAGAATAAGGCCTATTATTATACTTTTTTAAGACTGTCACATTGTGGCATCTACTCCCCTTGCTTGATAAAATTGTCAGATGATATGGGAAGTACTGAAGACCGACTTCTTTATTTATGTGATATCGTTCAAATAATATCGATCACAACATATCATTGAAAAGAGATCTTTCAAAATTTATCTTTAAGGTCGTATTTTCAAGAAATATTACAACATATTCACATTTAAATTGTTTGCTGACATACAATCCAGATTGCAAATATTTCAAGGATACTTTAGGCCAAAGAAAATTTTTAATTTTTCAACTAATATTATCTTATATACTAAGTGCTTAACAAATCACCTGCGTTTGTTTAAAATTACATTACTAGAAAATTTTGCTAGAATTTCTACATATTGTAGGGATAGAATAATCTCGATATTTTGTGATGAAATGTTTTATACAGTTTCGTGAAGGCAGCTTACACCGAAACCGTAGAGGACGAAATTTCCGGCACTTCCGTGTATGGTTTGTGATTTTGATATACGATTTGATTGATAGTTTTAGGAACCTTCTGTTGAGCATCGTTGGCAAGAGCCTCGAACACCCATCCACCTTGACCATCAAATTCCAGGATATGAGTGTGGAATTTCCTGCAATAACAAAATAGTTAATCATCAAAAATAATACTTTTTTTCATGCTAGAGGTGCTGCTTACCACAAGGTTGGTCTGTGGGTGATTGTCAAGAGGGTTATTCCCATGGACTTGGCTTTCTCGTAAATGGAGCTCTCGACGTCAATCGAGACGGCGCTGGTGCATTCATCTAGTAGAGCGTATTGTGGTCTGTTGAATGAAAATAATTTCAATTTGAGCATTGGCTTGTGATACAATATTTTTTCAGTTAAACTCATTATGTTATATAAAACAACACGAGTGTAACAAAGATTCTCTTTTTTATTTATTTATTAAGATTTTATTTTTTATTAAATCGTCAATACGTTGCTGTACAAAATGTGGTTTCCTGCGCTTGCCGACAGATATTGTTGTCAGTTGTCTGCTTCACGTAGGTTATCTGCTGTTAGCGGATTAGTCTCGAGCTCCGTGTAGCTACTTTTCTTTGGCAAATCACAGCGCACGAACTGTAGCCTGAACAGCGTTTTCCAACGAATGTAATCAGTTGGCGGTAAAATGTAGTGCCTTGATTCATTATGAATGGGTGGTTTTGGACGAAGTTCTTCTTGTGTGGATACCAAACGATGAAAATTCTTCACTCGTTTCCGCTTCTTGGCTTCATCCCTGTCTTCGTGCCAGCGGGGACTCTAAATACACCCAAAATTGATTTTTAGCTAAACTGACCAGACGTTCAACAAAATGTCCCGCGTAAGATTACGTCCCGCGAAACGACCCGCATTTGGCAAAAGAAACGAAAATGTCCCGCGATATCAATATATTTCAATATTACAATTGTTGATTTTATTAAATGGATGTTCATCCATTTTATTTGGCAGACTGTTCAAGAGATCTTCCAATGCATCCAAAGATTAATACGTTGAGCTGGTTTCGTCGCACCGACAGTGGACTTTTTGTTTAGAGTGTCAAATGGAAACGACAGCAACAAAATTAGAAAATGTTTATTATAAAAGTTGCCTATTGATCCGCAGGGACCAACGTGAGTCAGACGAAAAGTTCATCTTTGGTCCCCTAGCTCGGTCAGGGCTTAACGTGTTAAATAAGCCGGAATAACTAGTGAATACAGGACAGGAAGAGACAGGGTTGTTTGATGAAGTATCGTAAATGAAACGCCTGGCGGCCTTGCGGAAGTTGGCCGGAACCTCAACTATGGCCGATGAGAAGATGTATGTCAGCGCGTTCTTTTACCTTTTCGCGGCTTTGGTGGCCGGCTGTCTCTCCATTTTGGCCATTCGCCCAAAAGTATTCTATCTGTCGCAGCTGGTCCATCCTCCAGTGATCTTTTGGCATAATGGGCTGATTCCCGGTTCGACCACATCACCTTCGCAACTTCCGGCAAGCACTTCGTACTGTATATCTCCCAGTTTACCATATGACTCGATAGAAGAGCGGCTTGGACATTCCCTTCTCGTTTGTCAGAGAATGACCTTCTCGGAGAACTTGATGTGGGTGATATATTCGTCGCCATCACTTATCTGGGGAACGTGAAGTATCCGGTCCCTTGCATTCGTTGAATTCTAGCATCAAGTACGTTTTGTATTTCATTATAAGTACGAAAAGAAGTTTTTCATTTCTTTAACCGGAAAGAAGTTCTTCACCGGTACCTCAAGCTACTCCTTCTTGATTATTGCCTGCTCAGATACGGTCGGTCTTGTCTGACGCTTCTGCATAAAAATGTCCATTTTGACCAGATTCTCCTTCATCATTTGATCGGTTGCTTCGATCTCCCGGCTTAAGGAGCTGCAGAGAGAGGATATTGTAAATACCAGATTGGCTATATCTGGCGGACACAAAGTGCCTCAGAATGTCCAACTCCTTCGCGGTGGGGTGGAGCTGGTAGTAAGGAAAACTCATCAAGTTGCTTGACAGTGCTGATGTTGCGAATCAACAGCCTTGAATCATTTTTGTTGTAGGCTTAATAAACCTAACATTTAAGAAAATTTGCTCCATTAAATTATCTTTTGTATTTTTTTTTCATCGCCATCCGAAATTAGTCCATTTTTTTAATGCATACGTTAACCCTAAAATCGATGAAAAATGGATTCGAATTTTCGGGCATTCCATTCGAAAATTGGAAGAAAATTGTAGAATTTGAATCGTGCTTGCCAGACCTAAATGCTCTGACCGAGTGAGAGATTTTCAGGCGTAAACAAAACTAAACCACCGAAAAATTACAACTGAGTGATTACAGGTCAGGTTTAATTGCTAGGACACATGTTAGAGTTTCACGAATAAATGAGACTCTTTAAACTATGGTTTCCGTTCACATAACGTATATACAGAACGTTTTGTTTTTTGTGTCCCGCGTTAGACCTCTGACCATCTGGTCACTTTATTTTTAGCTCATGTTTTGTCATCCCGATTTATTACATTAAATGAGCGTAAAGATAACAGAAAATACCATGACTCTCAAATACAGGTAAATATTTGTATAATATATATGGTACGGCAATATAAGATTAATACAAGCGAGCGAAACAAGAGACACGTTTCAAATAAGCACGCATCACTTCGCCACATATGTACACAGCCCAGACCGAGATGGATACAGATCTCCTTCATGCTGGAAAGTGTTTTCTAAGAGTAAAATTAGAAAACACTTTCCAACTTCAATTTGTAATGAGATGTAATATTACCACACTTCTGCGTAACAGCATTATTAGCTATGTGGATAGCGTGGTCTTGTAAAATAGTATATCATTCCAGTCGGCCTTGGTTCGATCCCCGTTAACGCCGTTTGAATGTCTTTTTTGTGTGCAATCCCTAAAAAGATGAAAAAAAGAAAGAGATGTCTGATTCCATACATACAAACATTTTAAAGTGTTGGGGGATAGATGGCATTATTTGCCTATTTGACGCTGCAAGGCAGGGAAAAACATGTTCTCTGCCGAAAATGAAATGCTTTCTGACAACGCTAGTTTGGGTGTAGAGCTGTGCACGATGGTCCTCCGGCCAGGCAAGGGGTTGGTGCAGGCCCTGCGAGCCATCCGTAAAAATGAAACGCACAGGAGAATTCACAAAGAAATTTGAGACAGGACAATCGGACTAGACCCACGCAAAGAACACGGACTAGAGATTGGAAACGCGGTACATGGTACTGCAAGTTTCTCAACTCTATTGCGAGTACCCGAAATCTTTCGGAAATATTGAGAATCCGCAATTTCAACATCGTAGCGCTGCAGGAGATGTGCTGGAAAGGTTCGATGGTGCGATCGTTCCAAGGTGTTTATACTATCTACCAGAGCTGCGGCAACATACACGAGCTGTGTGTAGCTTTCATCGTGATGGGGGAGATGCAGAAACGGGTGATTGGATAGTGACCGATCAACGAGAGAATGTGCCGACTGAGGATGCGAGGCTACTTCTTCAACACCAGCATTATCAACGTCCATGGCCCCATCTAGTCTGTACTGATGCACATCCAGGAGAGGCAAGTGGAAATTGGCATTTAGAGCTCGACTGTTATTCTGTATACTGTATACTGTCTTCGACAAAGTTGTTACGTATGATAGAGCGCTCATTTTTATGTTATCAAAATAGGGTGACTAAATAATTGTCGATGAAATAAAAAATATAACTTTCTTATCTTTATAGATAGGGATAAATATAGTTGTTGTAGCTCCAGTTATTTGAAACATCTTTGTAGAACATAGTTTTTTTCTATCTCTTGAATTAACCGATATAGCGCTTTTTTCTATATTCAAACTGTCTTCGAAAGACTTTTAGAACTTACTAATACAAATATTTTGCGATGCAAAACTTATCAATATCTCAACTTTACTCAAAGTTATTGATATTTCTTCCCAAAAAAAAGCTCTTTTCATTTGTTTGTCATTCTTTCTGGGGCAAACATGAAAAAGAACAAATTTCACTCTATATAATATGTGATTTTCAAAACAATGTTATTTTTGTGTTTGAGTAAATTAAAATTGCAATCATGAGTTTTTGGGTGAAAACTCATCAATAACTTTGAGCAGGATTGAGATATTGACATATTCTGCATTGCAAAATGTTGGTATTGATAAGCTCTAAAAGTCGTTAGAGACAATTTTGATGTAGAATTTTTTTCATGGTTACCTTAATGCAATATAGATGGAAAGCGCCAAAAATAACTTTTGTTGGAGATATTTATTCATTAGACAAAAACTATCATCGACGAAGTTGTTACAAGTTGCTCATTTTTATGTTATCAAGAATAGGGTGGCCAAAACTGTCGATGAAATGAAAAATCTAATCAACTAACTTTATAGATAAAGATAAACATAGTTGGACAATGCCAGTTATATTAAACAACTTTGTAGGACAAAACTTTTTTCTATCTTTTAATATAATCGATTTAGTGATTTTTTCTAAGTTGCATTAGAGTGACTATGAAAAAACGGGTTGTTTTGCTTTAACTTTTATATTTCAAATTCAACAAAACTATCTCCGCACGACTTTTAGAGCTTATCAAGACCATCATTTGCGATGCGGAACATGTCAATATCTTGATACTGCTGAAAGTCCTTGATGGTTTTTTACTCAAAATAACAAAGTTTGGAAAACACACACCATGTAAAGTAGAGTGAAATATGTCCTTTCAAATGCCGTTATTAAACTTTGTCTATGTCTGGCCCCGAAAAAATGACAAGCATTTGGAGAAAGCGTATTTTTCATGAATAAATATCGATAATCTTGAGTTAAGTTGAGATATTGACAAGTTCTGCATGGAAAAATATTTGTATTAGTAAGCTCTAAAAGTCTTCCGAAGACAGTTTGCATGTAGAATTTGAAACATAAAAGTTAGAGCAAAAAACAGTTTTTTTTCATGGTGACCCTAACGCAATTAAATCAAGAGATAGAAAAAAAACTTTGTTCTACAAACATGTCTTAAATAACTGCGACCACAATATTTTCGAGTTTTGCTTATCTCTATATATAAAGATAATAAAGTTATATTTTGACGTAGGACTACGTCTTTCATTTCTGTACAGGGGTGTAAGTTTAAAGTTTCGAAAACGAGAGAGTGACGCTGGATTGCGAGGTTTTGAACGTTAATACCTCTTTACCGGCTGAATGGACTGGTATAATAATCACTTCATCCGAAAGATAAAATGTCAACGAGTCATATGATTGTCACTTATTGGCCCAAAAAATCGTTTCAATAGCTTAAAAATTGATTTCAAAGCAAGCTACTGAAATCATAACAATCTAGCTCATTGATGATGATTGGTGATCGCAATGTGTTCCCGAACACGGACGCAAAATCTAGGCACCTGGAGAAACCGTCATAGCGAATACATGCAAGCTGTGATTTCTTTTGCTCGCTTGCATTAGCGTTTGGGAAACCATAGCGGACACATGCAAGGCGTAAGTACTTTTACTCGCATCAATTTCTGTTCTGCTTTCGCATGGAACAGTCGTGAAAAATTGTTTGCGTGTGAATGTGTCCGAGCGAAGGAATATTCGCACCCATTTACGCATTCGACTTGGTGTTCCCGTGATGCAATCCAATAGCATCAGTTTCTGTTCTGTTTCCGCATGGAACAGTCATGAAAAATTTTAAAACGATAAACATCACGATAAAAACGAAATGAATTTTATGCAAGGTTATATAGACTTTATTTCGTCTTCACCGTGAAATGGCGCCCTCAGTTTTCACGATTTCAGCCGCTTGGCTGGGCTCAAAGGATGTCTATACAATGTACTGAATTTTATATTTATTGACGTCCATTTTTAACACTCTGTAACGTTGTAAATGAATCAAATAAAAGCAGCAAAAGCTACTGCTAGCTAAAAATTAATGGATATTGACTGGAAAAAAGCTTGTCTTAGTCTTTTACGGGGTTACAGAGAGTCAGATCCAATAATTTCTTCAAAATCAATCATTTAAAATATAATGGATTAAAAAATAGAAACGCTTACTTGTGATAAAAAAGTCTAGCCATAGCCATCCTTTGTTTTTCACCACCAGAGAGAGTATCTTTCCAGTCTCGAATTTCATCAAAGCTGTCTCTAAAATGGAAATTTGATCAGTTTCATACTCAAAATAGTCAAAATGGATTATCGCACCTATGTACGATGTGTTCTAACTCTACCATTCGCATAATTTCTCTCAACTGGCATTCTGTGATGTTTTTGCTCATCATTTCTTTACGCGTGTCTGGATATATGATTTGGTCCCTCAGACTTCCGCAGGACATGTAAGGTCGTTGAGGGATATAAAACATGCAAGGTTTATCCCTCGTAAGCTTTGGTATTCGCAGCGTTCCTCCATAAATTGGCCATAATCCGCTCAAGATCCGGAACAAGCTTGACTTTCCACAACCATTGGGTCCCGTTATAAGCAAATGCATCCCGGGCATTATGGTCAATGTTAGACTAGACACCACGATGTCACAGTTGGGGGTCACTACAGGCACATTTTCCAACGAAATTGTCATATCGTTCTCGTTATCACTGCATTCAATCGTTCCTCTTGCAACCGGCTGTCCGTTCTTGAACTCCAGGATGCCAGCAACAGACCGATCGACGGCCACAACCGTCTTCTGATACACTCCTCGATTCACTTCATCGAACACCTCTAGCATTCCGGCAACTCGGTTTGTGTAACCGGCCAGAGCCACGATTTCTTTGTAAGACGACATAAGCCGCTCGATTGCATCTGCTCCGCTGAGCAGCAGATTCCGAGCCGTAGTGAAGTACTGTGTTCTCTCACTAACAGCAAGTTCAGATCCAGATCCGACCTTCTGTTCCAGGCTATTCGGAATACTAGTCGCTGTTAGAATTGGCAAGGAAACCATCACCATTCCAGTACCAGACCACACATATTTCATGAAGAACTGTTCGAGCATGATAAACCAAAGCCTCTGCGTAAATATTGTATTCATTTGAACCACTAGCCTTGCATACGCGTCCTGAAGTTGAGCGTGTTCCACCTGAAAAAATATGATGCATTATGCAAATATGCGATACCAAATACTGATACAAGGAAACGAACTTTGTGTCCTCCGTAGAACGCGATCTCTTCAGCATTCGTAATAATCTTGGAATGTACATGTCGCAGATACCCATTGCGATTAGCTTCCTCTGAAACGAGCTGTCCGAATTTGGGCGACACTATGCGCAGAATATGAGCTGTCGTTCCTATTACAATCGTGGCCAACGCCGGTCCCATTACGATGTTTGCCTTCATTTTTCGCGACGAACGCGCCATAGCAATACCAATCAACATCAGATCGAAGCATGGCTTCGTCAGGTGGCTGTACAGATGAGCCACTGAGCTCGAGAAGGTCGAAATATCATCAGTTAAGCGATGATCGGCATTTTCGATTCGACCGTCCAGGTTGGACACTTTGTAGTAGGTTTGGTTTTTGAAGTACATGTCGTAGGCGTGGTTCACTAGGCGTGTTCTGGAAGAAAAAAATGTATGTTTCAATATTTTATAGAGACAATAATAATAAAAGATTACAATACACAACACAAATAAACGCGCGGAACGCATTTTTCGGTGAACTTTCGTTTAAAGCTTCTCATCAACCTTTGCACTGTACCATCAGATTACTTCATTCTCAGCTTGTTTTCATTGCTCTTATTTTCCTAGTTTTGAAATTTTGTTGCCTTTTGAAATTTCGCCTAAGTTGTTGCTTCATATTTATTCAGTGTTGTTCGATTGATCATATCTTTAATGTTTGGTGAATTTGAATCGGTGAATCAGTATTAGTTCAAGGTCGTTTTTCGCACAACAAATGACAAACCTGATCAAAATACTGTAACCATTCTTTCCAAAAGAGAACATACTATAGAGAATGAAATTTTTGATTACCATACCATTTCATCTACAATCCAATCTTGCACAGAATTTTTGCACTGAGTTACGCGAGATATTTTCTATCGTTTGATGCAAATATCTCTGTGAGAAACATTTCCTATCGATTGATGTAAATATCTATGCGTACTTTCGAGAAATAGCGGAGCTTAAATCGCAGTATTTCCTCTCTCATTTCTCATTATCCGTAGAACGAACGCTACATTTGATTCGTGTATCACGTATGTCTCAACGTCTTTCGGATCTTGAACAAATTACTGATAAAGAAAATCGTCAAAAGCTTTCAGCGCTATTCGTTTATTTGATTCCGTCCGTACTTTGCGATTGAACTTCGCAGGCCACTCCTACTCGCCTTTTTTTAATAATGATGGCCGGACGGGTTATCCTTAAGATTTTTTACTTATTTAATTACTTATAAGAATTTACTTTTGTATTATCAATCTGAACCATTAAAAAAGATAAAATAAAATAAAACGAACTGGTTGTGCTACAGACATAGACTCTAAATTTGATGAACTTTATAAGGCAGCACGCGAGCTTTCTTATTCCATGGCATGTAAAAAATTTCCAACCCGAAAATATCCTTGACGAATTGGGAGTTGAACCCAATACCTATGTCCGTATCAGCCGTGAATTTACAAGAGCATTCCCGCTTTACTAGATTCTCGATAATGGTCTGCTGGTGCGATCGTTTCCGAGTCCAGACAGCTGAGTATCCCCAAGCCTAATTCTAGCCGGTACTTCAGGCCTATTTGCTAACCCAAGGCATGTCAAGAAAATTTCCAACCCGCAAAAATCCTTGAACGATCGGGAATTGAACCCAATACCTATGTCCGTGTCAACCGCGAATTTACAAAAGAATTCCCGCTTTACTAGATTCGCGATAACGATCTGCTAATGCGATCGTTTCCGAGTCCAGACAGCTGAGCATCCCCAAGCCAAATTCGAGCCAACACTTCAGGCCCTTCATATTCTAAGGATAATAAAGGGTGTGTCACATAAAATTGCATCACGGAAAAAACGCTGTAGAAATTCGCCCAGTAGACCGATCCTTTTGAAAATTTTAGACAGTAAAATAAAAACTATTAAACAACTTTTGGCATTTTCTTTTTAATCATACTTCGAGCCCAAGCCCGTATGCTCGCACCTTCCTCTTTACCACGTCCATAAGGTTCTGTACAACGTCAGGTTGTAGTTTTTTTGAACAGAAATCCATTTTCTCTTGAAGTCCGCCTCCGATTTGACAACTTTTGGGTTCTTCCGGAGGGCCTGCTTCATAATCGCCTAATATTTCTCTATTGGGCGAAGCTCCGGCGCGTTGGGCGGGTTCATTTCCTTTGGCACGAAGGTGACCCCGTTGGCTTCGTACCACTCCAACACGTCCTTTGAATAGTGGCACGAAGCGAGATCCGGCCAGAAGATGGTCGGGCCCTCGTGCTGCTTTAATAGTGGTAGTAAGCGCTTCTGTAGGCACTCCTTAAGGTAAACCTACCCGTTTACCGTGCCGGTCATCACGAAGGGGGCGCTCCGCTTTCCGCAAGAGCAGATCGCTTGCCACACCAAGTACTTTTTGGCAAACTTAGATAGTTTCTGCTTGCGAATCTCCTCCGGAATTCTTAATTTGTCCTCTGCGGAGAAGAACAACAGGCCCGGCAGCTGACGAAAGTCCGCTTTGACGTAGGTTTCGTCGTCCATTACCAGGCAATCCGGCTTCGTCAGCATTTCGGTGTACAGCTTCCGGGCTCGCGTCTTCCCCACCATGTTTTGCCTTTCGTCGCGGTTAGGAGCCTTCTGAACCTTGTATGTACGCAGGCCCTCCCGCTGCTTGGTCCGCTGGACGAATGCACTTGACAAATTCAGCTTATTGGCAACATCCCGGACCGAACTTCTCGGATCACGTCTAAACTGCTTAACTACGCCCTTGTGATCTTTTTCATTGACGGAGCATCTATTTTTGCCGTTCTTCACCTTCCGGTCGATGGTTAGGTTCTAGAAGTATCGTTTTAGTACTCTGCTGACCGTGGATTGAACGATTCCCAGCATCTTACCGATGTCCCGATGTGACAACTCCGGATTCTCGAAATGAGTGCACAGGATGAATTCACGACGCTCTTTTTCGTTCGACGACATTTTTCCAAATTTACGAAAAATTGACAGTGAAGCATGGCCAACGTGATCTATACACTCTTATCTGATTATAAGCGAAAGCTGAAGATATTATTCCTGAAAATTAAATTTCTACAGCGTTTTTTTCCGTGATGCATTTTGATGTGACACACCCTTTATTCCCACTGGAACTCGTAATCAGATCTGCCGCACTCAGAAAAAATCTCGTTATAACTATTTATTCAACAAATGAATTTACGTGATCCCCAGCTACATTCCGGTTTCCCATCAAACCCCTCGAAATGATGTTAGCTTATTTCAAAACAGATAATTCGAAAACTGATATACCCATTATAACTTGGGATAAAGACATGTCCGTTGGAATTCGCAATCAGATCTGCCTCAACTCAGGAAAAGCTCGTTATAACCATCTATTTAACAAATGTGTTTACGAGTATTCCGGTAGGGCTATCCCCAGCTTCGCTCCATTTCCAATTTGTAATATCTTGTAATGAGGTTCAGCCTAAATTGTTCATGTCTGTTTACGCGGGCGATGCTCAAACAACTGTAGACTTCGTAATTTTTTTTAAATCTAATAACAACAATCTTGTTATCTAACAAACTGAAAACAAACTAAATACCATCATTATCATTGTCTTTAGACAAAAAGAAAGATCAGAAAACATTCGACATAAAAAAGACAATATATCCGTCATAATTTCGTCAACATGCATACATTTATACTAAAGTGAACTAACAAACATTTCAAAATCCGGATCATTCTTCAACAATTCTTTACATATGTTTCGGAATATTCTGAGGCTTGTTGCTTTGTAGATCGTCAGCTTACTCTCAAAGGTCAAAATCGATGTATCCTACAAAGCACTCCATATTTTTGAGCTGCTTTCTTTATGGTGTAGTTTATATGTTCGTCAAAGTGCAGCGTTTGGTCCAAAACAACGCCAAGATATTTGATTGATGATGCCCTCTCCACAGATTGTCCATCTATATTCATATCAAAACCGCTACTGTCTATACTACGTGTCGATACTACCATGTATTTTTTGTACACCCAGATTCACTGGTTCCGCTGCAGATTTACAGTCTCTGTAAAGAGTTATCTGTGTAAGCCCGTAGAACTAACTTTCAAACTATTCTATTACAGATCCTGACACACCATAATTGGAAAGTAATTCGACTAGTTTTCTCCGATCAATTGTTTCGAAGGCCCTTTTCAAATCAATAAATACAGCCAGAACTACTTTATTTTCCTCTATTGCCTGTTTCCATTTCAGTAGCAACAAATTGAGTGCCGTTTCACATGAATGATGTTTTCTGAACCCAGATTGTTCTTCAACCAGAATTCCATTTTTCGTTACATGTTTCAAAAGTTGTTCTTTGATCACTATTTCTAGAATTTTCTCGTACATTGCTAACATGTTTACAGGCCTACGGGATTTCGCCTTCCCACTTAGATATCGACCACAAACTGTAAACACTTTTGTTACTATATTCCGCTTGATGTGGAAACGATCCCCAGTACATGAAACAGTAATGTTTTCCTACTGCGGTTTGAAAGCATACTTATATGAAAGATACGTATCTCTGAATACTCTTCCATATCCACACTGGCACGAAAATTTCCCGTATGCTGCAGGCACCGGCTTTGTCGTTGCATACTTTGATACAGAGGCCTTTCTCTTCTTTGAGGTTGCTTTAGTGAATGTGAACGAAATTGCACTGCTGTTTGCAATATCTTCCGTTCTTTCCATTCGTGTATCGAGCTGTGTGTATGTGTGCGTGATATCAGCATTAGGAATGAATTATGTCCGCTCGTTGTGATGTGCTTGGTAGCTCTCTCGCGACTGATTTTGAATCGCGGGTCGCTTATTCATACCAAATAGGGTAACACGGGATGAGTTGGACATACGGAGTGATTTGGACCACCCCATTATCTCAAAAAGTACGGCTCAACTTGGATTTTTTATAATGTCATCTTCTTTCATTAATGAACCGTATGTAACTAACGTAAAAAAACTCAACAAGATTCGACAGGTGGAAGCAAATGGTAGCATGAACATAGCAAGCACATTGATTGTCAAAAAATGTGAATTATCCGATCGTGGTTTTAAGGTTTTTCCCGTTGTTTAAACAAACTTTTCGTATATTGTGCAGTAAAGTTCTGTTCGCCTACAGAAGAGGAACAAATGATGCAGCGAAACTGTAAGCTTGATAACAATAAAAGAAATTAATTGCATTTTAATTTTTGCATGTTGTGTGGGGTGACATGGACACGTTTTTGTGGGGTGAATTGGTCCTACAGATTTGAGGTTTTTCTTTGGTCTAATTGATTCCAGAAAAAGAGGATGGACAGACAACGTTGGAAGAAGGAGGAGCTTGAAAGAGCAACGCAGGCCATCGAGAACGGATTTTCTTTGACACAGCATCGAAACTGTTTGAAAATGCCCGAACAGTGAAAAAATCCATGCAGAATTCGATATGGTCTCAATCTGATTTTTCTGGTCTGGAATCTGGCCAAGACACCTGGTATCGATCCCAGAACAGTGTTACTGATTGTAACATTATTCCAAAATACTTTACATAAACATAAGTATGTTTTTTTCGAGCACACACTCGACCAAATCACCCCACAGATGGTCCAAATCATCCCGCATCAAATTTTTATGTCCAAAAATCATCTCTTTTATTTTAGGATATATTTGATAGTTTGAAGCTTGATATAATGATTAAATATTATTGATTGAGAGAAAACAAGTGTAGCTTAGTACACAATGTGACATTTTTTTATTTGGACCGTATTGGTTTGGGAATATTAGGCGATTTGCTTAGGTGGTCCAAATTCCCCCGTGTATTGTTCTAACAAGAACAAAATAAATCATGTATCAACCATCTTCTGTTGCTTCTACTAAGCCACGCAAACCCAGGGTCACCAACAAGTTCAAAAGAGTTGAATTTTATGTGTAATATAAAATTCCAATATAGAACCAATTTTCTATACTTATTCACTCACACTTCCAAAATATTCATTCATTCATTGAGAGTTACTTTAGATGCAACTGCAAACAAATGATTACCAAGCCAGCGTTAGTCCTACGTCCACCTTGCGGTTATATCACAGATTATAACCCACTTCTAGTTTTTTCATCTGGTTCTATAATTATGAAATACCGGTATTTTAGTTTTTCGAATGCTTTATGTTTTAAAAATACCAGTAGGTGAGAGGTTAGTTAGTTGCTATGACTCGAAGTACAAGTCAAAATATAGGGGGTTAATTCTACAACATGCGTATAATTGAAAAAAAAAGTTTGACTATCCTGATCAAACGAGAATCAAAAAATGTGTCAATCAAATTTGACTAACCAATGGGTTCAGCATCTAACAAGCATTTGAAAAAAAAATTAAGTATATTTAAACCGACACGATATTAGTTCACGACTTGTGGCTCCGGTGCGGCTATTTTTCAGGTTCTGACTGCGCGTGTAGTGATTTTTCTTGACCTCCTTACTGCAGTTAGTCTTTCCTATTTTATAAACTTGTTCCATTCATAAAAGACTGCGGTACAGAAACATACCTGTTGCAACGATTCTCGTTCTTAAGTTCACTCCGAACAAATATGGCGGCAGCTCAACGCTGAAATCGAGCACGGTTTTTGTTTTCAAGGATAAATTTAAAAAAAAGCTAAGTCAATGTACTGCAATGTACATTGCTGATTTCACAATCATGGATGGCTGTGCAATATTTTATGGCTTGGGTTGAATCGCTTGCTTTAAAACTAGTTTGAGCATTGAGTTAGTCAAGTACCGAGTAGCAATCGGCTCGTCTAATGCCAAATACTGTTTACAACATTCATCGGCAGTACGTAAACTGTACAAGGTCTCAAGATTGTAGTATCGAATTCAATTTAGCGTGAAACGAATTAATCTTGCCAGTATGATCACATATACATATTGCTTGCGGGTATAAAGAATCAGATTTAGCTATTCAAACAGCAAATTATGCTTATTGAATGATCCGCTTCATGGTAAATCATTTCATGAATTATGCTTTACTAAAACAAATTATGTATCGACACGAGTTTGATAATTGTGAGGCAAACGATCAAATAATTTTAATAAATAAGAAGCAAAACTCACCTAAAAGCTAATGCCAACTTGTTCTCGAGATAGCGAATCATAGAGTTGACGAACGTCGCCGGTATCGCGATACCGAACCATTGCAATAGCATTAGTACAAAGTTTTTGACATCTTTTCTCACGATGTACTTCACGATTGCACCCTCCATGGCGGCTACATATATGCTGAGAAAAGTCCGCGAGATAAGGCAAACGGTGTGAACCGCCAGTAAACCTGTTTCCTCGCACAAAACTTGCGGAATCATGATCTGGATGAGCTTTTTAAGCTGGAGGATGAATTCGAGATTAAGCCCGGGTTGTTTTTTTCGTCGACGCTTCTTCTCGATGATTATTTGTTCAATCTTCTCTTCTGGCTTCTCTCCGGCTTTCATTTTTGTGAGATTATTATTTTCATTTCTACTCATGCCATTATCATGGTTCTTATCTCTATCATTCTCGCATCCGTACAATTGTCGCTTTATGTAGGGATACGAAATCTTCAAACAGTACGCTACCAGAGCCGTGGATAGAAGCCCCTTGGAGACAAGCTCTTTGGAGTAGCCGAACTCTTCGAGCTTATCGAAGGACTTTTTGGCAAACTTTGATATCACCGTCGGCATTTTGGCTCACAGCTGATCTCCACTGTGCCGACTCGAAAAAGTCTATCTCATCCAGATGGAAGGAAAACTACATTTCTGTTGTTTTCATGCTGAAGTAGTTCCGTTTTAGCATCTAAAAAATACAAACAAACAAAAAACAAAGGTTACTTTTTAATGGCACAATGAGTTGAAATTTCGAAAAAACAAACAATACGAAGGATAAGTATGATTGACTGATTTTTGTGTAAACAAAACAATTCACTAGGTAATCGTTTTTATTTTGATATTATTCTATTTAAAGCAATTTTATATAAGCAAGTAAAGAAACGACACGGTAGAATCAAAATTATTACTTCATCTAGAAGTCATCGTGATATTTGGTAATGGTAAATTATGAGATAAGAACAGTAAATAATTAGCATCGAGCTTCACACAAAGTTGATTTGTTCATAACAGAAAGCACTTATGGTCACACCTCCTGTAGACCACCCCAAACTAATTTCAGAATTTATATTTGAGATAATTCTCGCTTGCTTTCTCAAGCTTAATATTGTACATTCTGGGGTTACTCTTCATGGTTGATCTTAATAAGCCAAATTACACAAAGAACCATTAACAATTCGGAAAAAATGATCGAAATGATTGAAAAAATCATAAAATATTGATAGAGGACCGCAGATAAAATGTAAAAAAAATTATAGGAGGTTGTGTCCAAGACACGACCGCATTGTTGACGTAGAACTACGCTGTTATTTTATATAAGTCGCTTATTTATACCTTCGGATATTATTTAAAATGCTGTGAAATTTTAGAAACAACTGCTTAGTAGAATAATCTCTGGAATAGTTTTTTCATTGTAGAATCAGTTGACGATAATTTATTGATGATTCATTCTTGCCCTCGCAAAACAATACACTAGCTGATCGTATGTCGCAATTTATTTCATGTCAATGCATTGAAAATTTACCTCCAACGTTATTCCGGTGGCCTTTTTCGCAATTGACATAGACTCGGCTACAGTCGATTATATACATGTTGCACCAGCACCATTATTCCACATCTCATAACTACATCAATATACCTTTGGCACCGCATGGAAACAACAACAATGACAACACTTGCAAGTATCAAATATCCTGATACATGTTATTTAGTATTGCCTCAAAGGAATCGCACCTCTAGGCATCGTTCGTACAACGTAAACCAAGCGCCAAACAAGCGTTCGCCATAACATGCATACAGAGCCATATATTGGTGGCTTGAAACTACTAGGAATATAAACACTTCTCATCATTTTGCGCTATTCTCAAAAGAAACTCTTCTGTTAATATTACTGGCCTCGAAAAAAGTTGCATTACTTTCTCATCCTCGAGAGAAGCGCAGTTGTCACCCTTAGTGGAGGAAGTTTTGCTACCTAATCACATATAAAATTCCAAAACGACATTTACTTTCTTGGTGACTAATAGAGATGGGCAAACCGTTCATGAACTGATCAAAAGAACGAGTTCACCCAAAAGAGTGAAAGACCTGCCGTTCTTTTTTGCTGGGCAACAGTTCATATGAACTGTATACCCAGTTCAGAACGAACTGTGTACGGTGAATGATGAACTGATAATACAGTTCAGAACGAACTGACCGCCGACTGAACTGTGTATACAGTTCAGAACGAACTGACCGCTGGCGGAACTGTGCATGCAGTTCAGAAAGAACTGACCGCTGGCAGAACTGTGCAGAACTGTCGGTATTGTCGCTTCATAAAAAAAGCTTGTTGTGTTTTTTTATGTTGCGTTCAGGATACGATGGTTTCAAATTGGATTGTTAAATTATTTATCAAATTCATACTTTGGAGTTCAGGGTAAATATTTCAGTAAGTTGTTATGCCAATCTACCTCACTTATAAAATATAGTTGAAAGCTGAAAGTTGATTTAAACAGTCTTCTTAAAGAGTAAAATTCGCGTCGCTAATATGAAATATGTTTTATATTATATCATATTGTGCTCGATAATTTTGAGATGGACGTTCGCGGTTTAGGTACAGTTTTGCTATAGCATTTATTGCAATACATCGTAAGCAAAGCAGCACAATGCTAGTTTATGCTGAAAATAATGAATAACGACTCAAACAAAATTAAAATTTCTAAATCAAAGTTTGATTTTCTATTGTGCTAAGTTATTTCTAACAAATATCGGACATATCCCGCCACTGTACAAAAGAGTGAGTGAACTGCTCAAAAGAACTAGTTCACTTAAGTGAACGGTTGGTCACTGAACGGTTCATTAAAGTGAACCGTTTTGCCCACCTCTAGTGACTAAACAAGCGAAATAAACTCTGTTTGTTGATAACAACCTCGAAAACAGTAGCAATGCTTCATTATGATCAATATTAGCGAAAATGCAATCCTAGTTGAAGGCAGTTTTGCGATTGGTACACGAACCCAAATAACTTATAACATTCCAGTAAGACATTCGAGATGCTTGATATTCCCCAAATAATTTTTTGACGCATAACCTTAACGCCTGCTTCGCCATAACGTCAATTTAATGCATTGATGCATTCTCAAAGGCACCAACGAAGCCCTTATGATGACGGAAAACAAACAATGTTAACTGCTTGGAAAAAGACTGAATTATGAACCACATTTAAGAAGGCTCGGTTCAGTGCGAGCGCTTTTCACTGCACCAACATCGCGTGCATCATTAGATAACGCTTGCCTCGAAATTTTATTGCCCCTGGCAATGCGTTCGTTTTTTGCAGGGCTAGAGCTTGCCTTCCTCTTCTTCTTGCTCATCACACATTACGCGAAGCGTCCAATTTATGACGCGGAAAGAAAAATACACGATACGAATAACGCAAAAAAAACGAACAGAAAAACCAAACGACGATATCCAAGTTGGATTACCACTGGTGGGGTCCAATCTTAGATCGAAGCGCAGCGAAAGTAAAGTAAACTGGATTGCTCAACAGTCCGATGCCGAATGAAAGTTTGCCTCAGCGAGATCAACTGTTTATACTCTAGGCAAGTATTCTCCTTCATTCTTCTACTTTTCCTTTGTTCACGCAGACTTTAAATCCTACGATTTCCCCTCCGTTGGTCGTCGATAAGTTGCTCGTTATTGACAGCTCTGTTCGGGAAAGCACACAAATGGACAGAACAAATGTATGGGAAAATGAAACGCTTAAAGTTTTCATGAATTTTAACCATTTACAAACCAGGGGATTCTAATGTATAGTATATTAAACAAATCTTATGGAATTTCCGATTCATTTAGTATGTAAATCGCCAGAATCCGTTCGCGTCAAAAATAGTTATTAACGTTAACTTTATCTCATAAAAACGTGACCTGTTTTCTGATTTGGCACCCTTAATGAAAGACGTAGTTCTACGTCAAAATACCGAGACTATCAGGATGTAAGATGAACGTGTAGCCAATACGTTATATGATTATTTGGGTGAAGTGATTTGATTTGACGTGGAAAATCTCTGAGCTAGGTGAGTGCCTCATTTGGTAACGATCGATATGAAAATTGACCCAGTGCGTCGATCATAGCGAAGTCTTGAATCATTGAATAAAAGATTGCCACTTTAACCACTATATTTATCAGATTTAGTACATGTGATTTTCAACTATTTGGCTGATATGTAAAATATATAAAACTAGCTGACCCGGCAAACTTCGTCCCGTTCCAAAATTTGTTTTTGTTATCAATACCTTCAAACATTCACGTTTTCTTACTAAGTGCAAGTTCATGAGTCCAATTGCAGAACTGTTCAATGATAGATCTTCTAATCGACCCCGTTGAATTTACCTTTTACTAAAAAAAATCCAGTACTTCTACCAAAACTCATCATTATAATATAAGATTATTTTCAGACACAATTCTCGTTCAAGATTCATTCATTGTGCCCTAAAACCTCCATATAGCTAATTCGATTTCGTTTGCTTGATTAATTCTATAGTAATGCAGAAATTTGTGTTTCATTTGTATGGCAGCCATCCCCAAAAAAGGGGGGAAGGTGGATCTTACCACCATAGAATCATTTATTGCACCCTAAAACTTGCATATGCCAAATTTCGTTTCATTTGCTTGATCAATTCATAGAAACATATATTGCACCCTTAAACCTCCATATGCCTAATTTGGTTTCATTTGCTTGATTAATTCTCGAGTAATGCAGAAATTTGTGTTTCATTTGTATGTCTGCCCCCCTATGAGAGGCGGGGTGGAGTATCTAACCACCGTAAAAACATTTATTGCACCCTAAAACCTTCACATGCCGAATTTGGTTTCGTTTGCTTGAATAATTTCCGAGTAATGCAGAAATTTGTGTTTCATTTGTATGGCAGCAAATATGAGAGAGGGAGGAGTATCTAATCACCGTAAAAACATTCATTGCACCCTAAAACCTCCAAATGCCTAATTTGGTTTCATTTGCTTGAATAATTCTCGAGTAATGCAGAAATTTGTGTTTCATTTGTATGGCAGCCCCCCCTTAGAGAGGGGGGAGGAGTATCTAACCACCATAGAATCATTTATTGCACCCTAAAACCTCCAGATGCCTGATTTAGTTGCATTTGCTTGATTGATTTTCGAGTAATGTAGAAATTTGTGTTTCATTTGAATGGCTGAGAAAAGTTATATCCAAAACCTATACAACTTGTATGGGAGAAGTTAATTAATTTCAATAAAATTTAAAAAAGGTACTTGAAAGGACCCAAAACTCATTTTTTAGATAATACTCATTGGATAGAAAATATTTTTATCCATTTTCAGCCAAATTTTTGTTGGCCGTAAAAGGGTGATAAAAGTAATGGGCCAAAACGTATACAAGTTGTAGGAGAGAAATTAATAAATTCGAAGAAAGTTGAAAAAAATTTATTTGAAAGGATCCAAAACACATTTTCGAGATAGTACCCATTCGATAGAGAATAATTTTATTTATATTAGGCCGAATTTTCATTAGTCGGAAAGGGGTATGAGAAAAGTTATTGGCCAAAACGTTCACGAGTTGTACGGCTCGACTGAGTAAGCTGGCTGAGTAAGGAAGTAAAAAGTGCCCCCAAACCAAATCACCAGCTCTGTAGAAATCATTGTATAGAAATTTTGACTATTTTTCGAATCCTTGTGTAATTCACCATAGGGTCTATGGTGAAAAACGTACCTTTCAATTTTTAGCACGCCATTCTCAATAGCTTCGAGATAAAAATTGAAAAAAACACTGAAAGTGCATCTTACTATGATATATCGAGAAATATTTTAAAAAAATTGATTCCAAAAAAAATGAAGTACTAAAAAAAATCTTGAAATATTGAAGTTTTTTTTGAGGATTTAGAAATTCAGTACTACTCTAATTCGTATTTAAACGTGTTCCTACGCCTTTTATAGATATGTGTGTTATTTTTTTTCAGAGTTTTAACAAAAAATATATATTCCTAAATTTAGATTTTTTTTTAGAATTTAAAAACTCAGTACTGTTTATATTTATATTTAAATACGTTCGTATGTGTTTTCTGATATTTGTGTTTTTTTTTCAGAAAACTTCGAGAACTATGCGGTACGAAAATATTTATTAAGTCTAAAAATTCTTTTTAATACCTTATTTCCTGAACTCTATAATTGTATTGTATTCATGGGTTCGTAAAAAGTTCCCAAAACATTATCACCAGCACTACGGAAAATATTTTATAGGGTACCAAACTAGAAAATAAGATAATTCTCCTATATGGTTCACTATAAAAGCTATAGTGAAAAATGCGTTTTTCTTTTTTTTTCTCCATTCTCAATAGGCTTGGAAATGATAATTTGAGAAAATTCTCAAAGTACATCTACTATGGTGTACCGCGACAAATTATAACAAAATTCTATACTGTATAGAATTGTGTATAGAATTACTGGAATTTTTCAAAACTGTTTCTCGATGATTATTTATTGAACTATTCATCATCAAATACGAATTCGAAATTTTTAGTTCAAACAATAATATTTCTGTACTGAATAGTCCTACAACAATGTTATAGAAATCAAATGAAAGATAGTTGATAACGTTAATTGGATTTGCTATCTTTGAAAAAAAAAAGAAAGAAATTGATTTCTCATTTCTTCCCGATATTTTTGTCCACCACATCTACATACATTGAGATACAAATTTCTCTATAAAATATTCCGTGTAAATCCATGAAAATTATGCTTCAAAGTATTTTCTATCCCATCTTCATGCGTTGATATTTCACGATTTTAAAGTATTTCAGGAATCGCCTAAAAAATTTCAACTTCGCGCTCTGTTCCTTCAATTTTTTTTCGAGTTTGAAAAAGTTCTATTTCCATTTCCGTTAAATTTATTAATTTCTCTTTTACAACTTGTATACGTTTTGGCTCATTACTTTTGTTACCCTTTTTCGGCCAACGAAAATTTGACTGAAAGTGGATAATAATATTCTCTATCCAATGAGTATTATCTCAAAAATGAGTTTTGGGTCCTTTTAAATGGTTTTTTTAAATTTTATTTAAATTAATTAACTTCTCCCATACAAGGTGTATAGGTTTTGGCCTGTAACTTTTCCTAGACCGACCAATGAAAATTTTGCTAAGGTAGATAAAAATATTCTACATCGGATGAGTACTATCTCGAAAATGTGTTTTCGGTCATTTCAAATAACTTTTTTTCAATTTTCTTTAAAATAATGGTTCAATTATCTATCTAATGAACATTACTGTGAAAGATGTTACTTGATAAACAATCAATTTATTTCAACATACAATTACAAATTATTCTTTATTCATTAAATCCAGCAAGACGTCGAACAGAAACTTGTACGCAACAGGAACTTTTATCCGCTAATTTCACACAAGTACGTGAAGAAGGAAAGCGAAAACGAGAAACCACGTGAGCGGTCCGTAAAATGTTGAAACCATACGATTCGTTTCATATTCCGACATTCCCGAACTTTTTGAAATTTTAGGGTCGATTTTTCCCCATACATTCATTAGCACCTTATTGTACATTCATCCTTCATTTTGTTTTTTTTCTGTTCTAGAGGCTTTAGACTACAAAGTACAAAGTTAATCCATGAATAGTTTTTGGATTGAACCTACGAACGTGCGCTTAGTAAGAAAACGTGAATATTCGGAAGTTTTCATATTAAAAAATTAATTCCGGGCCGGACGAAGTTTGCCGGGTCTGCTTCTTCAGCATTCAGCATTTTAATTATTAGGTGTTCCGGTAAGTTTATTCGGTTCTACAACAGATGGCGTAACTTGATTATTATTCCAGTGAATAGAATTTCCAGACATTCGTTGGAAAGCTACTGTCATTGCGCGTCGAATTTCGTACCAACGAGATTGTTTTGCGGGGAGTGTTACTTCATTACTTAATATGAAGAAAAAAGCTGCGGAAAGTCATCGCATTTTGGTGGATGTTTATGGTGATCATGCTCCAACTGAGTGAACGAGTCAGACGTGGTTTGCACGGTTCAAATGTGGTAATTTTGACTTGAAAGACGAAGAACGTTCCGAACCTCCAAAAAAGTTTGAAGATGAAGAATTGGAGGCTTCACTCGATAAAGATCCAACACAAACGCAACACGAACTTGCAGATACACTTGGAGTAGCTCAGCAAACCATATTCGATCGTTTAAAAGCAATGGGAATGATCCGAAAGATAGGACATTGGGTGCCACATGAAATGAAACCACGAGACGTCGAATGCCGTTTTTTCACGTGCGAACAACTGCTCCAACGGCATAAAAGAAAGGGTTTTTTTACTTCGAATCGTTACTGGCGATGAAAAGTGGGTTCATTAGGACAATTCTAAACGTCGGGCAACGTATGGATACCCGGCCATGCATCAACATCGACGGCCGCGCGGCACATTCACGGCCAGGAGGTTATGATGTCTATTTGGTGGGACCAGCCGGTTGTGGTGTACTATGCTAAAACCGAATGGAACAAGTATGGGGGACCTCCACCGACAACAATTGATGCGTTTGAGCCGTGCACTGAAGGAAAAACGGCCACAATACGAGCAAATACACGATAAAGTTATTTTGCAGCACGATAATGCTCGGCCGCATGTCGCGAAACCGGTTAAAACATACTTGTAAACGCTGAAATGGGAGATCCTATCCCTCCCACCGTATTGCTCCGTCCGATTACTACCTTTTTCGATCGATGCAACATGACCTGGTTGACCAGCACTTCTCCAATTTTGATGAAGCCAAAAATTGGATCGATTCGTGGTTAGCCGACAAAATTAAGTAATGAGTTTTAGATTCCATCAATATGATTGTGAAGACATTTTTTCGTAGCATGTGAAAACATCTAAAAAAATCACCTGGCATCCATGATTAAAACTTAACGAACGAAAAGATTGCCGACACACATCGCGCGACTCGATATGCTAGGCTGAATCGAAAAAATTGGACCGACCTAAGTCGCCAGTTCCTAGTGTGTATGCTCCCATTTGATTACACATGCTCCCAACTTTTTTGTGATACTCGTTAAGTTGATTTCCAACCAAGGTTACGTAGTGCGTAGATGGCCTAACTGTTCCACCATTTATTTTTTATAGATCCATAATAAATGAATCGGTTCAAGTACAAGAATGTTATGTCACGCTTTCAGCAGAGCTAATGCACTCATTTCTGGTTTGGAAGAACGAACTAACTGTTCAATTGATCAACAATAGAGAGCGAACGCTTACGGACCTATCTTTATATTATTTGTAACACAAGAGAGCACATAGGTTTGTCATTCATGCTATTCTATTCTATTCAGTCATTGATTGTTTATGGTCACTCATCATCATTCATTGTTAATGGTAACTCAGTGGTAACTCAGCTTGTAACTATGCTATAATTTTAAGATCGTTTGAAAAGCGGCAGGAATTTTAGGTTGAAAAGGGCGAAAGGTAGAGCATTTTTAACACTAAACCTACCAAAAGGGGTCAAATGACCCATTTTAAATTTTTAGTCAAAATTTTCATGCAAATCACATTGTAAAAACATCATTTGCCTATACTACTTTTCCTAAAACATACATCGAATGTATTTATTATTATTTACTCCTCTCTTGTTATTTTTTTTTTCTGAGAAATATATGTGATCTGCCCTAACTACCGCAACGGGTCATTTGACCCTTGCAAACATTTATATTATATCAGAAAGATTTGTTTGTGTGGTTGTGATACAAAACCATTGCACTAAACATTTTTTGCTATTGCTTAATATATTTTGTTGTATTTGTGAATGAATAGTAAATGATCAGAATTGATTATCCAAGCGAGCTAACAGTAACCATTCCAAGCTGTTGCGTGTCAAAAATTGTAATTTTAATATTTTGCTAATAATTGTGATCCCAAAATGGAGGAATATGGTATGCCACGTTTCTCAACAAAACTATTAAACTAATTGAGTCATTGTTCACTAACTATTTATATAGGGTTACTTGACCCGATGTGGTAGGAATAGGTATATATGAAACATCGGTAAGTTTAGTGTTAAAGATATTTGTCGCAGTTTTTCGTGGAGCTGATCAAGCAAATGAGAAAAAGGTTCGATTTTAATAATCCGACAATCAAGGCTGTGGCAATGTTAAATTCCAAAAACTTTTCCAATTTGACAAGTATTAACGTTGTGTTAGAGGCGTTCAAGTTTCTACAATTTTCAAAATATACCGTTTGATTTTTTTTTCTTCAATATTACAATTATGGCTTATTTCAAGGAAAAATGTAATATTTCAAAGTTAAGTGGAAATTAATTGGTTATTATTAGTATATCTCATCTTTCCAATGAAATCTATATATTGGAGACTGTATATAATCGAGTCCATCCTATAAAAGAATCTTTGCCGTCGAATACACTGCCGTAATCTCGCAAAGTGACGCGAGCGCCAAAATTGACATTTTACTTTTTTTGTTGAAGCTTGATAAAAAATACCAAATCCTTCCAAACAACTGCTAAATTTTACAGAAATGTGAAAAAATAACCCCGTAGAAGTTGGAAAACGGAGAGGCGCAAGCGCCATTTCCACTGTGATGCGGCTTAAGCGCCAATTCCCCCTATGATGTGATGTAATTTGATTGTGATGCGAGGTGATTTTTTGATCAGTTCTGATAGCACAGGATGAATGAGCAGGGACGGCAAATTTCACATCTTCCGAAATGGACGTTTAGCAAATGATGTGCCTTAAATTTCTCTTTCGGATGGATTGAAACTGTACATTGAAGGCTGAATGTTGGATTTGGTACACAGCTGCACTCTTCTAAATACTCCATCTAAACGCATCTTGTAACAAAACTCAAAACACCCTCGCATAAACTGTATCAGCTTTACATCGAATGATTTCAGACGGCATTATCATATGTTTTCAATGTTTTCAATTGCATTTTGGATTGGAAAAAAATGGTACTATCCATAATTGTTACAATCGGGTTCTCAACTACGTTAGCCGGCTCGAAGCATACTACAAAGTCGAAAAATATGTAGAACTTTTCTCCCTAATGTTTTTCATGCGCTCAACGGCGGCATTTTGGAAAAAATAATTGGAAACAGATTCTCGCACACTTTGACGGATAAACGCCAATCGATTGTGGAAACAGCGATTAAAATTTGCTGTTTCCACAATAAACTGGCGTTGATAGCATAGCTTAAATAAAACTGCATTTTTTTCAAAAATCAAAAAGCAATGTTTTTGCATCAACAGTACACATTTTGTACAGATCAGATTTTCGAAATGTACGTGTATGCTGATTATACATGCACTTTTACAAAAAATCTCGTACTGAAAACTATTCCCTCTGGCGCTTGCGTCACTTTGCGAAACTACGACAGTACAGAGGATGTTCCATCACTTCAAGATTATAAAAATCGAAGAATTAAGAAGAATGAAATCTAGAAGAGGATTAAAGGTCGAAATTTATTTATTTTTTTCGCAGAAATTTTAGTGTTTTCGAGCAGAAATATACCTTCTTACGATAAGAAACGATGGCCTTTCTTGGATGGCACGAAAGTTCCAGTGAAACTTTTGCCTTCTCAACATAGCACTAGAATACGCGTGACCACAATTCAAGTCAGAAGAAATTTCTATGACGAAAAATCCCCCGGCCAGAACGGGAATCGAACTCGAACCCCTGGCATGATAGTGTGGGACGCTAACCACTCGGCTACTGGAGCACAATAATACGTTCAAAAGTTTTCCTCAAGCAAATTCTAATTTTTCAGTATTGCGCTTCGCATTGCTGTACTAAGATATCGGCGCATGGCCTGACGGGATAGTCGCTATAAAACCGCGTGGCACTCAACGTGTTAATCAATTGTTAGAATATGGTTTGCATTTTAAACTAATAATTAACTGTTTATTAGATTTTTACTCGGATTCAGGAATTTACGCGGTTTTCTTTTACGCAGCACGTATCACCCGCGTAAAAAGCGACTCCAATGTATTCAACGCTTAAGTAACCAAAAACAATCATTTTAGTGTACCTAATGGACTTTAACAATTATGAGGTCAATTTAAGACCACTCTCCCTTATCAGTTATTCTAATATATGTTAATATATGCATTTGACAAATTGTGCAGATTGATTGGCCTGCGTTGAAAGGGATGAATTTGACATGAACTGAGCAGCAACATTCAGTGATAAATAAATATTTTCCTCATTTGTGGTCATTCATGAAAACTTTCAATATTTTTCGATAATGACTGTCCTTCAATAATTTTCGTTGTTACGGATCATTTTACAATTTGTATTCTTTTGAGCGTGATTTTTGAGTCAAATCGCATATAAAACCTAGATAGCCGAGCTCAGAACAAAATACGGTTGAATAACGTGACTACTAATGTTATAAAAAAAATTCCACCGTTCATCGAACCCGTTTAATAACAAACAATTGTTAATCCAAAATACGAGTTTTTTAGGCAATGGCCTACATCTCAAGACAATATAAAGTGAAGCCGCAACGGGCCGCACACTCCACTGAATGTGCACACAAATTGTAAGGAAGGATACTTTGGCTCAATTGATGTGGATGCTGAATCACCGGATCACATTTGAATACGTTTGGTGTATGTATACGAACGAGAAATGAAAACATGGGTTAATGGAAGTAAAAAGAATGAAAAGGTCAACATTACCAAATTGACTCGAAGTACTGCGCTGATCATGACCCTGGCGTCGGATGAACATCAAGCTCGAACTATGAAATAAGAGAACAATAATAAAGCAATATATACTGGTTGCGAGAGAGGCACAGCCTATGATTGATGGCTAGACACTACCTCATTCTTTTCCACCAAGTTTACCTTCATAGTTTTATTACTTGTGAATTTATCGTTGTAATGCACACGACCTTGACATTGTGTACCATTCACGGTTTTCTTAGTGTCAAGTAGTTCAAAATAAACTCTCCGAAGTGTATGAACAACATATGGCTCTTCTCTAGAAATTATATGGTGGGTATAGCATTTCAACGAGGTTTTGATGACGCAGAAAATGAATTGGAAAAATGATGAAATGGGAATTGCAGAACAATAAACAAAAATGTAACTGTATACTAAGCTAATATGTTCTTGATTTAGGGTTTGGTTGGACAAATCTGCAAACTCACATCGCGACAAAGGTTTCTTTTTTTCAGATAAGATAACAAATCAGTAAACGACCGATGTTATCTCGAGAGACGCAAGCATTTGAATTAAGTGCACTTATTCGCAAAGCTTTGTTCATAATCCATTGTATAATATAAGAAACCTTTGGACTGGATTTGATCGCCACTCAAATAAGCAAAACAAACCGAAACCAATTTATAGGAATGGATTGGAATAAGATATTCCAGCAAGCAAGTACTTTACACTATGAGAATAATGAATGAAAAAAAATTATCATTACTATGAAAAGTTTTAGCGGAAAATATCACAGTTTCGGGGTGAAATTGATCAACATATTTTTTTCATAATTTCCTAATGTAATATGTACAAGAACTTTATAGAAATTCACTGAATACTACGTACGATCATTTGATTGATAATTCAAGGTTTGAGGAAACAAAAACCAGATTCAATCCACTTGAAAACATAATCGTGACTTTTTACTAACTCAATCTAAAGATTGAAATGCAGGTCGTTGAGAGGCCATCCGGGTTCTTCTATTTAGGCCAAACACACCACCCACCTTTCTTGGATGAAACTAACGTTCCCAGTGAAACTTTTGCCTTCTAAACATAGGGATTACTTGCATCACTTTAGTGGTGTTTTGTGTAGTGTTGGGTTCTGGAATCTACGGCTCCGGAACTTGTTGCAATTTAATAAGCGATTCGTTAAACTTAATTACAAAATAACGTCAAAATTTATGTTAATTTTCCGTGATCGGAAAATCGCCCGGAAAACAAATGCAACAGAAAAAAACGCCCAAAAAGTCTAATGTTATAAGTAGGCTAGAAATATTGTGGCGCGGGGAAAATATCATGGGGATGAATGCCTCACAAAAAAAAAATCTATTTTAAATTATTTTTTTTCGTTTTCGTTTTTCGAAATCTGTTCTGAGATCAATGTAGGGGGAATGAAGCCCCATTCAACGAGTATAAGAAATCGAGGCGGCTCAACCCACCGAGATAACGCGATTCGAGTCGACCGCCGTCCCGCCGTTGGAAGCTGCGGTCTCTCACAAGCAAACCTGTGTTCCACTGATAGCCTGGTTAGTTTGAAACATAGGGTACGATCATTACGTTTGCCCGGTTAATTTTAGTTTTGAAATGTATTCATTGAAATTCAAAACTTTTGCATCACGATCTGAGGAAGTTTAGACAATTAAAGATATTTTGGTTACTTACTCATAATACTCATGAATTGTATGTGATATTTTTCTCAAAAAAACAACCGAACATATTAATTGGAAGTATAGCAAATGAAACATTTTTCTCAGTGGCTTTTGGTTATTTTTTCTCCAGTGTCTTATATTTTTTAACCACTCAATCAACAGCAATTTCCATTTTCATATGCATGTATTTTCCTGAATGCTTTATGATATTGAAGGTAGTTAACGATATCACGTTTAACGATATTGAAGGTACTCATCTTGAAGTGATGGTCAATGAAATAGCTGTATACCTTAACCAGTCAAAAAATTTATCATGCCGAATATCATAGTTACTCTACAACTACTGAGTCTTAATAAGGAAAACATCAGCACAGTTACTGGACTTATAACAGTACACTCTCCGAGCAGATAACATGTTCGAAATATAGAATACGTACAAGATGATATTTGGCGCTTTTGTAATGCCGAGAGCGAAACATCGTAACATTTTCTCTGCAATTGCGCAGCTCTAACAAAACGCAGATAAGGCTACTCTGGAGACCAAGGAGGTTTGGTTGTGTCGCCGATCAGGATTGTAAATAAGAAATAAGACGAGGTTTGGCGTGAGATAGTGGATGCCATCAACTTTCCCGAGACAAGGGTACATAAGAATTTAATCGAAATGAGATATGCAAATCGATATGATGCCATGGTCGTTCTGCTTATAAGAACTGATTGGTTATAGTGTTGGAATACCCAATCTTTACGATGGTCTTGATGCAGAAACTATGTACTCCTGAATGTTCATTCATATTGAAGAAAACATCAATTTTCCCCAATCCATTTTGAGATATTTCTTCCCAAACCATCAGACTTCCACCTCCAAAATTGCGAGCTGGAAGCAACGTGGCTCGTTATTTGAGTCAATTTACTGTTTCAGGCGATCTTCTCTTAGGAGATAGAATTCAACCTGGATGGGCCAGATGATATTGCTTCACGATGGACGGTCTCACAGAACTATGAAATATCACTGGGGAGAAAAATCACCAATGTCTCAACAAAGATTTGTTTGACAGAATCGCAATATACGTGAAATAGTAATCTTTTTTTTTAATTATTCAAAGGGGAGATTCCGACCTACCATTGGTGAGAGCCCGATAACGCATTGAGGCACAATGTAGAGGCATCTAATAGAAACTGTTCCGATGCCAATTAATAGCGAATTCATCAATAATTATTCAATAAAGTGTGATTCATTCATTCATTGAGTCCTTCCCACCAATATGAAAGATTTCCAAATTATAGAGGAACCTTTTCTTTCCAGTTTTGAGGTTGATAGCGAGAGTCATTCATACAAACTCTTTAACAACTTTCGATACCATCAATCATCAGACCATAATTGTCATATGTAAATCATCTTGGATTCTGTGAACGTTTCTGAGATTACTATAATCTTATCTAGTAGAACGACAGGTATCAGTTTAGCTCGGTGACACTGGGCCTTATTCTCGTTTCCACGTGAAAATGAAATGAAGTGTATCCACGAAGACAACGGTACGGTGTCGACATCTGGATACGAAATTAGTTTTCCACTCAAACTCATCATTATACTATAAAATTATCTTCCGATACAATTTTTGTAAGAGATTATTTTACCACACGAAAAAAACAAAGTTTTCCATTCACATTGAACACTGATTCGATACGGAGAAGTTAATTTTCGTTCATAATTTCTATTCTAAAGGTGTTCATTCTGCCTGAAAATCCATTATTATCTATGACGCTTCACCAACTCGTGAAACGAAGTTCAATGACCTGCCGTGTATTTCGTTCTCACCGTGAAGTGTGTACGGGAATAAGGGCCATTATCTTCAAGCCTATCGGTGCAAAATCGAGTATTTCTGGAGGAATTCAATCAGACCAATTTTCGATGTTACTACTATACCTGATTATTTTGGATTATCACAAGTAATCTCACACGGATGACTTCGAACTATGGAATTTGGTTTATTGTGAAGATGATGATACATTTCTGCAGCTACAAATTAAAGTAAGTTTCTTCGGTTTTACAACAGATGGCGTAACTTGATTATTATTCCAGTGAATCAAATTTCCACTCAATCGTTGGAAAGCTACTGTCATTGCGCGTCTTTTTCAGTAGGGGAAATCAGGGTAAAACCGACAACCTAAGGATTTCCACATATTTCCAAGATCTACCATGTGTCTTCAACTTCAAATCGTCACAGAACCTCTCTTCAACTGTTCATAAGCTATTCTACAGTATCTGTTGATCATTTTTTGATTAGTACTCGAACTTTTATAGAATACAAAAATTGATGTTTTCAGGTGAAATAAATGGGAGTGCGGGAATTGGGAGTTGGGAGTTGAACGAAGAGATACCATAAGCTCTGCCAGGCTTTTTTGTTGACATGCGCGACTCAATGTTTGTTCTGACTGTTTTATCAGTTCAGCTCTGCCGTTTTGTCTGTCGAATATAAACACGAGGTATCTACAAAAAGTAAGAACGCATTTTCCTGTCTGTGAAACATAAACAAGGTGTCGGTTTTGCTCTGAATGAACTTGAAATTTCAAAACAATGTTTTCGAGAATTGGCAAGCAACAACACCACCTACCGTCTCACAAAGTATCGAGTTTTCCACAATTTTCCGACTTAAACACTTAAATTCCACGAGCAAAATTTTACATGAACTGTCTTATGTTTGCTATGTTCTGTTTTGTTGCTTGTTTTGACAGCATAGCGATTTCCGTAGATGTGAGGTACCTCGAAACGTAAGAAATGACAAGTGTGTACAGGGGTCATCGGAAAATTTTCAAAAAATTGCTTCTAACAGAAAAAATCAGGGGGTGTCGGTTTTACCCACAGTGTAAATTTTTCCCTGATTTCCCCTATATCTCAAAAAGCGTAATCAACATTGTTTTTTGCCACTTTGAATATGTCGAATTTCGTACCACCGAGTGTGTTTTGCGGGGAGTGTTACTTCATTACTGCAATATAAAGGAAAAAACTGTTGAAAGTCATCGCATTTTGGTGGAAGTTTATGGTGACCATGCTCCAACTGAGCGAACGTGTCAGACGTGGTTTGCCCGATTTTAAAGTGGTAATTGTGACTTGGAAGACGAAGAACGTTCCGGACCGCCAAAAAAAGTTTGAAGATGAAGAATTGGAGGCTTTACTCGATCAAGATCCGTCACATACGCAACGAGAACTTGCAGATACACTTGGAGTAGCTCAGCAAGCCAGCAAGCCGTATGAATTGAAGCCACTAGACGTCGAACGCTGTTTTTTCACGTGCAAACAACTACTCTAATGGCATAAAAAAAGGGTTTTTTGCATCGAATCGTTACTGGCGATGAAAAGTGGGTCCATTACGACAATTCTAAACGTCGAGCAACGTATGGATACCCCGGCCATGCATCAACATCGACGGCCGAGTGGAATATTCACGACTAGAAGGTTATGCTGTCTTTTTGGTTGGACCAACTGGGTGTGGTGTACTATGAGCTGCTAAAACCGAATGAAACCATTACGGGGGACTTCTTCCGACGACAATTGTTGCGTTTAAGCCGTGCACTGAAGGATAAACGGCTACAATACGAGCAAAGACACGATAAAGTTATTTTGCAGCACGACAATGCTCGGCCGCATGTCGCGAAACCGGTCAATCAAAACATACTTGGAAACGCTGAATTGGAAGGTCCTATCCCACCCACCGTATTCTCCAAACAGTGCTCCGTCCGATTACTACTTTATCCGATCGATGCAACATGGCCTGGTTGATCAGCACTTCTTAAATTCTGACGAAGTCAAAAATTGGGTCGATTCGTGGTTAGCCGACAAACCGGCCGATTATTTCCGCAAAGGAATCCGTGAATTGCCAGATGGGAAAAAGTTGTGACTAGCGATGGGCAATTGAATATTAAATTTGTAACCATTTTTGCAGAATAAAGCATTAAATAAAAAAAACGAAGATACTTACCGGTACTACTATTACCTGGGATTAGAAATGGTGTAGCAAAGATTCGTCAAATCTGCTTTGCATCATTTGGCTTGAAGTGACCCAAGCATCGTTATTTATTAATATCGCTATAAATTATTTCACTTGATACTTTGTGGGATCGCCGAGAAATGTAAAACAAATAACTCCAACTAGATAATTTTACGCTTATTGTCCTGAGCTTCATCCAACAACGAATTTCTCGATCTTATAACTGTTTGCGGTTACCGTTTTTTTGCACAAAGCATGCCTATAATGAGCCGATGTAAAATAGTTAACGTTTCGTATTGTGGATTACTTTAAAACATCGAGTAAATGAAGAGTTTTTAGAATTGTACTGGTTGCCTTAAAAAAATATTTATTGTCAATAATTAAACTGACGGCGCCAGTGGTTGTATGGTTAGCGTAACAGCCTCACAATCCGATCGGCCTGGGTTCAATCCCAGCTGGCGTCGTTGGGATTTTCTGAGGCGAAAAATCTCTGGTTACGTCTTCCTTCGGAGCGGAAGTAAAAGAAGTTGGCCCGGCTCATGAGTTGTTGAGTCTGATAGGTAGGAACAGGTGGAGTCGCCTCCCTGATGTCGGTGATTGGCACTAAAGTGGCGGAAATAGGCCGACGAAAAATAAGCGAAGATAAATAAAAAAAAATAAATATAAAATAAATAATTAAACTAAACAGCTTTTCAAAGTATTTTGTATTCGTTGCTCTTATTAGTACAATTGTGCCTGGTTCGGTTTTTGTGGAATCCTTAGATGTTTGTTTATCATCTTCACAAACTATATGCATTTTAGTCTGAAACTGGAAATTGTATCAAATTACTATCTATGCTAAACAGAATCAATCTACTCCGCTAGTACTCTGCTGATACGTAGTATTAGCCTCATATGTTTTCACCAAAACGGCTCATAAACTGTACTAAACCAGCTATGCACGCAACTGAAAAGAGTATATGTACACAACAGGTAGCATTATGTCGACAAAATACCCCTCTTTAGGGGTGGCATTTTTAATGGTAAATAATTGGCCAGCTAATACAAATCCTACATCTTGCCTCACTTCAGTAAGTTGTGTTTAGAGTGATCATAAAAAGGGAACGTTAGACGAGGGAACTGTGCGGCTCGTATGATCACACTCCTGCGGTACATAGGAGTGTTTGCTAACTTCACTCATGGTAAACCGGTCAGCTGTAATTCACGTAACATAAGCTAAACCGTGCTTCTGAATATTTCACCTTTAAAGTTTAATCTCCGAAACATTTAAACTGAGCAATATTTTCGCTCCAGTACTAGACTGGAAATCTCTAGTTGCTTTATTAGAGCTGTGCTGACGTCGGTTCAGTTTAATGATCTCCTGTGCAATTGTGAAGGCAACCTTGCACCTTTTCCTTTTGTCTAACATCTCAACTTTATGACGATACTAAGCGTACGTTATTATTTCTGCTAATTGTTCTTCTGGAATTAATGATAATCAGTACACAGACGATGAGACGGGGCCAGAGAAGTTAATCAGTTCCGCGATGACGGGTGACTTTCAGACTAATGAGAACGCAGATTACTTATCTATTACAAGTTTGTTTTTCTCGGAACAACTATTCAATCAAGCTGTCTTTATCAGTGAATTGGTGCTTACACATGTTCGACTAACATCTCTAAGAAGCCCATGTGAATAACCGTTAAATATGTTTCGTAGCATCATGTCAACAATCTTCTTCATACACACATTGTGTACAATTGTACATTTGATGATAAACAGTCTACTTCAAACACATGTTCACGCTATTCGTCACTCCGATGACTAGGAAAACTCCAGAGGAACAGGCGCGGTTGATTGCTATAATTTGTTCGTTTATCTTCCGCGAAATTTTCATCACTTATACTTTTGAGTAGGAAGCGGTTTTTTATTGTTGTGATTCCGGCTACGTAAACACACATACAGCACTTGCTGCAGCGCTAAACAAAAGATATTTTTCGAGGCATAACCGCGGTTGACAAACAGACAGCGCCATGAAACTTTGGCGATCGTACACGGTTTTTAGAACCAGATCGTACTGATTAACCTTCGCAATGGTTTCTTGAACAACATTACATTGTTACTTTTACCGTATCTACTGTCCAGACAAAAAAATTATTAGACAAATTAGGTATAATAAAAACAAGTCGAGTACATTCTTTCTTTCTTTCTTTCTTTGTTTTTAAGAGGCTTTAAACTTTACAGTTCATTCGCCTCTATCGAGTACATGAACAATCATCTTCAGGTATCATGTATAAAGAAATAATTGATATTAGAACTATCAATGCAAATGTACAGGGTTTTCCAACTTTAAATTCCGAAAGTAAATTGAAATAAAACCCACTTAGAATTCGAATTTCGATGAAACTTTTATTTCAAATTAAATTTTGGTTTATGCCATTATGTGTGAAATACAACATCATTCAAATGTCCACCTAGGGCTTCCACGCACACCTTGATCCGGAACAGGTGATTTTCGATTACTTTTCGGCACATATGGGGCGGTATCTCGGTCATAACTTCACGAAAGTTGTCTTTCAAATGTTTAAGAGTTTGCGGAGAGTTGGCATAGACACGGTCTTTCGCATAACCCCACAAAAAAATCTAGCGGGTTCAAATCGCATGATCTGGACGGCCAATTGGTATCACCAAAACGCGAAATTATGCGTCCCTCAAATTTCGTTCGCAATATGGCCATGTTCGGTCGTGTTGTGTGACACGTGGCGCCGTCCTGCTGAAACCACATGTCATCCGTATCCATATCTTCAATTTGTGGCAAAAAAAAATCGGTTAACATGCGGCCATAGCGCTCACCATTCACAGTTACCGTCTCGCCGTCCTCATTTTCAAAAAAATACAGCCCGATGACTCCACCAGACCATAATGTGCACCAAACAGTGACTTTTGGAGGATACAATGGCCTCTCAACAATCATGTGTGGATTTTCTGAGCCCCATATACGCAAATTTTGGGTGTTCACATAGCCACCGAGCTCGAAATGTGCCTCATCGCTGAAGAAAATTTGATGCGAAAATACAGCATTTTGCTGCTGTTGTTCGTTCACCCAATCGACGTATGCCCGACGCATTCCATGGTCACCACGCTCTAATTTTTGTACCAGTTGGACTTTATATGGATGTAGGTGCAAATCCAAATGCAAAACACGCCACAATGATGTGTTTGACAAGCCCAATTGCTGAGCACGCCGTGGAATCGAAACATTCGGGTCATCCTCCACACTGGCAGCAACAGCAGCAATATTTTCGGCCGAACGCACATTACGAGGATGCACAGGTTTCACAATATCCGCTATGGATCCAGTTTGTTCGAATTTACGCACTACATTAGCGATTGTGTGCTCTATAGGCCGCTCATGACGACCAAAATCCGTCCGTAATGCTCGAAAAACATTTGCCAGTTTTTCATCATTTTTATAGTATAATTTAATAAAATTAACTCGTTGTGCGATGCTAAAACGATCCATATTGTAAAATGGCAGACATTCAACTAACGATATGACGCTTTGGTTGACAGCTATGTCAAACGGTTATCAGCGCAGGGCTGTATACTTTCGGAAGCCCGAAATGGAAAACCCTGTATAAAAGAATGAAATGAAATTTGTTACGGTGGGTTTAAACTAGTGATGTATTTTATGTGAAGAAATGATTCATGTAAAGAATGTAAAGAAATGATTCATGTGAAGAATTTGCATCGACCGTTTACGCTAGCGTGGATTTATATGATGAATATATTCATGAATTCCTCCATGCAATTTTAAGTTACAATAAATGTACAACCCGTTTACATATGCATATTTATTTAGAATTGTACATCATTCTGCTACTCGAATAAACGGTAGTGAAGGGTTATTTTGGATCAGTCAATTGATTTAGACTCTCATCAATTCTTTTTGCTCACTCTTATCGGCCATGGAAATAAATTGACCATCGATAGCAAAAGCAAATTAATAAAAAAAAGTTGATGGGCCTGGGCCTAGGGGCACGGACGGGATCTTGACATAGGACTGTGATTGTATGTAGTAATTGCATTTGAATTGAGTTTTTTTATTGTTCAAAATCTGATTTTTTTTCTCTTTTGATACATCAAGGAAGCCCTGAAAAACCCGTTTCCTGTATGTATCCTTTAAACGGGTTAGTAGTTGCTGTAGTGAACTGATCTCATTGGGTGTTAAGTTCTACTTATGTATAGGAAAGGGCAAGGAGAATGGGCAAGTGCATTCGAGGGAGTAAAGCGGGCTTCTATAGAAGACATACATATTTTCAGATCGCGACTCCTCAAGCTATCATAATCTGATATGCGTGAGTATACCCTTTCGAACCTCTAAAGCAGCAGCTAGTTAAATTCTTCTATTGCATATTTTACATTACCAAACAAATTGCTTGATATTATGATATCCTGGACCAACAATACATAAATTGTTAATAGCAAGACCTACACGATGAAACGTGAATTGAGCACGAATTGATTGAACAACATACAATACAACAACTGATAAATGCCTATTTTCGGTAAATGGATTACTCGTTGCCTGAGGGAGGAAAGTGCAATAGAAAAAACATACGAATTTTAATCGTCAAATTGTTTAACTTTTTAAATACATTTTCTGTTCGTGTTTCAAGCAAAAAAATTGCTGGATAAATTTCCTGTCTAAAGGTATGCAACACAACACATGTCGCATTAACGATTTTGAGTAATCTGCGTTTGAAAACTCTTAATGAATCGTTACATTTTTCGTAGTTACCCCCTACATAGAAATCAAAGACAAAATTCTATGTCAAAAATTAGATTTATAAGCGTTGTTTACATTTGCTGACAGCAAACACATTCAACTGCCTATGAGTCCGAATGAAAGAAAGAGATAATGAGTCGTCTCACTCTTTTTTTTTTTGTGAATTATTTCACCTGAAGTAGAACTGTGGCCAACTTTAATGATTTCTCACGAGTTAAAAAATTCACCAGTATTTACATATGCTGAATTTATTCTATTCATAGCATTTACATATACCTCGAATAGATGTACATATATTTTCACGGGAATAAATTCATGTATAGCTATAGATCTCCCTAGTGTGAACGCACCATTAAATCACGAATTCTCAGAAGTGTCTTCAATACCACTGTCAGTTTAAAATACAGTTACCCGCTAATTCTTTCTCAAATCGACCACATGCAAAATACAGAAAACAGAAACAGAAACTGCGATACAAATGAAGCATACATTTCTGCATAATTCGAGAACTAATCAATCAAACTGAATCAAATTTGGCACGTAGAGGTTTTAGGGGGTAAGAAGCATTTCTTAAGTGGTTCAACACTCCAACCACCTTTCTGAGGTGGGGGGGAGCTGTCATAGAAATGAAACACAAATTTCTGCATAACTCGAGAACTAATCAAGCAAATGGAAACAAATTAGGCATATGGAGGTTTTAGGGTACAATAAATGTTTCTATGGTGGTTAAACACTCCACCCCCCCTCTCTAAGGGGGGCTACCATACGAATGAGACACGAATTACAGGGGGCACACAAACACAAACTTCTGCATAACTCTGCAAAATTGTAACTTCTGCACAATTTGGGATGTGAGGGTTTTTGGGTATGAGAAATGTTTCTATGGTGGTATCACACCCCTCCGTCCTCTGGAATGGAGAGAGGGTCCCATAAAAATATTACACATATTTCAACCAAAAATATTCCAACTTGACAATTGAAAATTTTCGGAAAACTCTGAAGGAAAAAAGGAAAATTCAGAAAATTAAATTCCCACATGTTCTACAATTACATAGCGACAAGTGCTGCTAGTCGATTTGATGTTTGCGCTAGCGAAATTGATCTTTGTTCGAAACTCGAAATGGATTTTAATGTGATGAAACGCACTCCTATACCTTCTTCTATCTATACCAATAATAAAGTATCGCCGAATAAGAGCAGAACTCGAACAAGAAATTGTCCGATTTAGGGTTGTCTTTATTCTATCATATTTTTTGTATAAAACATATATTCCATGTAACGGAGAAACATGTTATTTGCATGGTTGAAAAGTTATAATGAACCCGTTTCTAGTAAGTGTCGTGTGTTTAACCGAAGTAGTTCCTATTTCGATTGTCATCTTTCTCGTTTGTCCCTTAAAGCACTGTACTCTGTAGTCCTCACATAGATTTAGTTTACAAATAAGATAGTTTTAAGAAGTATTTGTAGGTTAGTTGTAAGGTTCGTTCATTAGGGCACTCATGTAAAGCCTGTTGACATTTTGTGAATAAATGTAAATGTAGACAGATGAACCTCTCGAAATGAATCTTGTTCAGTTTTAGTGGCATCATCTGTTGCCATGAAATTCCGAGACTTTTCAGCCCATGTAGTATAGACGTTTTGTGTTGTGTGTTGATGAGTACATCAAGAAAATGCCGAAAAGCTATCTATATGCCTATTATCCATGGTTTGAAATGTTCCAAAAATAATTACGTATTGTACACAAAAACCATTCAACTGCAAATCCCAAATCATAGTAACAAACAATTTTGAAGCACAATCCTATTTGACTCGCTGTTACAGAAATATGATGCAAGCGTAGCTTTAACAGTAAACTTGCAATGAGGCTTAACCAAATTAAATACTCATTGGCGCTCTCACACTTGAGTAATGTCGAGCTTTCAAGCAACTGTGGAAAAATGCTGTTTTCCACTTACCTCGAACGTTCTGCGCTGATGCATATTTGAAGTGAAGAAAACGGCTAATCCACTAGACGATCTATTCTGCAGACAAGTACGGCTGCAGGCGTTAAGTAATCGAATCAGATTTTCTATTTTCACTCACTCAGTGGAATACTCCATAAAAGCACTTTGAAATCTTGTATATAGACACTTCCAAGGACATGTGATCTCTTTCACAGATCATACGGTCTGGATTTGCACTACCGAAATATACAATTATTCATCACAGAACTTATCCTTCAACTCCATGCAATGGAACACCTCACAGGAATCCACTAATTCAATAATATTATTAGTCAGACTATTAGTCGAATGAAATGAGCGACAAAGCAGGACCAACCGACGACAGCACCGCACACCAGCTGTAAGTAAGTCAGAACTCGAAGTAAGAAGCAGACGATTGGAGTGAGCGGAGAAGCTTTAATAAAAAAAAACACTACACACAACAATCAGCATTGACTCAAGTACACCATTTACATGTACACACGTTACTTTACTGGTAGTGAGTACCCGTTTACCCACGGTTTCACAAACGTAAAATAATAAACATTTCAATGAATGTAATTGTAGAACTGCATGCTCACATGAACGGAGGGAGTCGGTATAGCATTGAATAGAGTAACATACATTCACAAGGCAAGTTAACTGCACATGAATCGCAATGAGAAAACAACGATTAAAGACGCATGGCATCATAGCACCATGGCGAATTGATGCCACTTCACAGCAGGATTGCAACCCGGAGGGGGTCAGAGTGACCGATAATGTAGAAAGAATTCCGGGCATAATTGGGCCAATATTTAAAATAGTTCGTCGCTATATCGAACACGAACGCGGTTTCAAGATCTTAACTATTCAGCAAAATTTATATTAGAAATTAAATCCACATGCAATTTTACACGAAAAAGATTCGTAAGATGTTTTATCCTAAGATTAACCTAAGACAAGATGAGACAACTGGCTTCTTACTCTTTTTCGTCGTACAAAAACGAAGCCATGACATGAAGATGCCAGAGCTGCCAAATATTATAAAATTTCGCATTTTTTTAATGTCTGGTTTTATGAATGGTAACATTTAGTTGATGCGAATTCAATGATTTTGCATACTTTCAGAAAGTCATTCTCAAAAAGGATAAAGGATAAAATAAGTCTTTTAAATACCCATATCTATAGTATAATAATGATATCCATAACAACTCGTCCAAGATTGTCTGGAGAATCTTTTCTCGTTGATTCGTGCAAAACAACGGCGCTCAACTCCATTGTAATTCCGAAACAACTTGAAAATCGTGATTCTTTCACAATACACAATAGAGCGTTGTACCGAATGCTTCGCATGCAGCCGATGCACAAGAACATCTTGTTGGATTGTTGGACTTGCTATCAAAGCGGCGAGAAAAATGTTCAGCCCAGAAATTGATGGACATTGAAGTAGCATCGACATCATATCGAATTTCAGCTTCATCTAATTTTAGTGATAATGTGGATGACATGAATATTGAATTCGACTATGAGTACACCGTCGATGAAGCGAAAACTTTCCTCGGCAGAACAGAACAAAATTCGTAGCTCTTTACATCATCAAAATAAGTCAGCGGAAAAGAACATGTCAGCAGTGTAACAATTGGTAGTCAGCAAAACACAACCTGGATGGTATCAAACATCTCTTTTTTCATATTTACGAGCTAGAGCTAACAACTCTGCCATCTGCATAGTGAATGATGAGACTCTGCATTTCTTCTTAGCAATGGAAATTATATTCCGAAATATGAAATCGCATTAGGGACCTAACGAAGCAAAATTGACAAATGAGTGTTTTGCCGTTCACTTTACTCCATTGTGAAAAAACACATATATAAACTTGCATATAATTTGTTCACATTTCCTTTAAACTAAATATCGTATTATTCATTAAATTCACCATTTCTAAATTCAATGCAAATCCAACGCTATTTTTTTATTGGCAACACTGAAAAAATCGGCTTTGTTTACAAAATTTATCGAAATCAGCCAATCAGAAATCAGAACGACTGACAGAAATTTGGTCCGTAAAAGACCCCCTATTGTCTGATCTTATCTTAGAGATTAACAGTTCTCGAGATATAACCAGGGTTGCCAACTATAATTGTCAAAATTCAGAATGAAAATAAAAATCAGGATAGTTTATATTTGGTTGTCCAGAAAGTTCGAACCGATTTTTGGGAAAACAAAAGCATAATTTTTGAAAACAGACAATCATTTATTCAGTTTAATATACACAATTGTGTTCCGCAATCTTTCACTATCCACCCACATCCACATCTTTACTTTCTCATCGAAAACTGTTGAAGGTATTTTTAAGCTGTCCATAAACTCGAAGATTTTTCCCTTGAGATAACTTTGCAGGGACCTGAACTTGTAATAATCTGGGTAAGTTTAGCTAGTAGGACAGTACCTCTTAGCCAGACTTCAAATTGATTTCGCGTGTTGTCAAAAAACAAGAAGTGTAGAATTGCCCTTATGGAACACGATGTCTATCAAATTGGCTAATTCTGTTTGTTATATATCACATATTACATAAGCTCATACAGTTTTTTAACCATGTCGATTGTACTTCATATAAAATTTGCCAAATGTATGTAAAGCTGTCATCATACTTCTATGATACTGGATCGAGAAAAAGAAGATCTATCCTAAATGCTCATTCATTCACTTCGCTTTGACGGTATTGAGCTTCATGTTCTGTGATTGTGAAGCGAAAATCGTGATAGATTGTTCATGTATTCCACGTAACAGAGGAATTTATTTTTACGAAAATTGTGATAAAAATATTAAACAAAAAACTGTTTCTGATGACTATTAGTCGAATGAAATGAGCGACAAAGCAGGACCAACCGACGACAGCACCGCACACCAGCTGTAAGTAAGTCAGAACTCGAAGTAAGAAGCAGACGATTGGAGTGAGCGGAGAAGCTTTAATAAAAAAAACACTACACACAACAATCAGCATTGACTCAAGTACACCATTTACATGTACACACGTTACTTTACTGGTAGTGAGTACCCGTTTACCCACGGTTTCACAAACGTAAAATAATAAACATTTCAATGAATGTAATTGTAGAACTGCATGCTCACATGAACGGAGGGAGTCGGTATAGCATTGAATAGAGTAACATACATTCACAAGGCAAGTTAACTGCACATGAATCGCAATGAGAAAACAACGATTAAAGACGCATGGCATCATAGCACCATGGCGAATTGATGCCACTTCACAGCAGCCACTATTATAATGATGCGTTTTTTGACGTAGGACTACGTCTTTCATTTCTATACCGGGGTGTAAAACCAAAGTTTCGAGAACGAAAGCGTTACGCTGGAGACCGAGATTTTGAGCGTTAATAGCTCTTAAACAACTGAAGGAAATGGTATGATAAACACTTCATTTGAAAGATAAAATGTCTACGCGTCATATACTTGTTACTTTTTCATCCAAAAACTTGTTTCAATAGTCTTAAAATTGCTTTCAAAACAGGCTATTGAAATCACCAATCGGTATATAAGCAAGCGCCGCTCGTAAACCCACTCAGTTATGATTGCACAGCGATTGGAGCATGTTGTCGCTGTTGTTGTGAAGCTAATTTCGTTTATCATGAAAACGCTGATGAACGGTGTCACCAAGAGCCTGTTTGTGCACCTAAGGCCAAAAGGGAATCCATCAGGAGGAGAGTGATGCCACGGTTCCGCTTGAAACATCGGAGCAGCCGCCACACACACACACATACACGCGCGGAATTCTCGTTGCTATCATCGTTGCTGAAAAATAATCTGCCAGTTCCCCTGGGAATTGAAAAATACATTCATGCGAAAGAGTTTATTTTAATGTTTTCTATCCATATAACACTGCAACCAAATACATTTGGTTTTGTTATTTTTCAATCAATCGCAATTAACAGGAAAGCTTCTGAATATTTTTTTCCCCATCAGTGGAAATTTTCGTATCCAATATTGGATGCATAACATGAAAAACTGCGACCAAATACATTTCGTTTTGGATTTTTTCAATCAAGTGCGATCAACGTAAGACCACGTCTTTCGGCAATTTATTAGAGGTGCAATGAATCTTTAGGAATTCCCGCTCTACGCGCACTGGCAAACAATGTTTACTCAACTATTTCTCAAACGAGAAATGGGTGTTGTGAGAAAGGATTAGCGAACGCGAAAACGACAAACGGGAGAAAGATACGTTTGGAGGTTGAAGGAAATTGGCAGAAAACTTCTTCATTCTATCATTCAAATAATGTGATTCATACCACATCGTTTTGCCAGAAAGAGATTATTAATGTTCAAAGGAGGAATCGAGTCCTCCGAGGAAATTACCCAGCGCAAATTAGAGTCGACTATCGATTGCGGCATTCGTACACAAATAATTTTATAATGCAGTTTCACCAAAGTGATTTCTTCGGATATATTCACTACATCATGTCATGTATTTCATATTCTTCATTAAGAAATCCATATCCATGGCACCTATCGGTAACGAATTATTATCGAAACCACGATTTTCGCTAAATGCTCCTTTCAGTTCGGTCTGTAAAAAACTTTTTTGTACTCTAATCCATCAAATTTGGAGCCCTGAAAAGGGCCGTTGATTATATGCTAAGCTAATATAGCACGCTCTCCTCGGATACGATGGGCCAGCTGGATGTCCTTGGGCATGATGTGACGCATTTTGCATGGATAGCACACAAATTGGTATCTTCGAATAAGCCTCCTGCAGCGTCATAGCCGCGGAACTTTGAAAGCGCGAGTCGGTTTTGAAGTCCTGAGCAATTCCACGATCCAAATGCTGCAAAGGTAGCTGCGGATCAGCAATTCGGTCGACTTCTGATAGCGATGAAATTCACGCAAAGTTCCCGGTCGATAGCGATGTGGCTTCTTCACCTATCCTGCTACTGGTGCGCTTATCCGAGCTGACTTCGTGTGCCTTACCACCGAATGACTAACGAGCTGTCTGCGAAAGACTAACGAGCTCGAGTCCTCACGGTGCGAGAGTAGAGTAAGAAATGAACGAAAGCAAAGGAAGCGTCATTTTAAAACCTGTTTTCGAAGCTATCATTTAGCTATTGAAACAATTTTCCGACACAATAAATAGCAATCATATAACTCTTGGACATTTTATCTTTTGTACAAAATGATTATCACTGTTCCGTTTATCCGAAGCAGAATGAATCAAGCTTAAAGAAGGAATGGATTTTTTCTTGGAATTTACTCAGCAAAAATAATGCCCTTTCCCAACACTTAAAAACGACAAACGGTAAACAGTTTCATCAAAGTGATTTCTTCGATATGGGGATATATTCACTACATCATGTCATGTATTTCATATTCTTCATTATGAAATCCATATCCAAATGCTCCTTTCAGTTCGGCCTGTAAAAAACTTTTCTGAACTCTAATCCACTCGTTTGTTTGGGACCAAGCAGATAGCAGGTTAGTCTTTCAGTGGTAAGGCACACGAAAGCAGTTCGAATAAGCACACCAGCCGCAGGATAGGTGAAGAAGCCACATCGCTATCGACCGGGTACTTTGCGTGAAATTCATCGCTATCGGAAGTCGACCGAATTGCTGATCCGCAAGCTACCTTTGCAGCTTTTGGATCGTGCTCAGGACTTCAAAACCGACTTGCGCTTCCAAAGTTCCGCGGTTATGACGCTGCAGGAGGCTTATTCGAAGATACAAATTTGTGTGCTATCCACGTAAAACGCGTCACATCATGCCCAAGGACATTCAGCTGGCCCGTCGAATCCAAGGAGAGGGTGCTATATTAGCTTAGCATATAATCAACGGCCCTTTTCAGGGCTCTAAATTTGATGGATTAGAGTTCAGAAAAGTTTGGATGCCATACAGCATCGAGAAAATTCCGGAAAGATCTAATCGTTGCTGAAAAATAATCTGCCAGTTCCCTGGGAATTGAAGAATACATCCATGCGAAAGAGTTTATTTTAATGTTTTCTAATTATATGGCGAACACAGCGACCAAATACATTTGATTTCGTAATTTTTCAATCAAGTGTAATTAGCTGGAAAGCTTCTGAAGATTATTCTTTCCCATCAGTAGGATATTTTCGTATCCAATAATGGATGCATAACATGAAAAACGGGAAATGTTTCGTATCGCCAAAATTATATAATTTTCAATCGATTATTGCTCAGTCGCCGAAATTTTCATACTCAGAGAGTTCATTCTCCTCTAGTTTGCCTTCCAAATTGCCATCGTAAACCACACCTTCTCTCGATTCAATCACACACGAAAAGCATACTGAAATGATATTCTGGTGGTGAAACCCATTCATTTTTCGTGAGGCGTCGTGCACAAATTACGTAACGCGATAAGGGGGGAGGGGTTAGATGTTGCGTTACTTTCTGTTTATTAGAGATAGGAAATTGCGTTACGAAAGGGGGGGGGAGGTTCAAAATCCGGATTTTTGCGTTACGTAATTAGTGCACGACGCCTGAGGACATCGACAAGACAACATCGTTACTGAACGAGCTGAATGGCGAGGGATCGAGGTATTCATTACCTGGCTTGACCTGACCTGAAATGCAATCAGTTTGTTTTAACTGTGAGGGAGCGCAGAAAAGCTGATCGATCAGAAGGAGAAGAGAAGGTGACCAAGAGAGTATCAGCATCGAAATACGGTTCCTCGGAAAGACATAGAAGCAGCCGCCACACACACACACATACACGCGCGCAACTCTTTTCGTTTGCTGGTTATCGAGAGGAAACCTGGAAAGAAATGATCGTTGCTGAAAAATAATCTGCCAGTTCCCCTTGGAATTGAAAATTACATTCAAGCGAGTTTATTTTAATGTTTTCTATCCATATAATACTGCGACCACATACATTTGGTTTTGTGATTTGTCAATCAAGTGCAGTTAACAGGAAAGCTTCTGATGATTATTCTTCAGAACAAGGTTTTTTGTATCCAATATTGGATGCATAAAACCTTGAGTCTTCAAAGTAACACTTTCGTTTTTGAAGTCACCCAAATATTTATTTATTCATTCATTCAGGATGGATTTAGATTCAACTTCAAACAAAATCAACGATAGTCCTACGTCACCCTTGCGGTTATACCATAGATATAACCCACTTCCTGTTTTTTTTTTGGAAATATCAAGAAATGGATAGATTTTGAAGAGATCTTCAAAAAACATCAAGTAATTATTTTTATTCAAAACTACATATGTTACTATGTGCTTTCGAGCGAGCAAATATGATTTTTCTTTCACGCAAACTTCAAGCGTGATAAATAAACGAAATGAAAAGTAAGCACTATACAAGTGCGAAACGGAGAGCTTGCCTATGGAGGCTATCCGTAATTGAATCGAAAGTTTGAGACCCAAATCCTAAACCTGATGTATCAAATCAGAAGGCACGAAGCCAGTTTTAAAATATTAAAATTTGAACGAAATTTTTTGCATCATGTTATTTAATCACTTAAAACACGTATTCCTGTCTCTTCTTTGATAATTTGACATATTTTAATCGGACAGCTGGATTTCGCACCACGATTTGAAAAAAAAATCAATGAACGAGGATATGCCTTATTATAAATGAATCAAAAATAAAATTGGTCCTACGGTAGTGAAAAGTGTTATTTTGCGTTGCTGCTAACTCTTGTGGAAGGATTAAAAATAATCGAAGAGGATTGGGTCAAAATCGTCTGTTCGGCCAATTTGACGTGGAATTGCGTTGTAGTAATCCCACGGCCAGCTCAGCATTTCCGAATCCTACTTCTATTATATGTGTGTGACCAAGTTAATCCTTCCCGACACAACAAACAATTTATATAAATATATACCGTTTTGCCTCATATTCGGAACATTTCATTTTTAAATGTAAATTGACTAAACTTTTATGTTATAAATAATTGAATAATGAAAACCCTGACATTCTTTGGGATATAGGCTTCATTTTGACATCTTTACAGGTATCGATACAGCCTATAAATTTAAATATTAACCATTTTCAAAAAAGTGACAGTCAAAACTAATGATAAAATGTTTGCGTTAGCAAATTCTGACATTTTTTGGGTTATAAGCTTCATTTTAACATCATTTACAGGTATCGAAACAGCCTATCTATATATATATATATATATATATATATATATATATATATATATATATATATATATATATATATATATATATATAAATTTCGTGTCACGGTGTTTGTTACCGAACTCCTCCGAAACGGCTTTCATCATAACGACCGGTTATGATGAAATTATGTACAAAAATGAGTGGGTTATATATATGATATAACCGCAAGGTTGACGTGGAACTACCTTAGCTTAGCAATCATTCGTTTGTATTGATTAAATTCTTGATTGAATGAAACAGTTTCCAAATTCAATTGAGTTCAATATATTTGCTCTGTGAGTGAAAAAAAATGAACCATGTGAAGTCAATTCATTTATTGTGATTGATTGTTCTTCGTTACAAGTAAATTTAATGACGGACCTTTTACGTTTGGTATGATGACTAGAACAAAATATATGTACGGAAGAATTATCAAACGTTTGATGAACCAGCCTAAGGCTGAAAATCTTTCCAATAAAGACAAAAAAAAATTATCAAACGATTATTTTATTTTACATTTCCTTCTGAAGTTTACATCCCAAAAATGTACATACTTCTCGAATCTAGAATTTGCTTGAAACTGGGAAGTTCATTCGCTTCTAGTGTCTGCACGATTTTCCCAGGTTCCTAAGTTTAGAAGATCATGTTAGGACAGACATATTCCACTCTGCACAAAGGCAAGCGAGGACAAAAGTACTCGCAGTTTGCATTTATTTGCAGAGCCGATTTCCCCAGAAACCTCGGTTTTGAAGTCTGTGTTAGGGAAACACATTTCAATCGGAACAAAAATACCCCCGATTTGTATGAATTCGCAATGCCGATTTCCCCACGCTCCATGGATTTGCAGTCTGTGTTAGGGAAACACATTCCAGTCGGAACAAAAATACCCCCGACTTGCATGAATTTGAAATACCGATTTCTCCAGGTACTTCTCTAAAATCTCTATTAGGGAACACATTTCGGTGGGAACAAAAGCTCCCCCTACTTTCGTGTGTTCTTCTTCTCCTTTTTGGCTTTAAGAGGGTTTAAACTTTTCAGTTCACTCGCCTCTAGGCTCTTTCGTGTGTTTGCAATGCCGATTTCGCTGCTTGGTTTTAAAGTCTGTGTTAGGGAACATTTTTCGATGAGAACAAAAGTCCCCCTACTTTCATGTATTTGCAATGCCGATTTCCCCAAGGCTGCTTGGTTTTGATGGCTGTGTTAGGGAAACCGTAAATCGGGCCAATCAAAACGATGCAGTTAGGGCGTTTAGATAACGCCTAATATTTTACAGTTATTCAATTGTTTATCTAATGAAAAACAACATTTTGTTAGTTGCGATAGATGCGTAGAAATATTCCCTATCAAGTGATGCAAACATCTCTCCTATCCAGTACGAAATGTTCGAGCTATAAGCATTCGAAATCTTTCATTTTTTCCTGCATGTTCTGTGTTTAGGTTTTCATTTTACCCTCCATATATTCCGGTTAGACGTAGTCCCACGTCAAAACTTGGTAAACATGAGAATAGGTTGTAAACTATATGCTAGGATTACTAAATATTTAATGCAGATTAGAATGCCAAAAAAATGAACCACCATACCTTATTTTTAATCGTTATTTTAGTTATTTTGTACAAACAATATTCAAATAATTTAAACGTCGGTCGTTTTTCAAAAAGAACGAATTTATTTATTCTGTTAAATGACAGATAGCCCTAGATCTAACTTTCATCTACACATTCGTAGGTAACCTCACTAAGTCTCAAGCTAGGCGTATCGCCTAGCTTGAGACTTAGACTGAGACGTTAGACAACGTGATCCTTTCATTATGAACATCATTACTCATTTTGAAATAATATTTATGTGAAAAGGCAATACATTCTCTGCAATTGGGAGATAAATCTTGAACGAAAATTGTGTCTGACGATGATTTTATGTTTTGGTGGAAACGCAAGAAAATTTATAGAAAAAAAAGTCAAGTTAGGGTTAGGACTATGTCTTCTATGTATTTAAACGGCATCGAGTGATCGTGACATTTGATCGAGTTACAAACCAATCGGATTCCGGAATATGAATAACTGTTTGACACTTCTTGGTTGGCACTAACGTTCCAATGGAACTTATGCCTTCTCAACATTACTAGCGTCATTTTTGTTAGTAGTACTTGATTGAGATTTTTATGCCGAATAACACGCCTTGATTGTACTCTGGAGTAGCGAACCCTAGAGTACGCGTGACCGCAGTGCAAGCCGGAAGAATTATCTTTGACGAAAAATCCCCCGGCCAGAACGGGAATCGAACCCGAATCCCCGGCATAATAGTGTGGGACGCTAACCACTCGGAGCACAACTTTTTGATACTGTTACCACAATAATGGTGTGTGATCCATGCGGAGATTCGAAACTTTTATCGCCTTGCAAGGTAAATGGAATATGTACAAAGCGTTTTCCTACAGATTTCATCAACGACACGATCGCAAGAAAAAAAATCATTTAAAAAAAATGTTTTGAAAATTAAAATTGATTTTTCTTGAAAACAAGTATTTTTCAATTCTGAAATAGATTTGAATAGCCCATACAATTTCTGACATTCACCCATACATCGGAAGATAGGCACTTGTACAGAGAAAAAGTTCTCCGAACAACATTTTTTTCATGTTTTTCTTTGAAAAATTACTATGAATGTTTAATTCGTAACATTTGTATGTATAAATTATTGCGATTTACATGCTCTGCTAACTTTTTTCTATTCGAAAACATTTCAATAACATGTCAAACGCGAGAATTTACACACAAAAATGTAACGAGTAAAACTCCAGGAGTCTTCATACAAAAAAGCCCTATATTTCAGAAACTGTAAAAGATAGAAAGTTGGCGTCTTTGACGAAAGTTCATATTTTAATAAGATCTAAAACTTTGTCGAATACACTATATTGACTTTGAACGAAATTAGGATTAGTTGTAATCTTTTCAAAGAAAACATGAAAAAGTTGTTGTTAGAAAAACATTTCCCTGTATTTTTTGCTATTTTGTTTCTTATTTGGTTTGCTATTTTCTAATCATCTTCCACTATCTCATGTATACATTTTCCAACACCTGTGGTGAGTGGTCTTACGTTTAACAAGAATCTTAACGTGTATGCAGATTGATTAAATACTTTAGATTAAACGAATTCTAATACATGATAAGAATTTCATTATTAATATTATGCAACTCAGATTACTTCCATATCAAACGTGCTTCAAATGTCATAAATATATAGACAAAAAACAATGCTTTAGACCACCTTACGAAAGTAGCTGTGACCATGACCAGATATTTATTGCGACCTCAACTGGGATCACCGTTGTCTTCCTCACTTTCGCTTCCTTCGTTGGTTTACTCCTCGGATATGTATAACCATAGCTTCAACCCTGCACTATAAGCGCTCCCGACGCGATGGTACAGCGATATTATTGAGAACAAGTATGCGAAGGCGCCAACACATTCATCCGTGTCACGATACCCTTTTGTTACCAGATAGAACGCAAAAATAAGCACACACAGAAATAATAATCTTTATCGTAGGTAGGTCTCTGCAGACTTGGAATAATTTCACTGAACGCTAAATCGGCGGAGGCCATACACTTACATCAGGTATCAAGGAAAAATAGTGTAAAAAATTGCGTTCAATATGCAGCACTAAGTACACACATCAGCAAGTACATATACTATTAGAGAAAATCTGAGTTGGATTTGCGGGTTATGTCATTGCAGTTACTATGCAGAAAACATCTCAATAACAATCCACTGACTGGTTCAACCACGGCAACTGGAAAATGACACTTTCTTCAACCGTTTTTTTTTTTGCTTGATTTTCCTCACTTCATATAATGACCAGCTTAGTACACATTTTCATCTTCGTGTGAACTAAACACTTCTAGTAGCACAAAACAAATATTTTCCGAAAGGTACCGTCACGGTGTTTTGCAGAAGCGAATGAAAGATGTGAATCAACGAGTACTGAACTGTCGCCGGATAAAAGGTATGGGATGATAATGAAACGTTCGCTTCCGCTGTTCTCGCGGCACTAGTTTGTGGAGTTTGCACAGCGTTGTATTGTAGCAAGCAAAAAGCATTTAGCATTGATGCGTGTTTGAATATCGTTTTCATTTTCAGTATATACAATATCATCCCATGCGCAGACTCGTTCACTTGCGATACGCGTAGTTGCATTGTCGCTAGGGTGTATCTTGGAAAGAATGTAATTGATTTAAGGTTTTAGATATAACCGTGTAAAATCATATAAATTTTCAACGGTTTCCAGAATAGAATGCAAATATTCATTGGACTAACGATGTTAGTGTTTTGATGTAGGACCACGACTTTCTGTAATGGTGCCAAATCAGAAAACAGGTCACGTTTTTAATTAAAACTATTCCAATTTCCTCATACATTTATCCTACCCATTGGTGTACTCACCTACCGTGTCGTTATAAACGAGAAACTGATGTATTCGATCTACGGTCAATGTTAAGAGAGGAAATATTGCGATTAAGGCGCCGTCCGTTTTCATTTTTTTAGTATAAATAAACCATTCGCGACTTCAATTGATTCAATTAATGAACTGAAAGTTTAGAGTATATATTATAGGAGTACCAGTAAGTTTCTTGGTTTTTTTTTTCAAAAAATAATGCTTTATTCTGCAAAAATGGTTACAAATTTAATATTCAAAGTATTGCCCATCGCTGGTCACAACTTTTTCCCATCTTTCTGGAAATTCAATAATCGGCCGATTTGTCGGCTAACCACGAATCGATCCAATTTTTGACTTCATCAAAATTAGAGAAGTGCCATGTTGCATCGATCGAAAAAGGTAGTAATCGGACGGAGCAATGTCTGGAGAATACGGCGGGTGCGATAGGACCTCCTATTTCAGCGTTTCAAAAGTATGTTTTGACAAGTTTCGCTACATGCGGCCGAGCATTGTCGTGCTTCAAAATAGCTTTATCGTGTCTTTGCTCGTATTGTGGCCATTTTTTCTTCAGTGCACGGCTCAAATGCGATCATTCCAAACGGATCACTCCCATTGCTTTCTCCAAGTGTATCCGCAAGTTCTTGTTGCGTTTGTGACGGTTTTTGATCGAGTAAAGCCTCCAATTCTTCATCTTCAAACTTTTTTAGCGGTCCGGAACGTTCTTCGTCTTCCAAGTCAATATTACCACTTTTGAACCGTGCAAACCACGTCTGACACGTTCGCACAGTTGGAGCATGGTCACCATAAACTTCCACCGAAATGTGATGACTTTCCACAGTTTTTTTTCTTCATATTGAAGTAATGAAGCAACACTCCCCGCAAAAACACTCTCGTTGGTACGAAATTCGACATATTCGAAGTGGCATATTCGAATAAGATGCGCAATGACAGTAGCTTTCCACCGAATGTCCACATGTACCAAACGAACGGTCAAAACTAATTCAGAACACTAATGTTCTGCAAATAAACCTTCATCACGCTAAAATAGCACCGAGTGTACTGTCTAAGAGGTTTATCAAAGACGCTACGGATTTAGCTGTAATTCAAGAGTTTTTGGTCCACAAAGGGAGGAATACTTGGTATTTAAACAGGTTAATGTAAGTTATTCCACGATGACAAGCATGACTCTCCAAGAACTGGTGTTATAGCAAATGCAAATATCAAATGCTTTCCTATAACATAGTTCATTAAGCGGGACATCGTCGCGATCAAAGCTGAGATACCAACCGCCAAGGGAAGATCCTACATAATTATTGCGTCGGCTTATTTTCCTGACGACGTCTCTGAGGCTCCTCCCCAAGAGATTGTGGCGTTTGTAAGTTATTGCAGAGAAATTAACAAAGATTTCATAATCGGCTGTAATGCTAAAGCTCATCACACTTTGTGGGAAAGTTCTGACATAAACAGTCGAGAAGAATGACGATTAGAGATTCTCTCTTCAAACAATATTTACATTGCCAATATAGGCAATGAACCAACGTTTACAAACGCTATCAGACAAGAAGTCCTGGACCTAACACTGTGTAGTTTAGTTATTTCTGAGAAAATACAGTACTGGCACGTTTCGGAAGAGGCGTGTTTGTCGAATGGGCGTTTGTTGAATGGAATGGTGGCTTGACAGCACAGAGAGAATAACGTGATTCAAAAAACTAACTGGGAACAATATTCACTTGAGTCTTTGAGTCTAAAATTATCAATACAAGAATAAGGTTGATCCAACAGATTGAATCAACTTTAAAATAATTAAATGACACGATAGTTTCTGTCTATAACAGTAATTGTCCACTAAAGAGAGTGGAATATCCCAGCTCAGATTCAAAAAGAAGAATCAAAGCAAATTCCATCTCTAATCGAAATTTTTAAGGCATGTCTGATACTGGAGCACATTCATTTCACATGGAGGCTCGTTAAAGTTGTCTTCATTCCAAAAGCTGGGGAACGTGATAAATCACTCCCAAAATCATTCAGAGCAATTATTTTATCATCAATACTGTTGAAAACTATGGAGAAAGTATTACATGAATACATAAAGTCTGTATTCATGTCCAAATGCCATTTATCTAAATATCAGTTTGCCTACCAATCAAGCAAATCCACAGTAACAACGTTACACACGTTTGTGTCAAAAAATAAAAAATCTCAATGCCACAGGCCATGACAAGAGGACATGTATCGTCGAATTGATCCAAGGCATGCTCACAAATAATACGAAATATATATATATATATATATATATATATATATATATATATATATATATATATATATATATATATATATATATATATATATATATATATATATATATATATATATATATATATATATATATATATAAGGCTGTCAAAAAAGTCCTGCGGTATTTCCGCGAGGTGTCGTTGTAAGCGCGTAGTTCTAGTTGTATTCATTGTATCGAGTCATACTATAGCTTGTTGGAAAGGTATTTTTGCTATAATATAGTCCTTGACAGTGTTTTGTTTGGTTAAGTCGTTCGTGAGTTATAGTGTCGCAAATATGGAGCAAAATAAAGAGAAAATCCGACATATTTTACAGTACTACTATGACAAAGGCAAAAATGCATCTCAAACTGCCAATAAAATTTGTGCAGTTTATGGACCCGATACAGTTTCCATTTCCACCGCCCAACGATGGTTTCAACGTTTTCGTTCTGGTGTAGAGGTCGTCGAAAATGCACCACGCTCCGGAAGGCCTGTCGTCGAAAATTGCGACAAAATCGCTGAATTAGCCGAGAAATACCGGCATAGTAGCAGCCGTAGCATCGGCCAAGAGCTGGGGATAAGTCATCAAACCGTTATTAACCATTTGAAGAAGGTTGGATTCACAAAGAAGCTCGATGTATGGGTGCCACACACGTTGACGCAAAAAAACATCTTTGACCTTATCGACGCATGTGAATCGCTGCTGAATCGCAACAAAATCGACCCGTTTCTGAAGCGGATGGTGACTGGCGATGAAAAGTGGGTCACTTACAACAACGTGAAGCGCAAACGGTCGTGGTCGAAGCCCGCTGAAGCGGCTCAGACGGTGGCCAAGCCCTCATTAACGGCCAGGAAGGTTCTTCATCGTTTTTTATTTATTTATTCATTTCGTCAAACAAATGTAGACTACACACTTATACACTAATGTTACAATGTTTTCTTAGGTTAAATATTATTTTTGCGGTACATGTTTCTTTTTAGCTGTTTTTTATTCATTGTTGTGTCAATTATTTCGCAGTGCTGATTGTATATGCGCATCATGCGATTGATAGGGGCGTTATTTGCATAATTTGTTCTGGATGTTTTGGTTAGAAACAAATTTCGCGTTCTTAGTTGACGCCCAGGTACATAGAAATTTAGTTTTTCTAGTAATTCAGCTGACTGTACTCGTTGCGAAATTATGTCATTAACAAAAGAAAGCATTGCGAATTCACGGCGTTCTTTTAGTGTTTGGATGTTTATGAGCATGCAACGTGCTTCATATGAAGGAAGTGGAAATGAGGTCCAGTTGAGTTTACGAAGTGCAAATAGAAGAAACTGTTTCTGGACTGACTCAATGCGTTCTTCATGTACGACCATATACGGGTTCCAAACGATGTTACAGTATTCCAGAATAGGCCTTACATATGTAATATATAAAATCTTTATTGTGTATGGGTCCTGGAAGTTATGTGAGAAGCGTTTGACAAAACTTAACACACTATTCGCCTTATTTATTACAGAGTTGTAGTGTTCTATGAATGTGAGTTTACAGTCCAGGACGACGCCTAGATCTCTAACTATTTCACATTTTTCTACATTTTGATTTCCAAGACATATTACAATATTTGGTACATGTTTTTTTCTGCTAAATGTTATAGAGTTGCACTTTTTCACATTCAGTGTTAGTAGATTTTTATCACACCAAGTATGGAATACATGTATTTCGTTTCGAAATGCTTCGATGTCGTTTTCATTTCCAATTTCCGCGAAAAGCTTCATGTCGTCGGCATACACAAGTACATTGATACGCTTGAGAACGAAGGAGATGTCATTAACGTACAGAATGAAAAGAAGAGGACCAAGATGAGAGCCTTGTGGGACTCCCGATGTGACTTTTACTGGATTTGAAAGAGAATTTTGAAAATGAACAATTTGTTCACGGTTTGTTAGATAAGAATTGAGCCAGTTTAGGAGTCTTTGTTCCATTCCTATTTTCTGCAATTTGAAGAGTAGTAATGGAATGTCGATGCGGTCAAATGCTTTACTGAAGTCAGTGTAAAGAGTTTCTACGTGTTTGTCATTTTCCATTGCATTCAAAATAAAAGTCACAAAAGCCAACAGATTAGTTGCAGTTGAACGGCCTTTGAAGAAGCCATGTTGCATACACGTAATTCTATTCTTTACTTGTTGGAAGACTTTTTCGTTGACTATTGCTTCGAATAGTTTAGGAATGCAAGAGATAATGGGTTCTGCTGTGTGTTTGGTGGGATTTTTTTTATTTTTTTTTATCCAAAATATATATTTTATTAAGGCTCATATGGCGTCAGCCTAACGGGGCCGGGAGTTCAATATTTTGACAATGTTTGCTTAGACTATGTTAGTAATATGTAACCGATTACTCGCGGTTGACTCGAGGTTAGTATTACAAGTGTTCTCATAATTGGTATGTCGCAGTCTTCGATGCTCTGTACGTGTGCCCGACACGGGATACTTCCTATTGGGATGCAGCTGACCATTAATCAGCAACGCCCCCCTAGTCTGTACCCCATATCTAGCGTGGTGCGTCTTTCTCGACTCGAGGAATCCAGGATAGAATGGCGGCGCAATCATCAGCTCGTGTAGAGTTGTCATGAGCGGTACAACCTTTGGCTCTTGTTGAATGATCAGTGGACTGCACAACCTTTGGCCCGTGTGTCTGTAAAGAGTGTGTGTATGTATTGCCGCGAATAAGTAAAAGTTTATCGATCGGATAGGAGGGATATGAAACGGGGACACAACGAAGGAAACATCATTAAACGTTGACATCGGCGTTTCTGAGGAACAGGTATAGATGAAGCAGAAGATCAGGATCCCGGCTACCTAAGATATCCCGGACGGGGATATCCGATTGTCTGCCTTGTGCTCTCAGTGCTCTAGAGAGCTGAGAGCGAGCAGCATGGAACCGGATACACGACCAGACAACATGCTCGATGTCGTGGTAGCCATCGCCACAATCACAAAGATTGTTTGCTGCGAGCCCAATGCGATAGAGATGCGCGTTTAGGTTGTAGTGATTGGACATAAGCCGAGATATCACGCGAATGAAATCACGACCTACATTCAATCCCTTGAACCATGCCCTCGTCGAGACCTTAGGGATAATCGTGTGTAACCAACGACCGAACTCATCACCACTCCACATGCGCTGCCAACTTACGAGCGTATACTGACGAGGAATGTGGAAAAATTCATTATAAGCAATTTGCCTTTCAAAAAGTGTGCCTTCTAAAGCGCCCACCTTAGCTAGCGAGTCCGCTTTCTCATTCCCCGGAATCGAGCAATGAGAGGGAACCCATACTAAGGTAATCTTGAATAATTTTTCGACCAAAACACTCAATAGTTGTCTTATTCTAGTTAGGAAATAAGATGAGCGTTTATCAACCTTCATTGAGCGGATTGCCTCTATTGAGCTGAGACTGTCTGAAAAAATAAAATAGTGGTCGATGGGCAATGTTTCAATGATCCCTAATGCGTAATATATCGCACCCAGTTCAGCGACATACACGGAACAAGGATCTTTGAGTTTGAAAGAGGCACTGGAATTTTCATTGAAGATGCCGAAGCCAGTGGACTCGTTTATGAATGAACCGTCAGTAAAGAACATTTTATCAGATCCAACTTTCCCATATTCTGCCGAAAATATCGGCGGAATAGAATCGGAGCGTAGATGATCTGGGATTCCATGGATTTTTTGTCGCATGGACAGATCAAAAATGACAGAGGAATTGCAGAAGTATGGGAAGCAAACTTGGTTGGAGATGCCTGGTGAAGGGTGCACGTCGTGGGTAAGGTACTCATGGTATATAGACATAAAACTTGACTGAGGAGTCAGTTGGAGTAGATTTTCGAAGTTATCAATCACCAATGGATTCATGATCTTGCAACGGATGAGAAATCTGTAGGATAATTCTGTGAACCGAAGAGTAAGCGGGGGTACTCCTGCCAAAACTTCGAGACTCATTGGTGGGATTGTCATGGAATAATCTATTATGAGCTGCTTCCCTACGGCCAAACGCTCAATTCGGACATGTACTGCCAACAACTGGACCGCTTGAAGGTAGCACTCATGAAGAAGAGGCCATCTTTGATAAACAGAGGCCGCATTGTCTTCCATCAGGACAACGCCAGGCCACACACTTCTTTGGTGACGCGCCAGAAGCTCCGGGAGCTCGGATGGGAGGTTCTTTTGCATCCGCCATATAGTCCGGACCTTGCACCAAGTGACTACCACCTGTTTTTGTCCATGGCGAACGAGCTAGGTAGTCAGAAGTTAGCCACAAAAGAGACCTGTGAAAATTGGCTATCCGAGTTTTTTTGCCAATAAGGAAGCGAGCTTCTATAACCGGGGTATTATGAAGTTGGCATCTCGTTGGGAACAAGTCATCGAACAAAACGGCGCATATTTGACTTAAAACAGATGATTGTAATTAATTTTATGAACAAATTAAAATTCAAAAAAAAATACCGCAGTACTTTTATGACAGCCTTGGCAAACAATATACACTACAAGACTTTCAAACCGAACACCAGTAACGCAATTCCTCCCTTTATTCCTGTTTGTAGCTATGCGAAAATCTGAAAAACATTATTTTCGATTATAAATGAATTCAGTATGCGAAATGATGAACTTTTTTATCCAGTGCATACGGGGACATGCCATGACGCATGACATCATCTAAAATTGTATATATTTTCTATTTGTATGTTTTATTCCGGTATAGCCTAAAATATTCTAAACATTTTAAAACTTGAGAATAGGTTTAGTTTTTCTCAAAAAATGCAATTTGAATAGTATATGATCACTGATTTACCCTGATTTTACACTCTTTAATAATAAATATATGAAGCTGTTCGAAATGTGATTCAGAACGGTATACGTATGACGAGTATACTCGTCAATCACAGTTAACCCTTTCCCGTACAACATCGAGTCTCACTCGTGGGTACTTGAATAACAGAGGGCGCTAGAACGCTCAGCATTGATGTGTGACGTATTAAATAATACGGGAAAAGGGAAAAGGAAAAGGGTTAACTGGTTATTAGCTTCATATGTTCCAAGAAAAGAATAATCATGAAGTATCAATTGGTTTTTATTCCACTCATTCCTTGTTTTTAAGGGGCTTTAAACTTTGCAGTTCATTCGCCTCTCAAATGGTTTTAGTTTAATTATCGAAATTCATGCACCATGTACATTCATTTTATCGCCCCTGTTCATTTTAACCACATTTCCCCTATGCTCAGATAATCAAGGAGATTCAAACTGAATTTGGTACTAAAGTTGTACACAATATTGCGTGGAACTGCGAAGAAATTCTCAGCATAGGCTGCCATTACAATAATCTATATTTAGGCGAATGTAGAAATACGTTAGTTCGTTATCATTTATGCTAAATTGCAACTGATTTTTTCAGTAAGGGACGGCGGGGAAAGACGGCCACTCTAGATCATTGAAACAATTAATTATTGGAAAATTATAATAACTTATTTTAGTGTATTGCATTACCTTTAATTATGTCAACGAAGGGGAATGAGTTAAAGTCGAAGAGGAATATTTGCTTCTCCTCTTCTTGGATGGCACTAACGTTCCCAGTGGAACTTTTGCCTTCTAAGCGTAGGTATCACTTGCGTCATTTTTATTAGTACCTAGTTGAGATTTCTATGTCGGATCACACGCCTTGAATGTATTCTGGAGTGGCAATCTCTAGAATACGCGTGATCAAAGTGCAAGTCGGAAGAAATTTCTTTGACGAAAAATCCCCCGAGGTTGCGTTACTTACTGTGTATTAGAGATAGAAAATCAAGTCACGTAGTGGAGGAGGGGGGGGAGGTGGTCCAATATCCAGATTTTCACCGTTTAGTATTCGAAATTATTGAGATTAACAGACAGAATTTATTTCGTTCATTTATTCGCCAAGAAAGTAAATGTCGTTCTATAATTTTGTATGTGATTGGGTTTCGCTTGCCAGTAGCAAAACTTTCTCCACCAATTTCCTATAAATTTTTAAACTAATACAGAAGAAACAACCAAACAAAAAATAAAAATAGTCCGTCATCACCAGGATCATGACAGACATAATATTGAAAAATATAAATTTGAAAAAAATAATATTAAAAAAAAATCCTACACAGTACCGCATTATTTTGTTTTGCAAGCGCTCTAATTTCGATATTTGGGTATCATTGGCTAAAAATGGAATGGAAGAACAAATATCTAAATGAGGAGAGATGATTGATTAGTATAGCTGTATCTTGCTGCAAATAGTAAAATCGGTTGTCAACCGGCATAAGATTTCATACTTCTTAGCAATTTTCTTGATAACATTATCAATGTGAGTGTTGAACCTGAGTTTGTCATCAATAATCACGCCAAGATATTTATTCTCCCGAATGCGATCAATAGTCTCATCATCAATTACAATAGAGATGTTTTCATAAGAACGATTTCGCGAAATTACCATAAATTTAGTTTAGAATTTTACTTATATCCAATTTCAATTGTTTATACTTCAATCATCTATTTAAAGAGCATAAAACTCCATTCAAATGTAAAACGACCTGATTCAAATCACTAGCTTCAATGAATAACACAGTATCATCCGCAAAAAGAATAACATCGCAAAATCGTAAAACTCGTCGCATATCATTGATGTACATTTATATATTAGGTTGGGGGAGAAGTAATCCATTATTTTTAGATGAAATTCAAAATATTTATTGATATGCTTCGAATTGTCCGATGTGGGTCAGATATGCACCGTTTTGTTGCAAAATTTGATGCCATTCTAAAGGTAGCTTCATAATGTCTCTCTCATAGAAGTCTTGGTCCTTATTGAAGAAAAACTCTAGCAATAGATCATTACAATCTTCTCTTAATCCCAATTTCTTATCACCAAGGAAGTTTTACAATGCGAGAAAAAGGTGATAATCACTTGGTTCTAGGTCCGGACTATATGGTGGGTGCGTTCAAACATCCCAATCCAGCTCCGGGAGTTGTGTGGCCTTCCGTTGTCATGATGGAACACAACACCTCCTCTGTTGGCCGATTCTGGACGTTCTTGGTCGAAATATCAATAGCTTCAAATTGTCCATTTGATGACTGTAGAGATCCGAATTTAGTATATTGCACTGAGGAATTTTGTTTTATGATTGCACGTATTTTTCTGTTACAGTATCGGCACCATTCACAATTAACTCCCAATTAGCTTCTATACAAATGAAATACAAATTTCTGCATTACATAACTCAAGAACTAATTAAGCAAATGGGAAATTTGGCATTGTCCATTCCAATGAAACACAAATTTCTGCATAACTCGAGAATAAATCAAGCAAATAGTACCAGATTTGGCATGAGAAGATTTCTGGGTACAAGAAATGTTTCCATGATGATTTGACACCCCTTCCTCCTCTAGAAGGGGAAGGGGTCCCATAAACACATTATACATATTTCCACCAACCATATCCCAACGAAACATAACAATTGAAAATTTTTGGAAAACTATGAAGGAAAATGGGAAAATCGGGAAAATCGAATTTCCATATGTTCTACAATTTCATCGTGACAAGCGTTGTTAGTCCATTTGATGTTCGCGCTAACGAAATTGATCTTTATCCCTCCTGTACTCGCGTGCAAAATCATAACACATATACTCGCGCACGGTGTCACAGACCGAAAGTTGAACTTCTCTGTAATGTTGCTATTGTGTATTTTTTAGCTTTATTGGTATTTATTTGAAGAAGAGAGTATAATTGAATGAAATATGTCCAGAAAAAATGTTTTCTTCATCTTCATTCAGTTTTAATAGTCATCTAATTCAGCCTCTTCGAAACAAGGAAATTTTTGATACTCCAACACAAATAACGGAATTCGACTTTTTTCCTGTTATGAATTGAAAGTAAGCAACTGAATATAATTCATGAAAGTATAAAGAGCTATGAAATAACATAAAAACGTATTCATCGATTTAGATTTCATTAGTAAAAGAATCAGAACACACCATAATTGCATGCTCGAGACAAACATTTTTTTTTTACATTTCATACAGTTGTAGCGAGTTTTTTGGGTCTTTTGAAGAGAATAATGTATAACGATCTTCTAGAGAGTTACCAGATGATAAGGGTTCTGGAATTTCAAGTTTTCCTATATCTAATATTCTTTGTTTCTGTGTTCTTGGTTAACAAAAACTTAATGCCTGTTTTTTTTATGGAGCATAAAAAGATGATATAAACGGATTTCTAGGATTTCCTGCGACTTGTTTTATCGTCGATGTTGTTCAGTTCATATATTATAGAAAAAAAAACCCGAAGCTGTAACTGTAAAAATATCCATAAGCTACCGATTAATTTATAGTTTACAGTTTACAATTCTTCCACAAGTGTGTATATGTGTGATCATTGAATTTAGTGAACAACTATACGAATGTCAAACATTTGTACTTTTGCACGTATGAATTTAACGACGAATATATCGACGAATAATATATGAATTCGTTCAATCCGATGACAAAAAAAACTAAAATCAAATAACAACAGTCCGAAAATTATATTATGCATTATATTTAATAAATATTCCACGTCACTGACATTAATTTATACATTTCATTGAACAATATTCTAAACTAGGAAAAAAGTCCAAAAAAGTTACTCCTATACTCGTGGCGGTGTCTCAGACCGAAAGTGGTGAAAAAGTGATACACGTCCCCTTCGTTTCAACTCATACGATACGCTAAACAATGACGAACAACGAATGACGAAGCTAGAGAGAATCGCAATGTCGTAGTGTTGTTTTCTGAGAAATGAACGAATTCTTGATTTCTCGGTCTCTCAGACATATGCGCGAGTATAGGAGTGTTATATAAATAAAAACGGATCGCCAAACGTACTGTGTAATGTGTGAAAAATGTGTAAGCGCAGAGCTCGAGGAATCAATCGTCCGATTTGAGATTCATTTTCTTATATTTTCAGTACAGCATTCCATGTAACGGAGGAACATGTTATTTGCAAGTTATTGAAAAATCTTGAACGTGAATTGTGTCTGAAAATAATTTGATATTATTATGACATATTTTGGTAGAAGTACTAGGAAACTTATAGTAAATGTGAAGGTATTGACAACAAAAAAACAATTTTGGGCAGGACGAAGACTGCCAGGTCAGCTAGTAATAAATAGAATGAACCCTAATACACTTCCCTGAGCTACTCCAGGATTGTTCCCTGCGGGACTAGAAATTGAATCATTAAAAATAGTCCGTTAAGATCTGTCATACAAATAGCTTTCCAACCATTTATATACAGTACTCATAATTCCAAAGCGCCTCATCGTGTTCAACAAAAAGGGCCTAGAAATTGGTTCGAAAGCGAACCAATGAATAGGGGTTGTACCCCTACAACTGAATTCGATGATCCGCAGTAGATTAATACACTAAGATTAATATAGCTAAGATGAGTGAGGGTCAATTTCTTCTTCTTGAATGGCGTTAACGTTCCCTGTGGAACTTTTGCCGTCTCAACGTATACATTAACTAGCGTCCTTTATGAATACTTAGTTGAGATTTTTTAAGCCAAATAAGACGCCTTGAATGTATTCCGAGGGGCAAGCTATAGAATACGCGTGACCACAGTGCAAGTCGAAGGAAATTTCTTTGACGAAAAATCCCCCGGCCAGAACGAACCCGAACACCCGACATGACAATGTGAGACGCTAACCACTCGGCCATGGGTGCACAAGCAGGGTCCATTTAGTATGTTTTAATTGGCTTATCCACAGTGTATCATATACAATATAATCATTCGAACAATCTTGGACGTAGTAAGGAAAAGGAAAAGTTGGGGTAGTAGTGTTGAGATGTGGCAAAGAATACAAAATAAGTAATAAACCTTTGAAACCGCTTGGATATTTCTTTGAATGATGGATTCTAAAAAGATGTCTAATTAGCATTCTCATGTATTACGAAATTTTTGCAGAACAAATCCAATAAAACTTGTTTGACAAATTATTGTTAATTTCATTGTTTAATTAAAGTGCCAATGAAAATGGTCATCTCAAATTTACGAATGGGACTTCTTGAAACATATTAATTCCATCAAAAACAAACACTGTATAACATTTCAGCTCAATCGTACTTTATTTACTATTGTCGCAAAGACACCAAAGTTTGAATCTCCCGAAAACCGTTAAATCACCCAAAAGGGAAGTGCATGAAATCGGAACTTTGAAAAAAGAAGCTGATGCCAAATGTCTTCAAATTGCATAAAACTTCGAGATCTACACCCAAACTAGTGTTGGCAGAAAACATTTTATCTTCGGCAGAAATAATGCTTTTTCGTGTGATGAAGGGTCAAATGGGCAAATAATGAGCTGTTTTGAAGGCTTGAAAATGTTTGTATGTATGGAAGCAGACATCTCTTTCCTTTTCTTTTTTCATCTCATTTGGGATTGTACCAAAAAAAGTCCATACGACGTCAACGGGGATCGAACCAAGGCCAGATTGAATGCAACTGTTTAACACGACCACACTATCCACATAGCTACTAGTGCTGTTGCATAAATGCGTGATAATATTACACCTCATTATAAAACGAGATTGGAAAGCGTTTTCTAAGAGGAAAAAGAAGAGCATAAACGAGAATATATATCTTTCTCTGTCTGAGCCGTGTATTTGGTAAACTTAAGACTAACCATTATTTCTCGACCATTTTTGCGCAACACAATTACTTCCTTTTTAGTAGGATTCTGGCTTTTATATCTCGGCATACAAAGGTCCCTTGTTCGATCATCGTCGGTAATAGTGTAGGTGATGACGATGATGGTTCATTCAGTGAGGACACTCACTTTCTGCCATACTCCGTTCTCTTCGTTCGCTGTGTTATAACCGCAGGAGCGCGTTTAGGGGTGCGTTTCTACCAAACAATACTAAAAACTTACATATGCTTTCATTTTAATGTGTCTCCTTTTTCACTTACTCATATTGGCTGATATATATATATTTCACAAATGATATACACGCATTGGGGAGTGGAGCATTTTCTGTTCTTTTTTCGGCTCATTTAATGTAATAAATCGGGATACCAAAACATGTGCTAAAACATAACTTTGGGTGTACTGTCATCTCGATTTTTTGTCATCTAAATCCCGAAATTCAATTTTCGATAATGTCCCTTGGGCAACAAAGTAAAAGTTAAAAATTAACATTTTTCTCTAAAATATTTTTACATAATACTCGCAGCAGGGATTGTTTTTCCATTGGCAATCTGTTTTCCTCAGCCCAACTAATGACTCTTTTTGACGTAGGACTACGTCTTTCATTTCTATACCGGGGTGTAAAATCAAAGTTTCGAAAACGAAAGCGTTACGCCGGAGACCGAGATTTTGAGCGTTAATAGCTCCTAAACAACTGAACGAAATGGTATGATAAACACTTCATTCGAAAGATAAAATGTCTACGCGTTATATACTTGTTACTTTTTGATCCAAAAACTTGTTTCAATAGTCTTAAAATTGCTTTCAAAACAGGCTATTGAAATCACCAATCGGTATATAAGCGAGCGCCGCTCGGAAATCCACTCAGTTCTAATTGAACAGCGATTGGAGCATGTTGTCGCTGTTGCGGTGAAGCTCTTTATTTGTCATGAAAGCGCGGATGAACGGTGTCACCAAGAGCCTGTTTGTGCACCCTAGGCCAGAAGGGAATCTATCAGGAGGAGAATGATGCCACAAACGGTTCCCTGGGAAGACATCGCTACACACACATACACGCGCGGCTATTAACAGGTGGTTATCGAGTTGGCATTAACCACTGGTGGGCTTCCAGTATCGAGGAAAATGTGGAAATATCTAATCGTTACTGAGAATAATCTGCCAGTTCCTTTGGGAATTTTAAAAATATATTCATGTGAAAGAGTTTAATTGAATGTTTTCTATCCATGTAACACTGTGACCAAATACATTTGGTTTTGTGGTTTTTCAATCAATCGCAATTAACAGGATAGCTTCAGAAGATTATTCTTCCCCATCAGTAGGATATTTCCGTATCCAATATTGTATGCGCCCGCAATCGATTATTGCTCAGTCGCCGAAAGTTCCGAGCTCAGAGAGTTCATTCCCCTCTAGTTTGCCTTCCAAATTGCCATCGTAAACCACACCTTCTCTCGGTTCAATCACACACAAAAAGCATACTTAAGCGATATTCTGGTGGTGAGACACATTCATTTTTCGTGAGGACATCGACAAGACAACATCGTTGCCTAACGTGCTGGAGGAGGTGGACGGCGAAGGATCGACACATACACGCGCAGAACTCTTTCCGTTAGGATGCCATTCAGCATCGAGAAAGTTCCGGAAAGATCTAATCATTGCTGGAAAATAATCTGCCAGTTCCTTTGGGAATTTTCAAAATATATTCATGTGAAAGAGTTTAATTGAATGTTTTCTATCCATGTAACACTGTGACCAAATATGTTTCAATCAAGTGCTATTAACAGGTGGTTATCGAGTTGGCATTAACCACTGGTGGGCTTCCAGTATCGAGGAAAATGTGGAAATATCTAATCGTTACTGAAAATAATCTGCCAGTTCCTTTGGGAATTTTCAAAATATATTCATGTGAAAGAGTTTAATTGAATGTTTTCTATCCATGTTACACTGTGACCAAATATGTTTCAATCAAGTGCTATTAACAGGTGGTTATCGAGTTGGCATTAACCAATGGTGGGCTTCCAGTATCGAGGAAAATGTGGAAATAACTAATCGTTACTGAAAATAATCTGCCAGTTCCTTTGGGAATTTTAAAAATATATTCATGTGAAAGAGTTTAATTGAATGTTTTCTATCCATGTAACACTGTGACCAATACATTTGGTTTTGTGGTTTTTCAATCAATCGCAATTAACAGGATAGCTTCAGAAGATTATTCTTCCCCATCAGTAGGATATTTCCGTATCCAATATTGTATGCGCCCGCAATCGATTATTGCTCAGTCGCCGAAAGTTCCGAGCTCAGAGAGTTCATTCCCCTCTAGTTTGCCTTCCAAATTGCCATCGTATACCACACCTTCTCTCGGTTCAATCACACACAAAAAGCATACTTAAGCGATATTCTGGTGGTGAGACACATTCATTTTTCGTGAGGACATCGACAGGACAACATCGTTGCCTAACGTGCTGGAGGAGGTGGACGGCGAAGGATCGACACATACACGCGTAGAACTCTTTTCGTTAGGATGCCATTCAGCATCGAGAAAGTTCCGGAAAGATCTAATCATTGCTGGAAAATAATCTGCCAGTTCCTTTGGGAATTTTCAAAATATATTCATGTGAAAGAGTTTAATTGAATGTTTTCTATCCATGTTACACTGTGACCAAATATGTTTCAACCAAGTGCTATTAACAGGTGGTTATCGAGTCAGCATTAACCACTGGTGGGCTTCCAGTATCGAGGAAAATGTGGAAATATCTAATCGTTACTGAAAATAATCTGCCAGTTCCTCTGGGAATTTTCAAAATATATTCATGTGAAAGAGTTTAATTTAATGTTTTCTATCCATGTAACACTGTGACCAAATATGTTTCAATCAAGTGCTATTAACAGGTGGTTATCGAGTTGGCATTAACCACTGGTGGGCTTCCAGTATCGAGGAAAATGTGGAAATAACTAATCGTTACTGAAAATAATCTGCCAGTTCCTCTGGGAATTTTCAAAATATATTCATGTGAAAGAGTTTAATTGAATGTTTTCTATCCATGTTACACTGTGACCAAATATGTTTCAATCAAGTGCTATTAACAGGTGGTTATCGAGTTGGCATAAACCAATGGTGGGCTTCCAGTATCGAGGAAAATGTGGAAATATCTAATCGTTACTGAAAATAATCTGCCAGTTCCTTTGGGAATTTTAAAAATATATTCATGTGAAAGAGTTTAATTGAATGTTTTCTATCCATGTAACACTGTGACCAATACATTTGGTTTTGTGGTTTTTCAATCAATCGCAATTAACAGGATAGCTTCAGAAGATTATTCTTCCCCATCAGTAGGATATTTCCGTATCCAATATTGTATGCGCCCGCAATCGATTATTGCTCAGTCGCCGAAAGTTCCGAGCTCAGAGAGTTCATTCCCCTCTAGTTTGCCTTCCAAATTGCCATCGTATACCACACCTTCTCTCGGTTCAATCACACACAAAAAGCATACTTAAGCGATATTCTGGTGGTGAGACACATTCATTTTTCGTGAGGACATCGACAGGACAACATCGTTGCCTAACGTGCTGGAGGAGGTGGACGGCGAAGGATCGACACATACACGCGTAGAACTCTTTTCGTTAGGATGCCATTCAGCATCGAGAAAGTTCCGGAAAGATCTAATCATTGCTGGAAAATAATCTGCCAGTTCCTTTGGGAATTTTCAAAATATATTCATGTGAAAGAGTTTAATTGAATGTTTTCTATCCATGTTACACTGTGACCAAATATGTTTCAACCAAGTGCTATTAACAGGTGGTTATCGAGTCAGCATTAACCACTGGTGGGCTTCCAGTATCGAGGAAAATGTGGAAATATCTAATCGTTACTGAAAATAATCTGCCAGTTCCTCTGGGAATTTTCAAAATATATTCATGTGAAAGAGTTTAATTTAATGTTTTCTATCCATGTAACACTGTGACCAAATATGTTTCAATCAAGTGCTATTAACAGGTGGTTATCGAGTTGGCATTAACCACTGGTGGGCTTCCAGTATCGAGGAAAATGTGGAAATAACTAATCGTTACTGAAAATAATCTGCCAGTTCCTCTGGGAATTTTCAAAATATATTCATGTGAAAGAGTTTAATTGAATGTTTTCTATCCATGTTACACTGTGACCAAATATGTTTCAATCAAGTGCTATTAACAGGTGGTTATCGAGTTGGCATAAACCAATGGTGGGCTTCCAGTATCGAGGAAAATGTGGAAATATCTAATCGTTACTGAAAATAATCTGCCAGTTCCTTTGGGAATTTTAAAAATATATTCATGTGAAAGAGTTTAATTGAATGTTTTCTATCCATGTAACACTGTGACCAATACATTTGGTTTTGTGGTTTTTCAATCAATCGCAATTAACAGGATAGCTTCAGAAGATTATTCTTCCCCATCAGTAGGATATTTCCGTATCCAATATTGTATGCGCCCGCAATCGATTATTGCTCAGTCGCCGAAAGTTCCGAGCTCAGAGAGTTCATTCCCCTCTAGTTTGCCTTCCAAATTGCCATCGTAAACCACACCTTCTCTCGGTTCAATCACACACAAAAAGCATACTTAAGCGATATTCTGGTGGTGAGACACATTCATTTTTCGTGAGGACATCGACAAGACAACATCGTTGCCTAACGTGCTGGAGGAGGTGGACGGCGAAGGATCGACACATACACGCGTAGAACTCTTTTCGTTAGGATGCCATTCAGCATCGAGAAAGTTCCGGAAAGATCTAATCATTGCTGGAAAATAATCTGCCAGTTCCTTTGGGAATTTTCAAAATATATTCATGTGAAAGAGTTTAATTGAATGTTTTCTATCCATGTTACACTGTGACCAAATATGTTTCAATCAAGTGCTATTAACAGGAGGTTATCGAGTTGGCATTAACCACTGGTGGGCTTCCAGTATCGAGGAAAATGTGGAAATATCTAATCGTTACTGAAAATAATCTGCCATTTCCTTTGGGAATTTTCAAAATATATTCATGTGAAAGAGTTTAATTGAATGTTTTCTATCCATGTAACACTGTGACCAAATACATTTGGTTTTGTGGTTTTTCAATCAATCGCAATTAACAGGATAGCTTCAGAAGATTATTCTTCCCCATCAGTAGGATATTTCCGTATCCAATATTGTATGCGCCCGCAATCGATTATTGCTCAGTCGCCGAAAGTTCCGAGCTCAGAGAGTTCATTCTCCTCTATTTTGCCTTCCAAATTGCCATTGTAAACCACACCTGCTCTCGATTCAATCACACACAAAAAGCATACTTAAGCGATATTCTGGTGGTGAGATACATTCATTTTTCGTGAGGACATCGACAAGACAACATCGTTGCCTAACGTGCTGGAGGAGGTGGACGGCGAAGGATCGACACATACACGCGCAGAACTCTTTTCGTTAGGATGCCATGCAGCATCGAGAAAGTTCCGGAAAGATCTAATCATTGCTGGAACATAATCTGCCAGTTCCTTTGGGAATTTTCAAAATATATTCATGTGAAAGAGTTTAATTGAATGTTTTCTATCCATGTAACACTGTGACCAAATATGTTTCAATCAAGTGCTATTAACAGGTGGTTATCGAGTTGGCATTAACCACTGGTGGGCTTCCAGTATCGAGGAAAATGTGGAAATAACTAATCGTTACTGAAAATAATCTGCCAGTTCCTCTGGGAATTTTCAAAATATATTCATGTGAAAGAGTTTAATTGAATGTTTTCTATCCATGTAACACTGTGACCAAATATGTTTCAATCAAGTGCTATTAACAGGTGGTTATCGAGTTGGCATTAACCACTGGTGGGCTTCCAGTATCGAGGAAAATGTGGAAATAACTAATCGTTACTGAAAATAATCTGCCAGTTCCTCTGGGAATTTTCAAAATATATTCATGTGAAAGAGTTTAATTGAATGTTTTCTATCCATGTAACACTGTGACCAAATATGTTTCAATCAAGTGCTATTAACAGGTGGTTATCGAGTTGGCATTAACCACTGGTGGGCTTCCAGTATCGAGGAAAATGTGGAAATAACTAATCGTTACTGAAAATAATCTGCCAGTTCCTCTGGGAATTTTCAAAATATATTCATGTGAAAGAGTTTAATTGAATGTTTTCTATCCATGTAACACTGTGACCAAATATGTTTCAATCAAGTGCTATTAACAGGTGGTTATCGAGTTTGCATTAACCACTGGTGGGCTTCCAGTATCGAGGAAAATGTGGAAATATCTAATCGTTACTGAAAATAATCTGCCAGTTCCTTTGGGAATTTTCAAAATATATTCATGTGAAAGAGTTTAATTGAATGTTTTCTATCCATGTAACACTGTGACCAAATACATTTGGTTTTGTGGTTTTTCAATCAATCGCAATCAACAGGATAGCTTCTGAAGATTATTCTTCCCCATCAGTAGGATATTTCCGTATCCAATATTGGATGCATAAAACCTTGTGCCTCCAACGTAACGCTCTCGTTTTCGAAGTTCTCCAAATATTCATTCATTCAGAATGAATTCAGATTCAACTTCATACAAATGATCTCTATATCAACGAGAGTCCTACGTCACCCTTGCGGTTATACCATAGATATAACCCACTTCCTGTTTTTATTCTACATATAGTTGTTCCATTTTAATCCCAATTTTCGGACTCTTCATCTTTATCAACCTAATGTAGTTCCAAAACTGATGAAGCATTCGCACCTTAGGCAATGGAAAACGAATTTTCATCATTGTTTGAAATATTGGTTTAAATACAAAACATGTTGACTGTGCCATCGTCGACCAGAGCCTCAAACCCCACATCCTCGTCGTGTATAGTACTGCCCTTATCAATCAATTTCTGCAGAATCGAAAGTATGCATTCTTTAATACAAATAAATCAGTGCAATACAAATAAATCAGTGCAAATCATGGTTATTTTACGTTTACCGAGAGATTTTCTTTGAAATTTTTGTATGATTCTATTATCCGGAAAATTCGATTATCCGTGGTGAAAAAAAAATCAACATTCCGGATAATCGAATCCGACCTGTATTGAAGTATTATTTGAATCCTATTAGGTAGGAGAAAGGGAGGCAGTTTCGGACAACGCCTGTAAGAAATAAGTGGTACAATTTTCAACCAAATTAAAAATAGAAGTAAGTTAGTAGCCCTTCCACCAACAGCTGTCATATAGTTTGACCTCTCTTGGTCGTTTATTACTGACGAAAACAACGCAGTGTTCTTTTTCATACACGTTTCGAAACTTTTGAGCTTAAAGTTGTAAGTATTTTCCGGATTCCTTTGTAAACGATTTAGAAAATTAAGTACACCACCTCTGTTAGTAACTAATATGAATTGAAAAAAAAAATTATAGGAGGTTGTGTTCAAGACACGACCGCACTGTTGACGTAGAACTACGCTATAGTTTAATTCAAAGCGCTTGTTTATAACTGCGGATATTATTTTATAATGCTGTGAAAATTTTGAAATAACCATTCTACCAGTTTGGTCGACCTGAAATGTTTTTTTTTTATTTCATTTGACGATAATTGTTTGATGATTCATTCTTGTGCTCGCAGAACAATACATGCTCGAGATAAGCGCAGCTGTCATCCTTAGTGAAGAAAGTTTTGCTACTGGCAAGCGAAACCAAATCACATACAAAATTTCAGAACGACATTTATTCTCTTGATGACTAAATAAACGGAATAAACTCTATCCGTTAATCTCAACAACCTCGGAAAGAGTAACACTGCTTCATTATGATCAAGGTTAGCGCAAATGCATCCTAGTTAAAAGCAGTTTCGCGACTGGCACGCGAGCCCAAATAAATTAATAATATAATACTACCCCAAATATTTTTTTGGTGCACAACCTTAACATCTGCTTCACCTTAGCGTCAGTTCAATTCATTGATGACAGAAAACAAACAATGTTAACTGCTTGGAAAAAGGCTGAATATTTGCCTCAGCAGAGATTCATTACCAATACCCTAGCGTAAATATTTCCCTCCCGCTATCTCCCATCATTGTTCATATTTATCATTACGACTGAATAATTTGTAGCACCAAACAATCGTTAATCATAGCACAAAAAAATAGGCGATTGTTGCATCGTCACAGGGCCAATGCACACGGGAGCAGATACAAATGGGGTTTCAGCGTAGTGAAGATGCACTATTTTTACGTACATGTTATGAAGCACACAAGTACGCATACAAATATCCATATATCGATGGCTTGAAGCTGCTAAATATACACACACACACACACACACTTATCTCCGTTCTGCCCTCTTCTCAACAGAAGCCCTTTCTGTTAATATCGCCAGTCTAGATTAGCTTAGCTGTCATCTTTTGTGGAGAGAGTTTTCCTACCGTCATGCGAAGCCAAATCACTGACAAAATTCCAGAACATTTATCTTCTTGGTGAGTTGACGATAGCCTAGCTTGATGATTCCCCACACAATTGTGTAGCTCAGAACTTTAATGCAATGGCGTCAGTTTGATGCAATGATTGCAATGCCAGAGACATCAGCGAGTGAGTCGTGAGAATTTGGTCGCGTCCACAGCTCAATCCGAAACGAAGACATGCGATGACGCAAAACAAGGAAGAACAAGCGATATTCATTGCTTTGAATACAGAACGATACTGAAAGTTTGTCTTCCTTCTTTGCTTGAGACTTTAAACTTCTTCAGTTCATTCGTCTCTATCCTTCAAAAAGGCCCTTGGAAAACATTACTTTATCCATAATATTACTCCTCCACCCCCATTGCCTTGAGAAAGGCATTCGATCCATCGCCGTCGAGCTCGCCCAGCAACGATGTTGTTCAGTCGATTTCCTCACGAAGAATAAAAGTTTGCCTCAGTGAGATCCACTATTTATACTTTAAACAAATATTACATCATTTTATATCTTTATATCTTACGATTTACCCTTCGTTGCTCGTCGATAAGTTGCTCGTTATTGACAGCTCTGTTCGGGAAAGCACGCAAATGGACAGAACAAATGTATGAGGAAATGGGAATGCTTCTAATTTTCATCAATTTAAACCATATACAGACTATGGGATTGTATTGTATAGCATATCAAACAAATCTTAGGGAATGTCCGATTCGTTAGGTATGTAAGCAAAAAAATAGTTATTAACGTTAACTTTATTTCCTAAAAACGTGACCGTGACCTGTTTTCTGATTTGGCACCCTTAATGAAAGACGTAGTTCTACGTCAAAAAGTGCATACAATTATGATTTGTCTCCGGATGGTGGTGGGGCACATTCAGACATCGTTCACGGGGCACATTCGGACACTGTTTAATACCTCATAAAATTTGTGTCTGATTGTTGTTTACTAGCAAACATCAATTTAGTCTGATTCTCAGACCTAATGATGGTTCGAAACTACAAAAAGAAAACCGATAAAACCAGCATAAATGAAGATGAGATGGAAAGAGCTATCGAACTAGTTTCGAATAGAACGTTTTCATGATTCTAGCTCACAGGTGGTCCAACCATTGTCTTTGCTAATTTCACAACTAATGGATTCATAACGGGAAATTTGTTTCTCAATGTCCTGGATCATTTGAAAAGGGTAGCAAAAACCAACGTAAACGAATCAATTTCAAAAAATCAAAAATCAATCAAAAAGTCATTGCACTTTTTTTTTTTTTTTATCCAAAATATATATTTTATTAAGGCTCATATGGCGTCAGCCTAACGGGGCCGGGAGTTCAATATTTTGACAATGTTTGCTTAGACTATGTTAGTAATATGTAACCGATTACTCGCGGTTGACTCGAGGTTAGTATTACAAGTGTTCTCATAATTGGTATGTCGCAGTCTTCGATGCTCTGTACGTGTGCCCGACACGGGATACTTCCTATTGGGATGCAGCTGACCATTAATCAGCAACGCCCCCCTAGTCTGTACCCCATATCTAGCGTGGTGCGTCTTTCTCCACTCAAGGAATCCAGGATAGAATGGCGGCGCAATCATCAGCTCGTGTAGAGTTGTCATGAGCGGTACAATCTTTGGCTCTTGTTGAATAATCAGTGGACTGCACAACCTTCGGCCCGTGCATCTGTAAAGAGTGTGTGTATGTATTGCCGCGACTAAGTGAAAGTTTATCGATCGGATAGGAGGGATATGAAACGGGGACACAACGAAGGAAACATCATTAAACGTTGACATCGGCGTTTCTGAGGAACAGGTATAGATGAAGCAGAAGATCAGGATCCCGGCTACCTAAGATATCCCGGACGGGGATATCCGATTGTCTGCCTTGTGCTCTCAGTGCTCTAGAGAGCTGAGAGCGAGCAGCATGGAACCGGATACACGACCAGACAACATGCTCGATGTCGTGGTAGCCATCGCCACAATCACAAAGATTGTTTGCTGCGAGCCCAATGCGATAGAGATGCGCGTTTAGGTTGTAGTGATTGGATATAAGCCGAGATATCACGCGAATGAAATCACGACCTACATTCAATCCCTTGAACCATGCACTCGTCGAGACCTTAGGGATAATCGTGTGTAACCAACGACCGAACTCATCACCACTCCACATGCGCTGCCAACTTACGAGCGTATACTGACGAGGAATGTGAAAAAATTCATTATAGGCAATTTGCCTTTCAAAAAGTGTGCCTTCTGAAGCGCCCACCTTAGCTAGCGAGTCCGCTTTCTCATTCCCCGGAATCGAGCAATGAGAGGGAACCCATGCTAAGGTAATCTTGAATAATTTTTCGACCAAAACACTCAATAGTTGTCTTATTCTTGTTAGGAAATAAGATGAACGTTTATCAACCTTCATTGAGCGGATTGCCTCTATTGAGCTGAGACTGTCTGAAAAAATAAAATAGTGGTCGATGGGCAATGTTTCAATGATCCCCAGTGCGTAGTATATCGCACCCAGTTCAGCGACATACACGGAACAAGGATCTTTGAGTTTGAAAGAGGCACTGGAATTTTCATTGAAGATGCCGAAGCCAGTGGACTCGTTTATGAATGAACCGTCAGTAAAGAACATTTTATCAGATCCAACTTTCCCATATTCTGCCGAAAATATCTCCGGAATGTAATCGGAGCGTAGATGATCTGGGATTCCATGGATCTTTTGTCGCATGGACAGATCAAAATTGACAGAGGAATTGCAAAAGTATGGGAAGCAAACTTGGTTGGAGATGCCCGGTGAAGGGTGCACTTCATGGGTAAGGTACTCATGGTATAGAGACATAAAACTTGACTGAGGAGTCAGTTGGAGTAGATTTTCGAAGTTATCAATCACCAATGGATTCATGATCTTGCAACGGATGAGAAATCTGTAGGATAATTCTGTGAACCGAAGAGTAAGCGGGGGTACTCCTGCCAAAACTTCGAGACTCATCGTATGTGTCGAATGCAAACACCCCATGGCTATACGCAAGCAACGATATTGTATTCTCTCCAGCTTGAGAATATGAATCCTGGCAGCTGATCGGAAGCAAAAACTGCCATATTCTAACACTGATAATATCGTTGTTTTGTATAACTGAATGAGGTCTCCTGGATGGGCACCCCACCATGTTCCGGTTATTGTTTGGAGAAAATTGATTCTTTGCTGGCATTTCTGTTTCAAATACGCAATGTGTATTCCCCAGGTACATTTAGAGTCAAAATATACTCCAAGGTATTTGAAAAACATCGAGTGCTTGATCGTTTTGCCGGATAGGCCGTAGAGAATTCGATACCCAGCTTGAGAGCCCACGTGAACAGGTTGTTCAGGGTATCTTGCAAGGAATTTTGCAGAACGGCAGGATTACAATTAAATGTTGCCGAGAAAATTGCTCAATTCATGTATCTTTTCCACCTTAAAGACTGCCCAGAAAGTATGGACGCACCCAGATTTTAGTATAAATAAAACACAAATGTTAGAAACTTAGTTTTTCTTCGACATATTGTTAACATAAGATTAGTACAACAGCCCGGTGTTCTCAATTTCTGCTATCTATCGATTGTATGCAAGCTGGCGCACCTTCTTGCGAACGTTCTTCATGAGGTTCAGCACAGACTTCTTAGCGACGAGTCTAGACACTTTTTTCCAGTCCTTTTCAAATTGTTGAATGGTTTCTGCTGGAGAGACATGTTTCCTAAGATGTGCCTTCGTCAATGCCCAAAATTCGTCAATAGGGCGAATTTCCGGGCAATTAGGGGGATTCATGTCCTTTGGAACGAATGTTATATCTTTTGAGGTATACCACTCTACCGTTAGTTTCGCGTAATGGCATGACGCTAAATCCAGCCAGAAGACAACAGGATCGTTGTGGCTACGAATCATGGGTAGAAGCCGTTTTTTTAAACACTCCTTGATGTAAATTTCGCTGTTCATTGAAGCAGTTGTAATGAACGGTTGCGAAATTTTACCGCAGCCACATATAGCTTGCCAGACCATAGCCTTTTTACCAAATTTTTCGACTCGAACGGATGTTTCAGACTTGTCTAATACTTGCCCTTCTCGCGCCGTATAATACTGTGGCCCCGGCAAGGATTTATAGTCGAATTTAACGTATGTTTCATCGTCCATTATTATGCTCTTCGAATTCCCAGCAAGCATCGTATCGTACAGCTTTCGCACTCTGGGCCTGATCGATGCTTCTTGTTTTGGGGTTCGTTTTGGCTGCTTCTGCTTCTTATATGTTCGCAGATTCAAACGTTCTTTTGCGCGATGAACGTTTGATTTCGACGTGCCAACTTTTTTGGCCACATCCCGTTCGGATACCTCTTTCTTTTGCTCGAACGCCTTCATTATACATTTATCCAAACGAGGACTGGCAGGACCTTTTTTCGACCTGTTTTCGGTTTATCCTCAAAAGAGTTATCCTCACTGAATTTCCTGATCGCTGTTCGCACGGCTTTCTCACTAACACCTTCGATTTTTGCTAACTTTCTTAATGACAATCCGGGTTCTGTACACCATTTGTGCACAATTTTTCGCCGTTGTTCTGCTGAAAGGCCACGCATTTTGGAAAAACACTGCTAGAAAAAATATGCCACTGCACAGGTGCTGAGAGACAAAAGTAAACAACGGGACGCAGCCAAAAAAAAGGACCAAATATAAAGTATTGTGAAATGGCAGCGGTTTCTGACTGCGTCCATACTTTCTGGGGCAGTCTTTATGTCACAAATCACTTACAACTGCTGGATGTTTCAGTTATGGGCCCTTCCAAGCAGAAGCTGTCAGTTTCCCAGAACGATTGGCTACTCAACCATCCCGGAAAAACTATTTCTATACACGACCTTTCAGGTATAGTTGTATCGGCCTACAATGCTTCTTTCAATCTGAGTAATATCCTAGCTGGATTCAAAATGGCAGATTGCTATCCAGTCTCAAGACTTTCGGACAAGGATGTTGAATGTTCGGACAAGGATTTTGAATGTTCAAATGATTTCTCCTACTGAAGCGGAGGTAGCAACTGACCCATCGTGTAATATAACAATGCTGCAAAACATTGTGTGTACAGCACAGATAGATTTTACTTTGGCAACTTTGTCCCCGGAAAATGTTGAAGCACTGCCCCACACATGGGGCACATTCGGACAAAAAGGCAATTTTTAAAAATTCGAATAAACCATTCGTAATCGCATCAACACACACCTCTAACACGCTCATATGGTGTCCAAATGATAAACAGGATGAATTCAGGATTTTTTTTAAGTTTACAAAAAAATACTAAAAATTAAGGAAAAAAAAGTGTCCTCCTCTCTCCCCTACTTTTCCATGTGGCACAGACTATAGGTACACTTATTACGAAACTTCAGGAACACTATTACCATAATTGGCATATGGAAGTGACATTTTCAAACAAATTGTTTATACAATTAAGTCAATTGATCATCGTAATATCAGTGAGAATCTTCAAAAACAGAGTTCAAACTGCTAGAAAAAGCATACTTTTGTATACTTTTGAACTAAAATAGAGTATTTATTCGCAAATTTCTGTAAGTTGGTGACATATTTCATCCATTATTGGTACACTTACCCTACTGCAATAATCAAAACTCTAATCGGCGGAGTTGCATTTTTTTGCATTTTTTCAGATTTGTGACAAAACTCCCTGATTTTCCCTGACATTGTTTGAATTCCATGATATTTCCTGATTTTGAAAGTTTTCCCAGGTAGTCGACACCCTGTAATAGTTTGGCGGAGTAACGTACTTACCGGATATTTCATATTTTTTCCTGATTATCACTTGTTCTAACTGCGTAAATGATGGCAGAGTCATACAAATTTTGCTTTTGAGATTCCCAAAAATCGACACGGACAAACTATTTCTCTTTTTCTTTTCTGGATTCATCAACACTGGATTAGAGACGACTTTTATTTTCTACACATAATCAGTACAATTCGTTATTCTCTAATTACTAGAATACTATTCATTATTCGATCTTTCGGGTTTGGATAAGTTTCTTCGCATTTCCGTTCACTCTGAAAAGTATGGTCTTACTAACAATTTTGAACACTCCTGGAAAATGCTAAATATTATAAGATCTTTTCACTGGCGAGCTATGAACATTCTATGTACGGTAGCATTTTAATACGATCATTAAGACAATTTTTATATTACCTAAGTACTACCACAGATTCAACTACCATTGTAATGCCTATCGTCAGCGATTATTGAACCATTTGAGCAACCGAATATATGCTCATTCATAATTACTTGCATATTTTATTCAATGTGTTGCGTCACAACGTACTCTTTTTTTTTCAAAGGAAGAGGTACCACAGTTAATTATCGTTGTTTCGAGCAACTCAAAAGAATGAACTATAAATAAGAACACTACGCTAAGGCATCGTCTAGGTTTATTATATTAAGTAATAAGTTATATAGCAGCAAATCAACGGAACATTTCTCTGCCGGCGTGCATATTATGAATGCATCGAACTGAGGATGCGTTTGTGAGAAACATTCCTTCGAGTTGCGCATATAAAGTCTAATTGATAATAATTCATTAGAATACAACACTGGGTTGAAAATATCTATATTGAACAAAAGATAGGAAAGACTAACATGAAATAAGACACAGTTTGGATGGAAGACAGAACAACGTAAATTTAATAAGCGAGTTTTACAGGTAATGTATGAGGCACTTCGATTTTTTTTAGTTCAGTGTATTCCTTGCAGTGGAAAGTATGATGAAAGTTTTGTGCGGAATCAAAATCATAGTTTAGTTCAAAGTTGCACAAAAACATGATATTGAACATTTACTGATTGATATCACAGTATCATGAAAGTAGCATGATAGGCTTAGCTGTATGTGAGTTTCCTGAAGTACTCTTGTACTGAAAATATTACACAACGCGCGCAATTATTGTTTTATAATAGAATTCTGTTTATGTGATCAGTACTCATTTTGTAAATTGTTTGGTCATTTATTCATTTACGCGGTGTGCCTCAGGCTTTAGTGACCATGTCTAAGAGTGCAACTCAGATTACATACTTCCAGATGTAACACACTGCTAGGACAGATTTGAGGACGAATGGTGTAGTTTCTTAATAATAACCGTTGATTGGGCTGATGGGCGCTTGGAAGAATGGGTTGATCGAGTTTTGAAGAAGGAAAATTTCCTCAGGCCTTCCGTTGAAAATGAACGGACCCTTCAGATGAGTAATCTTCGAGTCTTGCACAAATGGATTAGGCCTAAACAGGGGGCGCTGCGGTGGTGGTCGTGCAGCGGGATATGGAAGAGCGTACGCTGGTTGTGGAATTGGAGCAGGAGTTGGGGTGCCGTTCCACTGGTAGATACCACTTGGTTTACCGTTAGATACGAAATTTATCGGCAAATTATAGAATGGACTCATTGTCACTGGAGGAGCCAATTGAGGATACTGCGGGACAGCCGGAGTCATTGGTTGAATAGTTGGTGGCTGGGATATATATCCGAGTCCAGGTACGAACATGTATGGAGTAGGTGGCAGACGGATGTAATAAATTGGAGAATTCTTATAGTTAGGACGACGTCGATTGGCAGCACCTTGATTCGTACGGGAAACAATTTCTTCATCTTCCAAGTTCTGAAGGTTATCGTTGGATGAGTAGTCACCAATGTTTTGGTAGTCCTGAGCTGCTTGATTGTTGTTTAAGTTGTTCAAATTGTTCAAATTGGGAAGACCCGTCGGGGACATCATTGGCAATGGGAGGTTGTTCATACTTTGAATGGCTGCCATACTCTGGAGAGCAGCCATATTTTGCTGGTAATTTTGTAGACTAACTAGTGGATTAACATTTGGATAACTCTCCAATGGGACGTAGTCATCGAAATATTCTAATGGATAGTAGGACGGGAAAGCCATTGGTTGTGGATAAGTTGGCTGCGGGTAGTATCCAAAGTATCCAAACATTTTGTTTTTCCTCTTATTGCTTTGAGCAGTTAGATTGTCGAAAAATCTAGACTTCAGTCCTTTGGATTTTCTAGATGACTCTTCAAGCTTATCACTTTCTGAATCCGCTATTGCTGGTTCCTTGGCTTCAATGTTGTCGACATCAACTTCCGGTTTGCTGTCGTCAACATTTTCCAACTCAGTGTCACTTGGTTCTTTGGAGAATGAGTCTGTGTTATCCTGCGGTGTATACTGGCGACCGATCTGCTGAACCGACGAAAGCACATGGGACCGATCCACGGGAGCTGCCAGCGTCTGATGCAGCAGTTGAGTAAGTAGGCAGTATAGGATGATTCGACACATCATGTTCATTTTTATCTGAAAGAAAGGAAGAAAAATTGTATGTTATTATTACGAGATTTATATGAAATGAGACATGGGTAGGTACATTTATTTTTGAATCATAATCATTTGCTTGCATTCATTTAAGTCTTATAATCAAGTGCTTGGTGTTACGGCGTGCAGAACGTGCAGAGCGATATGCGGCGGTGTGCAGGAAAACGGAGTATAGAGAAGGAGATTGAACGACAAACTGGCGCAACTCTGAAGAGAACCCAGCCTCCAGAAAGTCATCAAGGCTGGACGAGTGCGATTGGCAGGGCATGTTACAAGATTGCCGGACAGCAGCCCTGCAAAGATGGTGTTCACATCAAATCCAACAAGGAACAAGAAGGAGAGGAGCTCAACGAGCGAGGTGGTTGGACCAAGTGGACCATGATTTGGCAAGATTCGAGCAGAGCAAGAATCGGCTCTGCTTTCACGCTTTGACCGAGACAACAAATTATTTATGCTGACATTGGAATATTTCTTCTGTCCACAGTGTTCGTTCACATGACGCAGTATTTGTTTTCTGCATTTGCATTCCGAGCGACCGATTCACCTGCGACTGATTTGCAATAGTATGTAAATATAGTCTCTCGCTCGTCAATACATCAGTCGCTCGTTATTATAGATATGGGTAGACACACAAATAAACAGAAAAATGTATGGAGCAATTGGATTGATTCGAATTATCATCAATTTAAACCATCCACTTACAGAAAAAGATAGTGTAATGTATAGCATATCAAACGAATTTTGGAGAGTTTCCGATACGATTAGTATGCAAATCATAAAAATACGTTTGCAGCAAAAATAATTACTAACCTTAACATGATACATAAAAACGTGACTTCTTTTCTGATTTGAAACCCTTATTAAGAGACGTTGTCCTACGTCAAAATGAACTTGATTTATGTTTACAAAAAATATTTTATTATTGCATTAAAGCGCTAGATTCTTATAATCCGGACTTATCAAATCAGTAACATGCTCTATCTTTGAGGGTTTCGACGAAATAAAACATACTCAAAAATGATTCTGATGGATCTGGCATAATTGCAATTTTTAACCGCTACATATTTTTAACACATTTCTGTCCAATCTGAGAGATTATTTTATTTCACTATATCTTTCATTTCTGCTACATTCCAAGTCACCAAATTACTCTTCTTAGCCTTTTTTCGACGATTGCCCATTCCTCGATTGGGCGGAATCGGAGAGAATTGCATAGGTCAAGGACCTCAACTTCCTTGAGATCCACTCCGTTGTCACAATACTACTGTAGTACATTTCGGCTGTAATGAGAAAATGTGGTAGTATACGCTTTTCCTACACCCAAAATTAATTTTTAACGCATGTTTTGTCATCCCAATTTATTACATTAAGTCACCTTAATTAGGTGGAAGGAAGCCACAAATGGCTGCCACAATGGCGCTATTTCTTTCATCTCCCTCCCACACCCAAAAATCAATAATTTTGCGAAACAGTGTGAAGAAAATGATCGTTTCCGCACACTTCCCATCAAGTAATATCAACCAAACTCGAAACGATTACTCACAAGATATTAAATTTTCATCTGTGGTCCCAAACTTGAAAACAGAAAACTCCTATGCTTTCAAAAATAGTAAACGGAAAAGTATTACATTCAATCAAAATGCCTCGGCCAACGAAGAGAAGGGTTAAGGCTCTCCAACGTGAATATGTACAAACAATTGCAATACAAAAAGGCATCAGTCGACAATTTGACATTCCCCGCTCAGAATCGGCCCCCTATGTTTTTAGCAATTCGAATGTGGTTAACCCGTGACACTGCTACAGGAAGTACAATTTTATGGGACACAATTAGATAGTAGCAAACAAGCAAAACTTTCCAAAGTCAAACGAAGGTACTCAATGTATACTTTCCAAAGGTATACAAATTTTGAACTATTCCAGCTTATGGGTCCGAAACAGCACGTCAAATGTTGAAATGTCGACAAAAAGCTTTTTAGTTGCAATCGCTAACCAATTGTTTTCGATGAAATTTTTTCCGATCCTCAGAAATGATTTTGCTTTTGAATTTAGGATCGAGGAAAACCGATGTGTGTGACATCAGAGAATCTGCTGACTGCTTGCTAGTTGGAGCGAGAATGAGTATTATAAATCGTGATTGGCTTATTTATACCCAATAAGTTACAAACGGGCGAAGTTAATTTGCAATATCTCCTCTCTTCACAGTGTCCGTATGAACGAACGCAGCATTTGCAGTTCGAGCGAGCGCTTCGAGCACACCTTATGTGTAGTGGTATATAAAAACTATACTCCAGCCGTTCCTCGGTGTAGAAAGCACAGGTAATTCACAAAACAAATGTGTGAAAAATGGGTATGCTTCCAATTTTTGTTAATGTAAACCATTTATGAACTAGGGAATTGTAAAGCATAACATATAAAACAGAGAATTTTCAATTCCATTGATATGCAAATCAGTGTCTCTTCATCCGTCAACATCCGTTTACAGCAAAAATAGTTATTAACGTTCAAAATATTCCATGAAAATTTGACATGTTTTTTTATCTGGCACTTTTACTGAGGAACGAAATCTTGACGTGAAATAACTGAGGTTAAATTTCTTAAAACTGTGCAAAATGTCCATGATACTGCGTTGGAGTGCATTTAAAAATAAAACGCTATTTTAAGAGTAACATAACAGACATTAAAATTCATTCTGGAGATTCAAAGAGGCATTGGTTAAAAACAATTCCGGTTCATTTAGATATAGATAATAAAAATTAGTGAGATAAAAAGGTGGAACAAATAATCCTTACCAGTTGCAAATCGTTGTTGATAAATATTTTCAGAAATGGAAAAAAATATCTAGACTGTAAGGAAATTGTTAAGCTTTTATTATATTTTAATTATATTTTGGGTTTGCATAGTGACAAGCGTTGTTAGTCCATTTGATGTTTGCGCGAAAGAAATTGATCTTTGTTTGAAACTGGAAATGGATTTTCGGGTGATAAAACGCACTCCTATATCTTCTTCTATCTATACAAATAAAAATAGATCGCCGAATGGGTTGATAAGAGCAAAACTTGAGGATGGAATTGTTCGATTTATGGATGTCTTTAGTCTATCATATTTTCTTTATCAAACATTTATTCCATGTAACGGAGAAACATGGAGAAACATAAAGTGGTTGAAAAATCTTGAACGAGAATTGTGTCTGACAATAATCTTATATTATAACGACGAGTTTTGGTAGAAGTACTAAGAACTTCATAGTCATTTTAAATGGTCGATTAGAAGATCAATAAATGAACAGTTTTGCGATTGGACCCATGAACGTTCGTTTGGCAATAAAACGTGATTATTAGAAGGTATTGATAACAAAAACTTAAGGACGGGACGAAGTTTGCCGGGTCAGCTAGTAAAAGACCCAGTATAAACAAAAGTAATCATCAATGCTTGAGAAAAGGCTTCATAGAAAACTCCATAATGCATACACATATTTAAAACGCATTGTTCTGTATGTTCAAATAGAAAGATAAAAGGCGGAAAAAGCCAGGAAACCAGGAACAGTTACAGTTGGGAAATGTTTCAAAATGTATCAAACGAAGGAGAATTATAATATTAGGCTGTCAAAAAAGTCCTGCGGTATTTTTTTTTTGAATTTTCATTTGTTCATAAAATTAGTTACAATCATCTGTTTTAAGTCAAATATGCGCCGTTTTGTTAGATGTTCCCAAGAGATGCCAACTTCATAATACCCCTGTTATAGAAGCTCGCTTCCTTATTAGCAAAAAAAACTCGGATAGCCATTTTTTACAGGCCTCTTTTGTGGCTAACTTTTGACTACCTAGCTCGTTCGCCATGGACAAAAACAGGTGGTAGTCACTTGGTGCAAGGTCCGGACTATACGGCGGATGCAAAAGAACCTCCCATCCGAGCTCCCGGAGCTTCTGGCGCGTCACCAAAGAAGTGTGTGGCCTGGCGTTGTCCTGATGGAAGACAATGCGGCCTCTGTTTATCAAAGATGGCCTCTTCTTCATGAGTCCTACCTTCAAGCGGTCCAGTTGTTGACAGTACAGGTCCGTATTGAGCGTTTGGCCATAGGGAAGCAGCTCATAATAGATTATTTCTTGACAATCCCACCAAACATACAGCAGAACCTTCCTGGCCATTAATGAGGGCTTGGTCACCGTCTGAGCCGCTTCAGCGGGCTTCGACCACGACCGTTTGCGCTTCACGTTGTCGTAAGTGACCCACATTTCATCGCCAGTCACCATCCGCTTCAGAAACAGGTCGATTTTGTTGCGATTTAGCAGCGATTCACATGCGTCGATACGGTCAAAGATGTTTTTTTCCGTCAACGTGTGTGGCACCCATACATCGAGCTTCTTTGTGAATCCAAGCTTCTTCAAATGGTTAATAACGGTTTGATGACTTATCCCCAGCTCTTGGCCGATGCTACGGCTGCTACTATGCCGGTCTTTCTCGGCTAATTCAGCGATTTTGTCGCAATTTTCGACGACAGGCCTTCCGGAGCGTGGCGCATCTTCGACGACCTCTACACCAGAACGAAAACATTGAAACCATCGTTGTGCGGATCTACTCGAATCACACCTTTGAATACCATAAGCATTTATATACCATACCATAAGTTCACATACAATCCAGTTCACGTCATATCTTGTCACCACATTCTATACATTCGGACTAGGACGCTAAACTGGGACGCGAAGGAACAATTTGTATGATTGAGCGGAATACTGTTTCAACTATTTGATATGCAATACATGTTGCTGGCGCGAACCGCGCAATTCACAGATGTAGAAAGTTAAATAAAATTTACCCATGTTTTGCGCACGTATGAATTCAAGCTCCATAATGGATAAATTGAATTGGGTTGTCTGTTGTGATATTGGGTCGAACATTTAGTTCTGCCTGGATGGCTGATTATCGTTTCGCTTCTCCGTTTTTTCCCAAAGAAGCTGCATTACTACTAGAAGTTGATTCTTGTACAAAGGAAACACGTGAGTTCGAATAAGGTATATGAAGATGCAATGGTATTATTTCATACTTTTCTGTTGGATTAACCCCCTGTACCCATACTATATACCCATGACAATAAAAATACTCGAACGCCGGAACCGAATAACAAAATTTCAAGTTCAAACCATAGATTACCTTAAATTGTCAGACTAACCGACAAAACGCCATAAGGTGATTCATACAGACGGCTGTTGAATTAGTTTGTTCTTGAATCCCTCAATGAAGACAGAGAAAATATTTACCGTCAATTACACACAAACTGTAAAATAGATTCTCATAAAACGACTCATGAAGATCTCTCGTTGAAATGATATAATTCTTACGCCTACTTAACTGTGGAGGAAAAACAGAAAAACGGGAATGCTCCAAGATGTGGAAAGAAAGAAAAAAACAATCCTAATTAAACGAACTCTTATGTGGAGAAAGAAGAGCTAATCAATGAATATCTAGCACAAAAAAACTAGATTGTTACTTCAACAATGCAATTAAGCAAAATACCCCTTACCTTTCTCTCTATTTTACAACGGGCGGTAGTTTTTTTTTCCTGCTTCAATTTGCTTCGGAGAGATGGCCTGTAGGTACATTTACATTGTACGAGTAAATTAAATTCAAGTTTTGTTTCTGCTTTCTGCTAAATGGGCTCCCATAATGCTCACTCTATTTTCAGCTGGTAAACGGTGATGCATCAGCTGTTAAGCGGAGATAATGGAATGTTGAATTTCGAAAAACAAACATTCCATGTGTTTAACAGCGCTTGGTGCGTTTTTTTTATATTTTTAATGTTAATGAATTCATCTTCAATCACACCAAGCGACGCTGAATCATTTCTTGTAGATACATCAATGTTATTGGAACGTTGTCTGAATGTCGATGCTGTTCAGCGAACAGTTTAAATGCCACCCACAGTGTATATCATTTAAAATGCATGTTGATCGTCTGAATTGACGTGTTCCAGCATAATGAGATTCCCCATGTGTAACTGAATGCTGAAAAAATCGAGTATACCAGATACATCACAGTATGTACTTGAATGACATGATCAAACAGCAAGTTTCAGTCTCTAGATATGCTAACAGTTCCATTGAGACGTGCTGCGAATAGAATTAAATTTTGTAAAAATAGTAATAACACGTTTCGCGAGAGAATGTATGACACATGAAGAAATAGCGATTGGTCCGATTTTCCATTAAATATAGGTTGAACTGATGATGAATAGTAAAACATCGACATTGATCATTTTTATGTGCAAACCTTGAAACAAAACAAAGATTGGTGTGGCAGTGAAAGTATCTCAATTTTGTCAAGTGAATCTAAAGTACTTGCGGCGTCTTGGTGAAGCCCTCATGGTGTTAACGAACGATCGATTGTGATACAAACCCTTCCGGTTTATTCTCGGAATGATCTCATAATTTTGGAAACGTTGGGCCCAGATGGTATTCAGAGCTAATGGAAGAAAAAAAGGTATTCGTCGTACATCCAAAGACAGCTGAGGGCTTATATAAGGAGCAACCCGTGGCGTCATCTTTCTTCCCCGAATGAAAACAACGCATTGATTTCACTAGAGCACAGGCCTTTGTCCTATCAGGTCCTTACAAAATGCTAAGCGGCATTATCAATGCCAAAGTTTCTACTGATTAGGAACAGTACAACATCCTCACAGATTAGCTGAAAGGGGCAAGAAAAATACGTATGAATGCACAAACCAGACTATATTCATGGCAATAATTGGACAGACACTTCTAACCAGCTGAACCCCTATATCGATTATCGTAAGGTTTTTACATCCATACCACACCCGAATCCCGTCAGGCTATTGGAAATCTATAAAATACATCCCGCCGTTGTGAGATTGCGGCACCATGCAAAGAGGCAATAGAGCACGGCTCTGAATCTCAATGATATGGAAGATGTGTTGCAGATAAAGAGTGGAATATTCCAAGACAATTCAGTGGGACACACAAGCGAAACGGTCATGGTATGACAAGGGCGCCCACGAATATGTGACCCTTCCATTTTAAAATGGATGATCCCAAGATGTATGCCAATTCACGTCAGTATCTAGACATTGCTATCCAGGTTGTGGAAGACATAATCATGTACATTGCCATGGAGTCTAGATAAGTGCCGCTCTGTTTGCTTACTGAATGGGCTACTCACTGAATTGAGGGCTACGAGGTCTATGATCAAGAGTTAATAAGAGATATGGCTCGTGACGAGTTTTATAAATATCCTGAATTTCGGCTCTGACATCCAGACGAAGTTGAGAAATAAGTTAACGCGGAATAACGAGCACAATGTTTTGCTGAAGTACGATAACTCTGCGAAAATTTTGTGGAACGCCCCGACCATAACACGCTATACCGGGCTGTCTACGCCGCGGATAAAATATTTATTTATCCACATCTTCGACACAAAGTCATACAGATTGGTTACAGAGACTTAATACTATCCTCAAAAACTACTCTGTCAATGTCAAAATCAAAATATCTACACACGTCATTGAAAAGTCTGCAGCATTAGTCGAGTGCAATTGTAGCCATAGTCAGTACGGTTTCTTCAAATCCATAAAAGGCCAGTATTGCGAAACTGGCGGGCTGGTGCATGGAAACTGATGTCCTGTAGCAGACTACTGCAGTCAATATAATGACGAATGACAAAAACGAAAAATCTAATCGACTTGATAGCGTTTGTAGTCCGATGAGTGCATATCTCTGCTCTGCTCTGTGGAGGCAAATTGTCAGGGCATACCATGGAAGTCGGCGTAACGCAAATTTTACGAATCTTTTTTGAATCTGTTCATTTCGTAAAATGTGGTCAGTATGATATGGAGCCCAAATTTGCAATCCATATTCTAGAACACTACGAACCAACGAACAATACAAAGTTTTAATCGCATAAACGTCGTCGAACTGCGCAGCGTTGCGGCGTAAAAATCCAGACATCGCATTGGCTTTCGCGATCGAAATGGAGTTCATTGAATCGTAGTTTGTTGTCCAACATCAGTCTAAGATCGTTTACAGCATCGACTCTAGCAAGCGTCAACTGGTCCATCGAGTATTCGAATCTGATCAGTGACTGATCACGGGTGAAGGTGATGACCTTGCATTTGGCTGTGTTTACTTGCATGCCGTTCAACTGACACCACGTATTTAACCGAGCAATATCAGTTTGAAGTGCACAGCAATCTAGCATCGAGTTGATCGTACGGCATAGGTTAAGATCATCAGCGTATAGCAACTTACAGGAGCTTAAGTGGTCACACACTTCTTTGATGAATAAAACGAAGATCAGATGTCCCAAGTGACTGCCTTGCGGAACACCTGATGATATTTCGGTGATCTCAGAAACAGTTCAGCCAGCGAACAATTCACAGCGGTTCAGTTTTGAAGCGGTGATTTATGAGCTACTATATATAAAGCCTTCGAGAAGTCTTATGTACACGGCGTCTACTTGCCGACGCTTCTCAATGCTGCGGATAACTGTGCTGTTGAAGGTCATCAAGTTAGAGGTTGTCGAGCGCTTTTTCATGAATCCATGTTGAGACTACGAGATCATTGGCCGAACAGCTGAATACAACTTGTCATGCAAAAGTCTTTCTAACACCTTGGCCAAACAGCTCAAGATCGGCGCGACTGGAGTGAGACTGCTGCTTGGTAAAGGGTGTGTCACATCAAATTGCATCACGGAAAAAACGCTGTAAAAATTCGCCCAGTAGACCGATCCTTTTGAAAATTTTAGACAGTAAAATAAAAACTATTAAACAACTTTTGGCATTTTCTTTTTATTCATACTTCTAGCCCAAGCCCGTATGATCGCACCTTCCTCTTTACCCCGTCCATAAGGTTCTGTACAACGTCAGGTTGTAGTTTTTTTTAACAGAAATCCATTTTCTCTTGAAGTCCGCCTCCGATTTGACAACTTTTGGGTTCTTCCGGAGGGCCTGCTTCATAATCGCCCAATATTTCTCTATTGGGCGAAGCTCAATATGTGGCTCAATGACGTAGGTTTCGTCGTCCATTACCAGGCAATCCGGCTTCGTCAGCATTTCGGTGTACAGCTTCCGGGCACGCGTCTTCCCCACCATGTTTTGCCTTTCGTCGCAGTTAGGAGCCTTCTGAACCTTGTATGTACGCAGGCCCTCCCGCTGCTTGGTCCGCTGGACGAATGAACTTGACAAATTCAGCTTATTGGCGACATCCCGGACCGAACTTCTCGGATCACGTCTAAACTGCTTAACTACGCGCTTGTGATCTTTTTCACTGACGGAGCATCCATTTTTGCCGTTCTTCACCTCCCGGTCGATGGTTAGGTTCTAGAAGTATCGTTTTAGTACTCTGCTGACCGTGGATTGGACGATTCCCAGCATCTTACCGATGTCCCGATGTGACAACTCCGGATTCTCGAAATGAGTGCACAGGATTAATTCACGACGTTCCTTTTCGTTCGACAACATTTTTCCAAATTTACGAAAAATTGACAGTGAAGCATGGCCAACGTGATCTATACACTCTTATCTGATTATAAGCGAAAGCTGAAGATATAATTCCAAAAAATTAAATTTCTACAGCGTTTTTTCCGTGATGCAATTTGATCTGACACACCCTTTAGATCAACATACAGATGTGATGGAGGAACCTCAGCATGAACGAAAACGCGACGGAAGAATTCAGCAAAGAGATTCACAGAATTGACACTGGTGATGGAGTTTTGACTGCCAGAAGTTACGTCTAGAGGAATACCAGGTGATTTTTTTGCGAACATTCACAAACGACCAGAAAGCTGAAGGATTTTCTCTAAGGGCAGTCTGAAGCCGATCAATGCAGGGTAAGTTGGGGGGATTTGGACCACCCCTTAATCTCAAAAAGTACGGCTCAACTTGGATTTTTTATAATGTCATCTCCTACTATTGTTGAACCGCATGTACCTAACGTAAAAAAAACTTTGATAACTTTGGAACGCAGCAAGCACTTTGATTGTCAAAAAATGTGAGTTTTCCGATCGTGGTCTTAAGGTTTTTCCCGCTGATTAAACGAACTTTTCATGTATCACGCGTTCATGTATAAGTTATGTTCGCCTACAGAAGAGGAACAATTTGATGCAGCGAAACTGTACGTTTGATAACAATAAATTAATTAATTGCATTTTAATTTTTGCATGTTGTGTAGGGTGACATGGACACGTTTCTGTGGGGTGAATTGGTTCTACAGGTTTGAGGCTTTTCTTTGGTCTAATTGATTCCAGATGCCGCTGAATTACAAAAAAATATGGCAGACAACGTTGGATAAAGGAGGAGCTTGAAAGAGCAACGCAGGCCATCAAGGACGGAATTTCTTTGACCAAGCATCGAAAGTGTTTAACAATGCTCAAACAACAGTGAAAAGATCCATGCAGAATTCGACATGGTCTCAATGCATTTTTTATGGTGTGGAATCTGCCAAAGACACCTGGTATCGATCCCAATACACAGTTACCAATTGTAATATTATCGTGAACTATCGTGTAATATTTACATAAACATAAGTATGTTTTTTTTTCGATGAAACACACATTGGACCAGATCACCCCACAGACGGTTCAAAGAACCCCGCATGAAATTTTAATGTCAAAAATCATCTCTTTTATTTCATGACACATTTGGTAATTTAAAGTTTGATATAATGATTAAACATTATTGATTAAAAGAAAACAAGAGTAGCTCAGTGTACAATGTGACATTTTTTATTTGAACCGCATTGGTTTGAAGATATTAGGCGAGTTGCTTAGTGAGTCAAATTGCTCCCATTTCCCCTTCTCCCTAAAGCTAAATTCATGCAAACTACTATACTCGGTTTCTGCGAGCTGTACGCCATATTTCTTTTCTGCAGTCCTAGAGTGGAAGTAACGTTTAAACGCAGACGGTTTTGCAGCTTACGCTATTGCGGATTCCACCATGGTTGCCGGAATTTCATAGAAGGCATACGAGTCTATGTAATTTATAGAAGGCATATGAGTCTATAAATGTATACCGGTACCAAATCATGGATAATCTCATAAATATTGTCATAGAACACGGATAAGGCATTGCCCACGGTAGGAAGGTTAAGTAACCGTTCCAAATCCAATGCCGCTACTATCGAGTTAATATCTTCAAAATCGCATCGTGCAAAGTTATACTCACGGTATGCTCCGGAATCGGATGACTGATGATCTTTTATACAAATGTTCACTTTCAGTACGAGCGGTTTATGGTGACGGTCAACATTTAGAATAGCGGAAGGCGGTTCGAATGGAGTGGGGATCACTGACGAGTACCAGGTCGAGAAGCTTGCCATTTGCGTTGGCAAGATCGTTGATTTGTTTGAGTCTTGTAGACAGTTAAGAATCAACCAGAGCAACCTCCTGTTCGAATAAGTCATTGAGCGGCATAAATCCTTGTACATCTTCATCAAAATTTCATGCCAAATTGGGTAAATTATAATCACCCAATATGATGGTCGCGTCTCGTTGAATGTCGTTAGCTCTACTGAAATGTGCAGATAGTTCCAATCGTTCTCTCTGTAAATGGAATTGCCTCGAAGACTCCTGGAAGTGCTGAAGGTGCTGAATACGTAGCGGGACCGGTATCCTTGGTTAAAACTAAAGACCAACAGTACCGACATTCATCGAAACTACCATAGACTTCCATAAGAAATGAAAGCAAGATCTCCAACGCAGCATCACAGACTCTGGTGGGTTAGCGACATTCTGTCTACGACGAGTGATACGGGGTTAGCTTCACCGCGTTAAAGTTCCATGAATAGTGGATACTGAACCGAAAGACAGAAAAGCTGTTCGATTCTTGCAACTGGATTGCAACTGGGATAAAGGGTGTGTCAGATCAAATTGCATCACGGAAAAAACGCTGTAGAAATTTAATTTTTAGGAATTATATCTTCAGCTTTCGCTTATAATCAGATAAGAGTGTATAGATCACGTTGGCCATGCTTCACTGTCAATTTTTCGTAAATTTGGAAAAATGTCGTCGAACGAAAAAGAGCGTCGTGAATTAATCCTGCGCACTCATTTCGAGAATCCGGAGTTGTCACATCGGGACATCGGTAAGATGCTGGGAATCGTCCAATCCACGGTCAGCAGAGTACTAAAACGATACTTCGAGAACCTAACCATCGACCGGAAGGTGAAGAACGGCAAAAATGGATGCTCCGTCAATGAAAAAGATCACAAGCGCGTAGTTAGGCAGTTTAGACGTGATCCGTGAAGTTCGGTCCGGGATGTCGCCAATAAGCTGAATTTGTCAAGTTCATTCGTCCAGCGGACCAAGCAGCGGGAGGGCCTGCGTACATACAAGGTTCAGAAGGCTCCTAACCGCGACGAAAGGCAAAACATGGTGGGGAAGACGCGAGCCCGGAAGCTGTACACCGAAATGCTGACGAAGCCGGATTGTCTGGTAATGGACGACGAAACCTACGTCAAAGCGGACTTTCGTCAGCTGCCGGGCCTGTTGTTCTTCTCCGCAGAAGACAAATTCAGCGTTCCGGAGGAGATTCGCAAGCAGAAACTATCCAAGTTTGCCAAAAAGTACATGGTGTGGCAAGCGATCTGCTCTTGCGGAAAGCGGAGCGCCCCCTTCGTGATGACCGGCACGGTAAACGGGCAGGTTTACCTTAAGGAGTGCCTACAGAAGCGCTTACTACCACTATTGAAGCAGCACGAGGGCCCGACCATCTTCTGGCCGGATCTCGCTTCGTGCCACTATGCAAAGGACGTGTTGGAGTGGTACGAAGCCAACGGGGTCACCTTCGTGCCAAAGGAAATGAACCCGCCCAACGCGCCGGAGCTTCGCCCAATAGAGAAATATTAGGCGATTATGAAGCAGGCCCTCCGGAAGAACCCAAAAGTTGTCAAATCGGAGGCGGACTTCAAGAGAAAATGGATTTCTGTTAAAAAAAAATTACAACCTGACGTTGTACAGGACCTTATGGACGGGGTAAAGAGGAAGGTGCGAGCATACGGGCTTGGGCTCGAAGTATGAATAAAAAGAAAATGCCAAAAGTTGTTTAATAGTTTTTATTTTACTGTCTAAAATTTTCAAAAGGATCGATCTACTGGGCGAATTTCTACAGCGTTTTTTCCGTGATGCAATTTGATGTGACACACCCTTTATATACGCGTACTCAAGTCTACCGTGGTCGAAAAGAACAAGTACAAGTAATACATGTAAATAAATTATCACCAGTAGTGATGACTTTATGATTAACGTAAAGTCTCCTCGACAGAGGGCCACGCTTTAACTTAAGGTCAGAACGGCAGAAACACAATTTCCTTTCTTCCAATATCTCGTATTGCCAGATGCTTTGTCTCAGCTCACCCCAGCCATCAGCGATGTCCATATCCTCTATGTAGCGAAGAGAAAATTAAATTCACCCACCTACTCCGTCATCCTCAACGAGAGCGCTCCTTTTTGGTCTATAATCACCACAGTTCTAGATATGTGATGATGGAAGTTAGTTTTTTTTCACTCAACACTCGGTCGCGCTAGAGTGTGGAAAGAGAGCACACAAACTATCTACAGTGTAGCGGAGAATTTCACTGGAGAGTACACACTGGTTGTTGTAAAAGAACAGAAATGGCCTTCAATTAACTTTGCGCTGTGGTTCACTGAAAAAAAGAGAACCGAGGTGAAACATGCGTGTGGATTAAATGTCGAATGAGATTGCACTCTTCAGTGTACTCCTCAGTATGGCAGAGTGCGTGCTTTAGTGCTGGACACAGGTTTTCGCACACTCAAAACACTCCCAAGAGTAAAGAGAGAGTAAGAGAGTGTGACTCACTCGCACCAGGATTTCTCCCTACTAGCGCACACTGGCTCTTTATATATTCGCCGGTGAGAGGGAAAAGCGCATTGTTTCTCTTTGGTGAGTGTTGACTGTATCCTCAGTTTAGGCATGAAACTCGCGCGCGGGTGCATCGTTTCAGTGAAAATGCCATCACTGCCAGCCATCGCAAATTCCTACATTTTCTTCACTTGAATATGTTCCAGAATCGCATAGAAGTGCATGTAGAGTTTCCGAACACTGGTTTTTGTGGTAAAAGATTTGCTTCTTATTCCGGTTTGGTACTTTTCGCATTCGTAAACCTTTCATAGTTTTCTAGACAAACAGACATACCCCTAGCACTTTCTTTCTTTTCGGATTAATATGTTTATACAGTGCTCGAACTTTCTTGACCATCTCGGGGTTTATCTGAGCGCATTCACGGCCACTCCCTTCTTTCGACCGTTACACGCTTCATTATAGTGGTGATCACTTCGAACATGTTGATATTTGCGATTTTTTGTATAGCGGTAAATCGACGAGTAACTTCCGGATTTTCATTGTAAGTGCACAACATTCTTCACGATTGATTTGCTATTTCTAGGAAATTATTGTAAGTACAGTATCAGCGGTTATGAAATTTGACAAATGAAATCTATACCTTTTCAACCAATTTTACCCATAATTCAGATTTTTACTCACACGTTGGAAATGATACAATCGAATGTGTGTGTGCGTGATCATTCGAACCAGCTTAACACTGAGCAATTCAAAGTCGGGTCCTCGAAGGATCAGACGGTAATCTGCCTGATTCCGTACATCCTTTAAAAGTAATACGAAAGTCGAAATAATTTCTACGATCTTTGTGACATGAGGCCGAGCGATCGAGAGTCAAACACTCAGCGTGATCTTTGAACTATAATTAGGCTGACCAAACGTACCGTTTTTAACAGGACAGTAGCGTTTTTCCGACCCTTTTTGATTGTCCCGTCTTTTTATCAACTTGTACCGTATTTTGAGTATGAAGAGAAAATATATAGTTATCATTTCAATAACACATTGTTGCAAAAATTCAATTTTTCTTCTGACAGAAGCTCTACCTATTGTTTTTCATGGGCTTTGGGATAAATCCGGATTTCCTGAGTTTGGGGCCTTTTTTAACTTAATGGAGAGCGATACATTATTTTGAATTTCATTACCTATGGCCATATAAATCATAATTCTAGAGTTTGGGAATACCTAATCTGATTGCATCCATCTAAAGTTGTAGTCGTTCTTCTTCTTCAATGGCACTCACGTTCCTAGAGGAACTTCGCCGTCTCAACGTAGTATTACTTGCGTCATTTTCATTAGTACTTAGTTGAGATTTCTATGCCAAATAACACGCCTTGAATGCATTTTGAGTGGCAAGCTCTAGAATACGCGTGATCACAGTGCAAGTCGGAGGAAATTTCTTTGACGAAAAATTCCCCCGACCAGAACGGGAATCGAACCCGAACACCCGGCATGTTAGTTATGACGCTAACCACTCGGCCAAGGGAGCACATAATGTTGTAGTCGTACCTTTCTCAAATCTCGATCTAAAGTTTTAGCTGCAGGTCATCCGGAGACCATACGAATTATCCTAATGTGACCAAAAGCTTTGAAAATTGTCGAATGATGGGATTTGGCTCTGGTCATAAAGTAGTCACTTCCCTAGGAATCTTGATCCGGAACATGTCCGGTTTACGTCTATAAGGTCAAATAGGTTTAAATTAATCACGAATAAGCTATTTTTGAAAAATTATGAAGCTTGATACTCCAAATGACGGGTTTTGGTTGGTTTAGGTTCTGGAATCTATGGCACCTAAACATATTCCCGCCAAATGAAACTTGTTGCATTCAATTCGGTTCAGCCGTTTCCGAGAAAACTGAGCCTCAACATTGATTGTCTAGTCAAGCAAAAGAATTCAATTGCATGAGGCTTTTTTGTAAAATTGATTTTTCTCACTTGTTTTAATAGTAATTGTAACTATCTGGTTACTATTTCAATTCGTAAAGAATCAACGGAGTGTGAATTCATATGTTTTGCTTGTATAAATATCGTTTTGATTTGTTTAAAATGTGATTCTTTTTTCATGCTTAAAAATGGAAACGAAAATGCTGTTCAGAAAAAGATAAATTATTGTGCAATTTAATAAGTTATTCGATCAAAAACACTGACGAAAAGAACCTACAGATGATTATTGATTGTGTCATATAAAAAAGATTAAATTTTATTAAATAAAACCTTCAAAAATTTCAGTTTGTTTTCATTGGTACGTTTAATCAATTGCACCCGGTGACCAACTTGCCCCCGGATGACGGTACCAGTCATATGTTTTAGCAATGCATTTCGATTTACGAAATAGATCAAAAATCGCGCTTAAAACAGTAGTTCTCAGAAACCATGAAAAGCGTGAAAACGATTGTCTTTACGCTATAGGTAATGATCAATAAAATGAAAAAAAAATTAAACCTTCAGAAAGATGGTGAGCAAAGCTGGTGGATAGCGATGACTACATTGCGACATTTAGTTTTGAGCCAAACACAAATTAAAAACCATTAAAAAAAACAAGGGGAAATTTTGTAGTACCGAGTATTCATTTCGAATTTGAATTTGGATTTAAATATTACTCATTGTATTCGCAGAAATTTTACACAGCTGTCATCGACATATGTTTGACATTGGATATTGAAAGCCTCACTGTGAAAGTTTACAAACATTTTCATACGCAACTGAAAAGTTGAACAGTATGTATGCTATGCAGTATATGTATCTTTGTATGCAGCAGTATGCTGCATTGCTTAAGCGCGGTAACACGTGATTAAAGAAATAATGAAATCTTGGATCTTTTATCGAGAGGAGCATTTTTGACGGATTGTGCTCGTATTTTTTTCCAAAGGAGAAATGTCTTGCGCGATTATTTGAAACCCTATGCGTTAAACTACTACCTAATCTACCAGAGATCAGTTGGTGGCCTTCCAAACATTTCATGCCTTATTGAAAAAGACGATGCATTTGCCACTGGATTTTCTGTTATTTCTGATGATTTCATTAATGTTCTTAATAGTCTAGTAAAACTAAATACAGAAAGCTAAATTTCTCAAAGCCTATGAATAATTTCTACGATACGCTGTTGAACTTCATTGAAAAATGGAAGGCTAACCGAGGAGAAACACTACAGAATGTATTAAAGTCCATTCCTGAATGAGCAGTGATTGAAAGTAGCATTCGTACAAAGCAATTTAAATTGAGATAGACAAAACATATTGTATTAGTGAATAATGAATCATTGGAAATATAATAATTGGGACTAAAAGTAGGAACAAAAAATCTGTGCTAGTTGCAAATCGATGGGTGCAAATATTTTCAGAAATGGAAAACAAATTTCTAGAGTTTGAGAAAATCGTTAAGCTTACTAATTATATCGGAATACATTCAAGGCGTGTTACTTGGCTTAAGAAATCTCAACTAAGTATTCATAAATGACGCTAATTAATGCATACGTTGAGACGGCAAAAGTTCCACAAGGAACGTTAACGCCATTCAAGAAGAAGATTATCAAAATTCGATATGGAATGTGACAATTTCTATGATAAAATTTCCAAAAATCCTGATTTGCTTCGCAAAGTCTCTCCACCATCTGAATATGAAGGAATATTCGTTGTAGAGAACAAAGTACGTAAATATAAGAATGTTCGATTATTTGGGTTTATTCCCGGTTTCATTCTCTCATTCATGAAATACTACAAAAACTGCATTTTGTGTTTTTTTGCTTACGTGTCTTGTTTTTATTCCTGAACTTTTTAGTCAGCCTAACTATGATTGTTTGGCTTTGGAGCTGGAAACTTGGTAGCATCCATTACGGTTGCTCTCAGAGGAAAACCCATCCTTGAATCGTATTCAGTAAATGAGAAACAAACCCCCTTGATTTTGAATCGATGTATATGATAATCAAAAGAACTGATAATAATGTTTGATTAGCGTATAATCCACCAGTTCTATTTTTAGATTGACTCTGCAAAAGTTAGATGATTATTACTAGAGTTTGTTAAGCAAACGCTATGAAAAAAAATCAATACGTTGGTTAATCAATACTTGTGATAACCAAACATGGAAACTGTGTAAGAGATGCACGAAGATCCTCCAAAACTATCATTTGAAATTATGACAGGAGAATTTTATAATTGTCAGTAACATCATATATCATAATCTGCTTGACCTAGATCAGGGGCCAGCCTGTCATCGCGATCTTTTTTCCATGCGTTCCGTGGAGTGGTAACGTTGTTACAGCAAAAAAGCTATAATTTCATTAATCATGTTGACCACCCCATTGAGTTACCTTTTTCCTAGGTGGTAATGATGCGTAACAGTTTTTTTTGCATAGCGGCATTTTTACGATTTGAATTTTATCCTACGTACTTGAATTGATGTTTGTAAGTACTGCGGAACTTAATAGTTTTTAGCGAAACAAAGCGATTCATTGTCGTCTAGTCTATTGGTAAATTTCTGACCAAGGTGTTGATAACCAACGAACCTTATATATGAGATAATCAGTTGATATTTCTATATGATGAATGAAATTATTCGAGCATAGAACGGATTTCTTATTTTATCCACAAGAGTTAATTGATATTAGAATTAACATCGACTCAAATGAGAAGGTTCATCGAAACAAACCATCTTCACTCAGATTCTAATCAACGTTTGGTATGATAATTCATCCCAATCGTCGTTGGCTGACACTGATGTTGAATAAATAAAGTAATTTATTATATTAAATATATAATTCAAGCTGCTCTCATTTGCCTCCAGGCTACGTATCATCGAAGAAGCATTAATCAACAAGTCATACGAAACCGCACAGATGCATGATGAAATTGTGTAGCTCCGAACAAAGCCTATGACACGCTGGGCAACAGTAGTCTCCTAATGAGACAACCCTTTGCATGATGCTTTTATGAAGGCATCAAATTATAAATCATCGCCATAACGAAGGTAAGAGTAATATTAATCACACCTATTTCAGGACACAATTTTATTCTTTCCACAACAAAAACCAGGTAGAATAAGTCGGCGAGGAATGTCATTCCTCCAAGTTGGAAGCCTTCCCCACACGGCTATTAGGAAGCCTCGTAAGAGGGCAGTTGAGTCCAACATGGGACCCGTTTTGCACAAAAAGCACATGGACACGACTCAGACTGTTAACCCGGCATTCATCAGCAGAATGTTGTACCTTAACCCAGTATCAATCAGCGGAATGATGTTGTAATTTAATTAAACATGACTGGATATTAATCAAAGCATCAAACTACGCATGATAAGCTTACTAAAAGACAAATAAAATACATTTTCTCAACTGTTTGCATATGCTGGTTGAAGTATTTGTTGGTTTGTGAACCCGATGTAATTCATGGACTTCTATGTTCTTGTAACAAAATAAAATGACGTTAAACCTTGTTAGTCGTCTCAGTTCAAAATTCAACCAGTCATCCTACATTGTTTCAGCTGATTTTTACATGTAATGTAAATGCCGTTGACAATTCTCTGGCCAGAATAGACGACCCCTTGCTACTAATGGAAACAGCTACAGTATATTAATTGCGCTTAGATGGAATGTCGATGCCATGCCATATCACACATGGAATGTATTTCGAATGTCAAGTTCAACCAAATTTTGTGTGCTAGTGTTCACAAAAAGTGTGGCTCGTGTCCAAGAACTTCTTGTACAATGACAGACCACATGATGCACTCGGTAACTCTCGCGATGTTTCCTAATAGACATGTGGAGGATTCATAATTTGCTTGAAGGAATGACATTTCACAACGACTCAATTTACCTGGTATTCGCAGGAGAAAAATAAATAAACTTGTGGTCTGAAAAAGGTGTGATGATTGTTACGCTTACCTTCGTTATAGCGATGATATACAATGTGGTGCCCTCATAAAAGCTTCATGTCTAGAGAAGTATCATCATATGTCTTCTGTCGACCGAGATGCTTTGTGCAGCTACACGTGCATTTGTGTGCTTTTTCGATGAGGCCTCGACGCATATTCGGGAGCAGATTGCATTGTATATTTGATATAATAAATTGCAATAATAATGAAACGTTCGAACAATCATACAAAACGATTTAAGTTATAAATGGGAATTGAGTTTGTTTTTTTGAGCTTGCCCTTTCCGACGATATTCAGATCCAATTCAAATGGAATATTGTACATAAGTTTTGTAATAGTTAGCAAACCGATATTCAATTTCTATACAATGAAATTCTTAATATAATTCAAGTTTTGTTTAAATAATTGAAATAATTATTCATATCATTATCTGAATCGTTTGGTCAGTTGGTCATAAATCATGTTAGCGAATAGACGATCTATGGCTAGACTATGAATTTCCGCATCAGCTCTAATACGTAGGCTGAAACGCAAGTCATAAAGCGTGCAGCCAAGTGTGAAAAAAACAGTTACGTATCATTACCACCTAGGTAAACGGTAGCTTAATGAGATGGTCAAAATGATTAATCACATTATAATAACACCAGCAGTCTAAAGAATGTATGAATGAAAGATCGCGATGACAGCTGTGATTGATATGTAGGTCAAGCCGTTTCGAATACGTTAAGATCTACGGAAAAAGTATTGAAGGGTGAAAAAGTCAATGTGTTTTTTTTTAATAATTTGATCAACAGTAACCCTTCTTCAATATATGAAACCATCATCGATAATCGATGTATTGGCAATTTACTACGATGGCCTTCCACCATCTCTCGGGAAATTTCAATTGCTGAACATCCGGAACCACATTCATAGAACACTTAACCTTTCTTTACGTGAAATCTGTCAGTGGTTATTTGGCAGTTTCAAATGCAATGAAAGCATACTCATATCAGTTGAAGCCAGTTTGGGAAAGAATTGTATCTTGAAAACTACCGACTGCAACTAACGATCTATACTGGGGCTGCGGTGTAGAAGGAATTTAAAAAAACGAATTGGTTCTTCAGCTAAATTTGTTGGGTTTAAACCATTCTGTGGAATTCTCAAATCTTGTATGACAGGGGTTTTCAAATGGTGCAAACGTTGCAATTTTTTGTATTCAGAGAATAGAAGATGCAAAAAACCCTGTCGTAATGAAATCAGAGCTCAGAGTCAGAGAATTATCGCTGATTGACGTCATTTGGAGAGCTCTATAAACACTAACCAAATCGAAACTATTTAGTGCACTATTTCAGAATCATACGCAGCCTCTATTCTGTCCAAACTTTTATAAAACCAGATGCTAATCTTGCTACATTGTAAATCATTGTAAACAAACAACGCTTTAGTTTATATTATAGTGTATTGGTATTAGTAGATATTATACCCTGCATGCTCTTCAAACTGGTGTATACCCCACGAGAGCTGCTGTGATGGAGTGCGCGTCATGTTGGAGGGCACTACCTAATCGGCGCTCCGATGAGAAGAGAAATCCTGCGAGGGTGACTGTGACGGGGCGCGCGTCAAGTTGGAGGGCGCTTCCTAATCGGTGCACGTCTCGACAGGTAAACGGATACTGCCGCGTAGAACAGCAAAAGGCCTGCCTGACAACGCCTGATCGTGGCCTGGATGGAGGAACACCGCGAACATTTCGAAGGAACGAGCATCAAGGATGAAGCCATGATCAAAATGGTGCATAGCCCACGAGAGTAGTTGTGACGGAGTGCGCGTCATGTTGAAGGGCACTACCTAATCGGCGCTCCGCTGGGAAGAGAAATCCTGCGAGGGTGACTGTGACGGGGCGCGCGTCAAGTTGGAGGGCGCTTCCTAATCGGTGCACGTCTCGACAGGTACACGGATACTGCCGCGGAGAACAGCAATAGACCTGCCTGGCAACGCCTGGCCTGGCCTGGATGGAGGATCACTGCGAACGTTTCGACGGAGCGAGCGCCTAGGAGGGCGTCATCAAATCGGTGTGTACCCCACGAGAGTTGCCGTGACGGAGTGCGCGTCAGGTTGGAGGGCACTGCCTAATCGGCGCTCCGTTGGGAAGAGAAATCCTGCGAGGGTGACTGTGACGGGGCGCGCGTCAAGTTGGAGGGCGCTTCCTAATCGGTTCACGTCTCGACAGGTGAGAAACCCCGCGAGGGTGGCTGTGACGGGTTGCGCGTCAAGTTGGAGGGCAATTCCTAATCGGTTCACGTCTCGACGGGTAAATGGATGCCTGCGAAGAGGACATCAGCGCAGTGGAATTAATAACGAATAGAGAGAAAAAATATTGAGAAAAAGGGAAGGACAACGCTAGTTAGCGTTGAAAACTCGAGAAGTGCATGAGCACAGCCGCCCCCTGAAGTAGTCGCCTAGTTGTGGTCCCAGGGGGAATAAGGCAACGAGTAGAGGGCTTGGTTTTTGTGGGTGCGATCCCCACTCGACGTCTGGGTTAACCCTTCCCAGGTAAGGCTGGTAGAGCGTTCCTCACCTCTTTAAAAAAAATAAAATACCCTGCATGCTTTTCATGTGTGTGTGCAAGCGCTCAGCGTAAACAAATGTTATTGCATTTGTGTTGTCATTTGTAGTGTCAAGTTTGTACAGGGTGTGCCATTTAAAGTGGAAGCATCTGGCAACCCCATAACGTTGACAGAGATGTCAGATTAACAAATGTCATACCACGTTGGAAGCGTCATTTCAGTACAATTTTAACCATGGAACAATACACACCTAAACAACGCGCTGAAATTGTTCAGCTGTACATTCAAAATAACTTCTCAATTGTGTTAACTAAGCGTGCGTGGAAAAATAAAAATAAAGTTAAAACATCGCCTGGAGACAACACTATACGTCGATTATATGCCAAATTTATATCGTCTGGTAGTGTTGGTAATGCCAGTCATCTGTCCAGACAACGACCAAGACGTTTCGACGAGAATATTGATGCCGTTCGAGCCAGTGTTGCAGAGACTCCATCGACATCAGGTCGCCATCGTTCGCAAGAGTTAGGCATCGCTCGAACCACTCTCCGACGCATAATTCGTGTTGATTTGAAAATGTTTCCGTATAAAATTACCACGTCGACTTGATTTTGCGAAATGGACCATCGAAATGGCCAAAAATGAACGTGGCTTTTGGCAAAAAATCATAATGTCTGATGAGGCGCATTTCAACTTGAATGGAGGAGTGAATAAACAAAATTGTCGGTTTTATGCTACTGAAAACCCTCAATTCATCGAAACGCAACCTCTTTACGACCAAAAAGTTACTGTGTGGTGTGGCATTTATGCCGATAAAGTCATCGGCCCGTACTTCTTTGAAAACGAAAATGGAGCAACGGTAACCGTGAATGGGGAGCGTTATCGGACAATGATAACCGATTTTTTATTGCCATTTGTTCGTGAAAATGAATTGGACAATTACTGGTTCCAACAGGACGGCGCTACATGCCATACAGCGGCTGCCACGACCATATTATTGCGTTGGGAGGCGATCTGGCGTAGTGGTAACATCTATGCCTCTCACGCTAAAGGTCACGAGTTCAATTCTCACTCCCGACATTCTTCCAAAAATGGAAGTTGAAGTGACGAACCAGCCAAATGAGTTGAAAGTCACTATAATACAGATAAAAAAAAATTATTGCGCGAAATGTTCCCCGGAATATTAATATCGAAAAACGGCGATTATGACTGGCCACCGAGATCACCTGATTTGACGCCTCCTGACTTTTTTTATGGGGATATTTAAAATCCAAGGTATACACTGGTAAACCAAGGACCCTGGCTGCGCTGAAAGACAATATCCGACAAGAAATTGCTGCCATATCGAAACATTGGGCAAAGTGATGGAAAATGCCGAAAAAAGGGCACATTTTGCGGTCAAGGCCAGAGGCGGTCATTTACGAGATATCATAATCAAAAAGTAGTTAGAACAAATCTCCTTGGACCAAAATAAATGAATTTCAAAAAAAAAATTTAAAAATTTCACTTCTTTACTTTGCTATTGCAAAAACAAATCCTTCCACTTTAAATGGCCCACCCTGTATAAGACCAGTTACATTTTCCGTTGTTTTAGTTAGAGACAAATGAACTCTCAGACTTTAGAGTTTGTTTAATTCAAAACCGAACCGAACCGAACCGTTGTTTTAGTTGTTTTGGTCAATAAAGAGAGAAAAAAGTTGTTTTGGTCAATGAAGAGAGAAAAAGAAACAAATCGATGCATTTCACCATGAAAATGTTGCTATCAGAGAAATTGTTCGTCGGATTGGAATACCTCAAAATCGCATATGCAAATAAAGCCATTTTTGATTTCAAATGATTCCCGGGGGATAATTCGTCAAGTTTTGCCAAAAAGTACTCATATAAATAGGGCCAAAAAGGTTGAAGCTATCTGAATCTGAGAACGTTGAACGGTCTAAATTGACCGGACACTGTCCAGAAAGCATGACCGGAATAAATTGCAGCAGAAAACAACACTAAAAACTCGTAACAGAAACAACCGCTCAGAAAAAGTGTAGTAGGCTAGTAATATTGTGACGCGGAAAAAATAGTTATGAGTATAAAGCCTCACAGCAAACAAGCGTTATTCCTGTTTCTATTTTAATCTAGTGTCAATGTAAGAGGGGCGAAGTCCCCATTTCACGAGGATAAGGCCTAAGCCGCCAAGATGACGCGATCCGAGTCGACCGCCGAGCCGCCGTCGGAAGCAGCGGTGCCTCGCACGCAAACTTGTGTTCTACTGATTTCCCGGTTAGTTTGAAACATAGGATACGGTCCTTTAGCAAGGCCCAAGCGAGCTTTACCGAGCGTCGACGGCATATATTTCCCTGATGCATAACGTTTACCTGGTGCAAAATCATAACTCATACATACTCGCGCATGGTATCACAGACCATCTTCTACCCATGATGTTTCTCCTTACTACACTTTTTCTGAGCGGTCGTTCCTGTTGGAGTTGTTTTCTGGTGCAATTTAATCCGGGGACCCCGAATAGGTATCACTATACAATAACTGACAGGTGATAAATATTAATTCTATCAATATGATGCTGAAAGTTCGAAATACTTTCTAATCCCCCTAACTCCCAACGAGATATTGTCTACTTAACCAACAAGAACTTCATGAAGTAAGACATACCACTGTGGAAGGAAATAAAAAGTCCTAGAGCTATCACCTACATTCATACACCCAAAAATTAATGTTTAGCACATGTTTTGTCATCCCGATTTACTACATGGGCTGAAAACATGAGTTACGGGATGTTTCAACAGATAGCGCCACTAAAAAATTAACAAGATTCATATCGAGAGGTTCATCTGTCACTAGCTTATGTGTGAAGTTTCATGACATTTCGTTCGTTTGTTCATAAAATACAGTTGTTTTTGTGTCACTTCATGTGCATTAGTATAGAAAATGGTAAAAGACGAATATCGTATTTTGATCGCACATTATTTTTTGATGGGAAAAACTGAACAATCAATACAGTGGTTGACGAAATGTTATTCCACTTCTGCTTCTTCGAGAACAACAGTTTACTGTTTAACTTCTTCAACATGTATGACCATACGAAGTCCCCAGTTCTGCACCTGATTTACAGTATGAGAAAGTAATCCGTCCAGTTGAAACACGTAATGATCATTCGCGTACAATTTGCCATGCTTGGATTTACTACATTCTGCATATTTTATAATATAAAGCGTTAATTTTAGCGCCTTTTTAAATGAAAACAAGTGACAGTTTGCCACATTTGCTACACAAACCATCTTTTTTTTTAGATATCTGTCGCTATCTAAAATATTCCTCGAACTATAGGCCTACAATCTATCGTTTTGGACAAAATAATCAAACACATCCGCCAACGAATTGCACCAATATAAAGATAGTGTATGCGCTGCTGCTTCACCACTACAGCGAGGTAAAAAAAAGAATATATTGAGCCCGAAGTACATATACGAATAATAGGGCTGGATGTTATGTTGTTGAACGATGGTACCATTAGCACTTTTCGCTAGATCGACCCGTAGTCTAATATCGACATGACAGTCTGCAGGTATTCAACTGGTTCTTTCTAGAGACCAAAGGTCTAAAAACCTCTTCGTTTTGGCAGCTTATGTGCGCTGCGTTTCAACGGAGGCAGCCATCTTAGCCAAATTGTGTCTTTTTGTGCGATTGCTTTCATTAGTTTCATTGATTCGATACTCAGTGATTACTTTGTTTGCATAGGTTAGCGCCCGGCCATTTTCTGCATCGTGCGTGCGGTGCGATAGTATATGTCGCGGTCCACCTTGATCTTTTGTATTTCGTTCTTCTTGCCGTATTCCGGAGAGGAGCGGAAACTAGACTGTGCTGTACTTATCCTTAATTTCTGCAAAAAACGAGCCGCTGACATCTACTGGCCTCTGATGGAGGTTCGTGATTTCCGAAGCAAGTACCGCAAGTGGCCGTCTGCGGATATTTTCCTTTTGTGTGCCCAAAGGCCCAGCACATTAAGTTCTGCATGGGCAACGGGTAATAGGGCCTTGTTTTCACACGCAGATATCCGAAATTTACGAATTCGGATACGATTGTCGGTGTGTTTTCAAAAGCATTCGGACCCGTCTGTCGCTTGATCCGTCTAGCGCCGATGACCTTTTTGCCTGGAGACATTCGACAATCTCTTGCTCCGATATGTTGACGGTTTTGGCGCACTTAGTACTGGTGACGGGACACCCGTACCCGTGGTCCATACGTCAGGCAAGTCAGCGCCAACATACAAGAGTACGGACAGTCCAAACATTTATGTCCGGCACTGTGATCTTGTTTACCGCACCGGCGGGCAATTGTATGAACACGGAAGGTGATTCAACTGGTGAAATCCAAGATTTAGCATAATATGGTACGTTCCGTCAGAAAAATATTCAAGACACCAATGTTCTGTAACATCCATACGGAGGATCATCAAAGGTAATTTGCATACATCTTCTAAAGCTATTGTCTAGCGCCGCTTGATCGCAGAACGGACACGGGTGTATAGTAGTAATAGATTGGCAAAATGGAGGCCATGAAACATTGATTTGAACATGTTTTAACTGAGAAACCCTAGAATAGAAAACAAGCAAAAGAAAAATATTTGAAAGAAACAAAAAAAAATATTCGAAAAATTTATTAGCGCGCCCTGTAGAGCTAACAAATTCAACATTACAACACATTAGTACCCACTAGTACATTCAGACATTCTCAGTGCTTATTGTTGTTACCAAAAAATCACAATTTTCTCCAATTCCAGCCCATTTGTTGCACAATGTTAGATACAAATTTTTCAGTGAGGATTTAAAAATTCTCAATCACACTTGATTCATCAGACACAACATAAACAGGCATTGCAGATCGTATAAAAATGAATCACAGTGTCATTGCAATGGAATTGGTACTGAAGCTGATTGATTGAATCTATTTGAAGTCGCTTTTCAAGAACAGCCCCAACTAACAACCATTTATTTGATGCTGATGTTCAAACCTTGAAGGTTGCCACTACAAGCAACCCAATTACAGCGAGTAAGCAACATCAAATTTGTGCGCACAAAAAAGATTCGTGGTATTTTGATCTGAGGTCAAAACTGATCTTAGTTAGCAGACTAGGTAGTTTTATAGCCGTTTCATGTCCGCTATAAACATAGCATTCGGTGGTTAACGAGAGTGCATTATAGAGACTACTAGTTGCGCTCCTAATTCACTAATTCATAATTATTGCAACAGTTTGCTACATTAGCTAACAGCTACTCGATGCCGCTTTTATGTGGTATATTCAAATCCATTCATGGTAGATTTGAAGATATTTAATTCAAAATTATATATCGATAAAGTTCATGCAATAATAATCACTTCAGAAATGAAATCTCGATCTCACTTCATCAGAAAGAAGAAATAAAAAAAAATTTGATGTGACTAATTGGAAAAATATAGTGTAAAGATGATCAATCAGAGATCATTTATCAATCAGAGAAATTCTGAATAAAAGTGTTGGACTATTGGAGACATATAGGGGAAATGAGGTTAAAATGAACAGGGTTGGTAAAATGAACCAGCTCAAAAGTCGATAACTAAACTAAAAACCAATTGATACTTCTTCATTATCCTATTCTTAGAACATTTGAAGCTATTTAAGACACCCGATAATGCATGAAACTGTCAAATGTAAAAAAATAATAAATAAAACATAAATTTCTCTCGCCGTAGCCATTCGAATGTAATTTTGCGCGCATCGTATTCAAGGAATTTCCCATGAAACTTAAATTATTCGACCTGATATATTCGACAAATCATCCGTTTGGACAACTGTTCACATATTCAATGAAAGGTAAACAGATATTTTGTTTGGTTTTAGTGATTAATTCGCATTCGAAATGACTTTGTTGTTTGGGGTAAAATGGGCCACCACTAGATAACGACTTATAATGTTATGGTTTTCAAAGCTGATCTACCTCATCACATGTTACTTTTCAATGCGTTCCTTTCGTGGCTTTGACCCTGGAAAAATATGCCACCCCAACCAAAACCAAACCTCAATATATGAAGCGTTATGTGTTTCTTACTATGTTTTTGTACGTATGAGAAAATTCTAATTCCTACTTTAGGTGAACAAGTTCAGCTTGGTTCATACATGTACCTACTATTTCAATAATGATTTGAACAAATTTAGACAAGGAACAACGCATAAATCTATCTGATATGTGTAATTGTATTTTACCACCACCATGTGATCATTTTAACAGCATGAGAAAAAAATGATGGATTTTAAACCTTTTTTTCTTTTACTGAAAAATGTACCATTTTTTTATAATAAAAACCGTTTGGTATCTTGAACAACAATTAGTTAAGCTGTAATATTCTTTGAAGAACGGAAATTGTAGCGGTATGTGGATGCAGTAAATGGGCATATTCCTTAGGGTGTTCATTTTAACCGCTTTTCCCCTAACGTTAATATCATAGCTTTGAGCAGGATGGAGTATGAATCCATCGTCAAAGTATGAGTATAAGGTTAATGGATCGATGGAGGAAACCCTCAAATTTTATCAACATTCAAATTTAAATTAGTCAAAATATTAACTCAATTTGTTTCGGATATTAAGGGTGATTTTTAGGAGAATCGTTTTGCATTCGAAACGTCGTAGAAATGTATGAAATTATGACTCAAATCGACTATCGACGTCTGTCATTTACTTTTTGAAGATGATTTCATGTGCTTGGTCTTGGTGAAAACTACAATTTTGCACCACTTTTTCTAGCTAAATTCATACCCTTGTAATCTCCCGAGGCCCCAATTCGTAGCTGCCTTATCTGCATAGACGAGAGATTGTACGTGACACTATAGAAGATATTCTTTAGAAGTGGGGTATCGAATACACGATCTAGACCTTCATTTTGCATGTTTTTCCTAAAAATCAGGAGATATGGTATTGACAACGATTGTGTCACATTTACCCGAAACCCACTCACTCGAAAGACAGTTACCCGAGAGACATTCACCCGAATTGCACTCACCTGAATGTACATCTACCCGAACTGACACTTACCCGAATGCGACATTTACCCGAATGCAACAATTACCCGAACGTAATATTTACCCGAATGTAACATCTACCCGAATGCGAAGCATACCCGAAAGAATTAGGAAGTATTTGTATATTTATTTCTGATCAGTGTTATATGAAGGTCATATTTGACTCGTACGTTAATTCCCATTCAAAACGTATTTTTTCATGGGTAGTGCAATTTGAATAATAGTGGCGCTGAATAAAATTCTTTTCAAAATAATGAAAAGCGAAATAATGCAGTTTTATAACGTATTATAAAGTTTATCCATTCATATGATATATTTACTTAACACGTTGAGTGCCACGCGGTTTTATAGCGACTTTCTCGTCAGGCCACGCGCTGATATCGCAATGCGAAGCGCAATACTGGAAAATTAGAATCTACTCGATGGAAATTTTTGAACGTATTGGGGCCTTCGTTTCTTATCGTAAAAAGGTATTTCTGCTCCAAAGCAGCAAAATTTCTGCGAAAAAATAAATGAAAGTCTACTTTTTTCATCATAATTTATACTGTCAGTCGCGGTGACTGACGGCCTGAACGGAAAGAAAGTTGACAATTTTGGATACATATGTACGTATGGCACTCAAGTGCAATTTTGATTGTGAATTTATTTTTTTCACAATAAATTTATTCTGAGATCAAAATACATGATATGCATTATTAACCGGGCAAGCATAATGCACCAGGTAAACGTATGCCGTATGCCGACCTAACTAAAGGACCAACTCGGATTGCGTCACCTCGGCGGCTTGGTGCCGCCTCGGTTCCTTTTCCTCGCTAAATAGGGACTTCGCCCCCATTACATTGATATCAGAATTAATTTCATCACGAAACAATAAATTAATGATAAAAACTGCGCTGCGGTGGTAAATACGTAAGTACCATTTTTTCTTATCTATTCCTTTTCACATTTTCATAGATTTTTTTATGGTAAAGTTACCTGCTTAATTTTCGAAATATTCCATAACCCATGCTCATTTCTGAATAATCTCTTGGCCTTAAAGAGCAATAAGGAAAGGAAAGAAGACGGCATGTCAATTGTGCCTACACTAATATCTAAAAATGGCACAGCGAAGTCTTCGACATATTTTTCGAATTTCTTCATTAAAATTTCTCTTTTTACTTAGTAACAGGAGATTCGACAGAACTAATAATCTGATTTGTCGGAATTTTTCCTTCTTCATTCGTGGAGGCGATCTGGCGTAGTGGTAACATCCATACTTCTCACGCAGAGATCACGAGTTCAATCCTCACTCCCGACATTCTTCCAAAAATGGAAGTAAAAGTGACGAACCAGCCGAAATGTGTTGAAAGTCACCATAATGAAGAAAAAAAAATCCTTCTTCATTCGGGTAAACATTCCATTAAATCTTAAAATGTAAATGAAAATGAAAATGCGTTCCAAACACGTAGCAATTTAGATTTACTTTTATACTATCCAGTAGGGCGCGTTTTTTTTTCTAGAAACACAATCGCTCAACCGTGATTGTTTTCTGTATCCTAATTGATTACAGTACATGTTCTACTTGAGTTCTCCGCTCCGCATGGGAGTATCAGCTCCAGTGGTCAGTAACATTCACTGTATGTTGTTTGTTCTTTGCTATGACAACGAAGAATTGATTGAAACCCAACGAACCCTAAATGTGTTTAGGTATGTAGTGGCTTTTAATGAAACTTAGATTTCCACCGTTTTCGTATTCTTTTTTGCGTCTTATACTAGTCTAGACTCGTTAGCATATGAAAAAAATCGTATGCACAGGGTTATCCGTTTCGCTGTTCAGAAAATTCTTGTATTTCGACAACTCTCAAACTTCTAAGTTTGGCATTTCAAAACATTTTCAAAGATCTTGTGAGGTTTTCCATGAAAATAGTGAATCTTTCACGGAATGGATAACCCTGTTACACGTTGTTGGTATTGTCCATTGGAACTATGATTTGGGGCTGACTCTGGAACGTGTTACAGGCGCGAATTGATATCTGATGGCGTGAACAATTCACAACCCACTGTGCGGCATCAACCAAATCCACTCGCCGCAGGTGCTAAGCTAATTATATGTTTGATGAGCTGTTTTGGGTTTAATGGAAACGCCATTAACATTATTCATAATTTAAAAAAAGGCCCCTACGAATAAGAGATACATGATGGTATTATTGGCCGTTGTCTTGGTTGTCGGGATCAGTGTACACTGGAAAGAAGCATGGTATGTCTTTCGAATCACAATTAGATATTGAATCAGCTCAAACTTTTACTTCAAAATTAAAACGCAATGATTATGAGAGTTATGGCTGAAGACAACTAATAAAGTCAAAAAATCTGTCACCCTTCTAAATTTCAGTCGTCCGGAAGTAATCGGTTTTCTACATTATTATCTTAAGAAATTTTTATACAACGTCGGACAAAACATTGAGACCACTCTAATGCCAAAAATTCAAATTATTTTAAATGTCAATTCAAATATAACTTATGCGAAACCTAACGGCGAGCACTAGTATGACAACTTCGAAAACCGCAAGTTTAACGCAATCAAAGCAATCCGTTTTAGCATTACGCACTGAAAGCTGTCAAAAGTTGAAACCCAGTGCGACAAAATTTAAGACCAATTCCTCGTTTTGACTTGTTTCGACCGATTTTTGAAGAAAAATTATTGTTTCTCTGTTGTTTTTCATGCTCGTATACTAGTTACAGTCAACGAAAAATGGGTCGCGCGCATAATTGCACGGAAACAAAGCGGATGGTCATCCGCAGAATTTCCAAGGCAGGCAGCAGCCAACGTGAGATCGCAGAGTACTTGGGACGATCCAAAACCTTCGTGTCTAATGCCCTCCTCGGCCGCAAAAAATCCGAAATGACTGGACGCCCAAGGGAAACGACCGCAAAAAATGACTCTGCCATAAAGCGAGCCTCCAAGAAACATCCCTTCAAGGCCTCGAAAAAGATCCGAGACTGCCAAACTCAACCGTGTGAATTCGTTCCTCTCTCTCTCCCATGCACGTTTGCATGCATTGATGTTTGAGTTCACCGTGATTTAACAAACGCTACAGGTGAGCTAGATTATTTTTTGTAGCGTACACGAAAACTAATCACACGTATAAAATAGCGTGCAGTGTGTGCGTATAGTCGGTCTTCATATTTCAGCTTCGAAGATTTCGGGCTCTGGTTGCTAGTAAAACTTTGCGGTCTATATGTATATATATATTGCAAGGATAGCAACGTTAAAACGAAAAAAAAATTAATTGAATAGAGTAAATGATCTTGGTTTGTCCAATTTGGGGTGTTTTTACGCAACTAGTAAATGCAAATCGATTTTTCTTCATGAAAATCACACATAATCGATACGAGTTTGGGTTTGTTGAAAAGCCCCAAGTCTCTAGTTGCTAATACTACCATAAGGTGTTGAAATTATTCAAATTTTTATGTTTTTTAACGATTTTCCTTAAAGAAGAATTATGATCATGGTTTGACCACCTCTGATCATGGTTTGCCCAAAAAAATGATCATGGTTTGTCCGGTTTTAGAAATCTCCATTTTTGAATGAAAACATTCGAATTCACAATTAGATGTTGCATTTATCATTGCTTGAGTTTACTGTCATCATATTGATTCATTCATAATTTAGGCTTTCTTCAGAATATTGCCTTTTCTTGGGCATTTTAGAAGTGTTCACCTCAACACAATCAACACAGAAAAACCATACTTCTGCTATGCGCGAAGCACACCATAAACAAACATAAACAAACTGCAGCGCGCCAAGCGGTTGCCATAGAAATCATGTGGGAAAAACAACATTATTGAATTGGACAACTCATGATCAGAATTGAGTTCATCAAAATGCGTTAATTTAATGGTTTAGCTATGTAAATCCGATACAAATGGTGAGCAAGCATGATGTTTACAATATTTATAAGTGTTGTAATCCAGAAAAGGTCTGAATACGTGCCAAATAATCATCTGGTGATTGATTAAAAGTTAGCTCGAATGAGGGGCGCATTGACACAAATAGAAGGTGTATTTTATAATCCTTTAAAACATGTGATTTCGTAAAAATATACTATCAAACTACTATAAATCATGTAAAAGACAATTTCATTTATATGTTTCGAAACATTCGAAGGCCTTATTTGACACAGGAGCGCTGAATTAGAGCATTCAAAAAAGTGGGCAAACCATGGTCATATTTTCGACTGGACAAACCAAGATCATTTACCCTACCCTCTCTTGATCATCTAGCTAGCTAAATATTCACTTAGTGTTGCATATGAATCATTCGCTTTGCGTAGTTCGTATGATTTTGCTGCTTCATGATGCATGGAGAGGTTTGTTATATAATGAGTTAGAGGCAAAGAAGAATATAAACTCTCTGCACCGAAACCGTTCTCGACGGTTTTGGTTCGCATGCTCTCGTATCATGAAGTGTGAACCGAACCAGAGTTGTCTCATTCTCTTTTGTTCCATGATATGTAGCATGTAACAACAAAAGAATGCCACTGGGGGAAAATCTTCTCGAGGAGCTTCAGGAGCACCACATCCAAGACACGGTGAAGCACGGAGGAGGAAATGTGATGATCTGGGGATTGTTTTCGTGGGGTGGAGTGTAAGCCTCACGGGATAATGGAGGCAGATTCCTATATGAACATCCTACGAGAAAATCTGGAGGTTTCGTTGATCAAGAAGGGCCTTGAAGTTCGTGTTTCAGCAGGACAACGACCCAAAATATACTGCCACGAAGACCAAAGTTTAATCTTTAATTTGAACAAAATAAATGAGATAAATTTTGAAAAAATGGTGGGGTGGACGTTTTATTTTGTCTTCCAATATACTTCCAAGAATAAAATGGCGTATATCGATAACCAGAGTTTTTCGAAAATCTATATATATAAATGATTTGATGTCTGTTACTCACGATTTAACTCAAGAACGGAGAAACGGATTGAACGGAAGCGGTTTCGAATTGTACGTCATATCGAAGCATAATAAAGAATACAGAAACATAGCTCATTTTTTTTTTATGTTGTTTGGGTAATACCATAAGGGCGGTGTTCTGGCCGGATCTGGTGTCGGCTCACTAAAGGAAGCGGTCGTTAGAGGAGATGGAGCGGCTAAATATCGTTGTGGTACCCAAGATAGCGAACCCGCCCAACGTCCCCCAGCTTCGTCCCATCGAGAATTTCTGGGCAAACCTGAAGCGTGAGATCTACTCCAACGATTTTGTCGCAAAAACTGAGAAGAAATTGATAAATAAAACGAACAAAGAACTCAAAAACATGTCTACACGCATGTTTTCGTCCGCCATGGCGAATGGTCCGGTTAACTGCCGGAAGACCGCTCGCAAGGGCGTAGAATTTTTTGCAAGTAAGCTAATATAATTACCTTCCATGGGAAATTTAACAAACTCAATTATCTATCTTAGTTTTTTTATCACCCGAAAAAAAACTCCATTTTTATTGCAAACGTTATTCATATAATTTTCGCTCAAAATTAAAAAAAGTTTTAGAAAAATTTAATTTTTATTTTTTTTAGTGTAATTTTCATATTTTTTTGTTTTTTTTTTATGAAAGATTAAATTATTTTCTATATTTAATTCTCTGGCTAAATTTTTAAAGGTCTTAAAGTTTAAAGATAATTTTTTTCGAAAAATATTTTAAAAGTTTAGCATTTCAAAAAAAAATTAACTTAAAAACTATAAGAACTATAGAATTTTGGTCAGACAATGAAAGATAGTAAATTGTTCAAGCTTTCATTAAAAATAGCAAACAAATTTTGAAAAAATACATTAAAATTTTTTTCTGAGAATTAACATTCGTTTTCTTCAAAAACATATTTTTTTGAAATTGTGAACAAAAATTATAAAAATAGTCTGACAATTATTGACCTCCCATTCATTGGAAGAAAAACTGCTACTTTTGGATTTTTTTTTGATTTTTTTGTTTTGTTTTGAAATGTAAACACTTTCCTACGTCTCATTCTTTGACCAAAATTTTGTAGGTGTTATATTTTTGGAATTAGGATTTTTTTAAAAATTAAGAAAAAACTGGCCCTTTTCAAAAAGTAGTATAATTTTTGTTTTTACATTTCAAGTATGCACAGTTGCTCAAATAATCAATGTTTTACACTCACAATGTTTCACTGTCAACTCCTAAGACATGTTGGCATGGAATTCGTCCATTGAAAATGTGTACGTTATATCGAGGTAAAATGAACGTTATATCGAGTGAAGTTTCTCTGTATCAGGTGATGCGTCTTAGTCTGCGTCAGGTTTATATGCCAAAAAATTATATACCGCGAGTATAGATCACGTATATAAAAATAATTTTTGTGGGAACTTGAGTGTTCTAAATTATTTAAATCAAATTATCAATTATGAGTGGGACGAAGTTCGCCGGGTCAGTCAGCAAGTTGGGACTAAAACTTCTATGAGAAGCTATGACAGCTGTGAAACCACCATTAAACTGACAACACCTTATAAATTAAAAATATGCATATTTGATAAAAATTGCCAATTCATAACATGTGTTGAAGTGTTGAATTTTCCGTAAAAATAACGGAATTATTTTTCTCCAATCTAATATTTCGCCACCAAATTAAACATGACACAGTTCAAGGTCTATATTTGAATATTATTCTAAAACGCACTTACCACTCTTTGATCATCAGCAAGAAGTTTGAATTCCATATATATTTACACAGGCATAAATGTACATACGCTAACCTTTTAGCGGCGGCGGCGGCGGCTGCTGCTGCCGAGATACAAATGGTTTTCCTCTCATTAAGTGAACATCTCGTTTGCTATGAAAGTGGTATCCGAATGGCTCGCGTTTGCTGTTATTGCTCGTCTCTATTTAACGTAACTAGTTAGCTCTAATTGTAGCTCATACTGCAGATTATTAAAGAGAAAAACAAATAGCGCAATCATGCAGCAGCTCGCATGCCATTTTTTGTTATGATCTTTAACTAACAGTTCATAAAATAACCGCTGATAAGTGAACTTTTGTGAAATCAGCCCGAATAAATTATTCTTCATCTGTTTAGTACGGATTTTGTTAACGAGAATCATAATTATTCCCAGACAACACTAAGAACATAATAGTTCTATTATAGGATATATACTTTAATTTCGGCTTTCTTCGGTGGCCGAATTTCATCAAAGCGAGTCAACTCGTTGATGAACAAGTATGATTATTAACGTAAACATAAATCAGCGTTAAAAACTCATCGACGAGTAATACGAAAACAGAATTCTCATGAATCAGCACAAAATGTTGTGTTGCAAACATCATTATACTTGCTCAGGCGGCCACCGATATATGCTGATACTAATCATAGCAAACAAAATGATGATGCTGATGAAGATGATGACGATGATATACACATGTTCTTGGTTTTATGTTCCGTTGAACTCAGAACAAGACGTCCTTCCAAGGCCGGTCATTTATATAACCGGCGCTTTGCCGGTTTACGTTCAATTCTGTGAGGTACCATCACAACATAATACAACCTCACCGATCCGATGGAGAACCTTGTTATTGGAAAATATAGGGTGCTCATCGAAATCATCTCTTCACGCACCACTCCCATTGAGGACCTATTCATCGTCGCCACTTTATGCTGATCTTCGTCTCCTCATGGAATGTAAAGATTATATGTGGAACGTGTGGCGAATCGCTTAATTTATGATAAAAGGTTGTTCCACCAGAGGACAACAAAGGTATCAACAGCTGCCAATGAGAATTACGCATGAACCATGAAATCTCGAATGTATTTGAGATTGTAGTTGAACAGCCAAAACGCAAATATCGAACAAAGGTACAATGAACCATAGCATCCCAAAAATCATAAAATGTTATAACGGGAAAAACCGTAATCTTTCAGCTTTCAGTCCGATTACCTAAACTAACTTTAATTTAAATCTCCAGCTTCCCTTCATTTCATAGTTATACTCTCGTTCAGTTTAGAGTTTTAATTTTGTTTTCAGAATCATCTACACCCCACGTCGAAGCTATATGTACTTGTATGACAATTTATTAAGTAACATCGATTGATCCTCTAGGTCAAACGATAATAATTTTCTATAATATGTGGGGGCCGTGCTAAACATAAATCGCGCGCAACGTAGAATGCGCGAGTACCCATACAATCAGTCGATGATCGATAGCTTGTTTAGCTCGAAGCTGGTGGCTTCCTTATACAGCTTCAAGTAACCCAATATTCAAAACTATTATCTTATGCGTGTAATGAAATTTTTCATGGTAAAATTATTAATTGATTTCATAACGTTTAAACACGATCGCCTCTCCGATAATTGGTACGTGTAATCCAAGCCATTAATTGATTGCGAATTAAAACCACCTTTCCAAGGAGTACTAATGCACCGGACCGTTCCGGTTGTCACATTCAGCTTCTGCGAAGGGCTTCAGCAGGCGTGAGACCAGAATCTTGATCGATTGTGGTTTGCTTGCGTTGGCGAGATGGATATCGGCTAATATCACGGTTGGCTCGCCGTTTAGCCACAATGTAATGGAAAGCTTTTCCACATAGTTGGTAGTATTCTTATCATTGCTCCTCTTCCTTTCTTTCGCATAATCGTGAAGAGTACGATGAAGTAATTGATTTAACGAATTTATGTTGAGAAGAAAACACTAGTTGTACTCCCCTGTTATTATGGTATTTTCAAAGTACAGTAGAAGACATAATATAGACGACAATAGCAATCCATAGTGTCAAAATAATGAGATAGGAGACCTAAAAATATTTAAAGCTAGCTGACCTGGCGAACTTTGTGCCGCCCATAATTTTGTTTTGTTCTAAATAATTTCGACCATTCGCCTTTTCTCCCAACATTGTTCATACAGGGTTTTCCAACTTTAAATTCCGAAAGTAAATTGAAATAAAACACACTTAGAATTCGAATTTCGATGAAACTTTTATTTCAAATTAAAGTTTGGTTTATGCCATTATGTGTGAAATGCAACATCATTCAAATGTCCACCTAGGGCTTCCTCGCACACTATGATCCGGAACAGGTAATTTTCGATGACTTTTCGGCACATATGGGGCGGTATCTCGGTCATAACTTCACGAATGTTGTCTTTCAAATGTTCAAGAGTTTGCGGAGAGTTGGCATAGACACGGTCTTTCGCATAACCACACAAAAAAATTTGTTGATGCCAAACGTCTTCGAATTGCATGAAAAGTCAAAAATTGACTTTTCGGTACTTGGTCGTTTTTGTCTGAAAAGTCGATTTTTGACGAATTTTTTTTTTAGATAACAGTAAATCTCGACAATTCATGCAATTTATCAATACGGTGTCAATAGTATACTACTAGTTATACTACCAAACAAGCAGGTGACCACTTTACCCCACGTGACCACATTACCCCCACTACCCCTATATGCTTTGTCTCGTGTTGCGAACTAAAGTAAGTCACAGAGTATCGATTATTGAAAAAAATTCGAGATGACAGTAGATGCGTTTCATGCAATTTTAAGTCATTTGACATCAATTTTTTCTCGAAAACACCATTTTCATGTAAACCCCATTCAAACCCTCTCTCTCCTTGAGTGATTTTTCGATTTTCAAAGATACAGAATTTACGATTTTTTTTCAAACTGAATTTTAAATATTGAATTTATTACAGTGCATGAATAGATACCTTGATTTATAAAAATGTTGAACGCAACGCCAAGAGGAGGCAACATCGTTGGAGGCAGTTGTTAAGCGAAATCTTGAGCGATTTGAAGAGCTTAAACTATTTTTTTTCGTTCCAAGTTAAGTATGACCATAATCAATCGATAATCATTTAAACGATCCTATGACTAAACCGATTACGCTGTTCCTGAACTATGTTCTACCGTTCATCAACATCAATTACTCTTTTCAATCTAGAAATTCTCAATTCTCAACCTTATGATAAGACAAGAATGTTATTGTTGATCTTGTTGGGAAACTTATATTTGGAGAGCTACATGCAACGATTCACTGATGCTAACCTTGATGTGAAAGATTTTGAAGATTTTCTGAAAAAGCCTGAGGATGTTTACGTTGGTATCGATGCAGAAAAAGCTGAAAAGGATTGGATTCAGCTGACCTTCAAATCGAAATCATAAACATGTCACATGGTCCAGTCTGACTTAACACCGACCATTTGAAAGTCTATTTTCTACCGAGCACGTTAGTAGAAACAGTAGAAACAGAAAGATCTGAAAAAATGGCGGTATTGATATATTTTCGAAGCAATTTTTGAACGAACGAAAAATTGTTTTCAACAACGACGGCCCTTCTCCTAAAAATATGTCACCCTTCTAAACTCGAGTATACCGCGAATAATCGGTTTCCCACCATACATATATATATATATATATATATATATATATATATATATATATATATATATATATATATATATATATATATATATATATATATATATATATGTATATATATATATATATATACATATATATATATATATATATATATATATATATATATATATATATATATATATATATATATATATATATAGTTTTAAAATTATATTTAAGAATTCGGCTCCTTCAAACTTAAGTTACTGAGCCTGTAAAAATAAACGAATTAATAAAAAAAACAACGACGACGACGAGAACTTGCTAATGATACCAATACTATCCAAATAAATTTCACTAGCGACGATCCACATTGATGTCGGTTGAGTGCGGGTTGAGGTACTTTCTACGCCAAGTCGCATTGAGACACTCTGCCACAAAGTGCTAGACAAAAGGAGAAAAAAACTCATTCATAGCATTTATATTACAGTAAGCGACATTCTCTTAAATGAAAACCATATGTTTTAGTCATCTCTCTGCAGTCCTTCAATTTTATACGGTTCTGTAGGAAGACAAAAAATGGTAAGCTGAAATTGGAATAGACAGGTGAACTAACGGCTACAGGTGCCGAGCTCCGTTTTTGGACAGTCGATATCGCCTGACATTATGAACATCTATCTAAAATGGAGTGCTGTGGTTACAAACAGTCTATGACGGAGCCTGGAGAGTTCTCACGTATCAGTGCCGATGGAAACATGTTTTGTCTCTCCAAACGATAACTGCAAATGACATCCATGAGTGTTATTTAGCTTTTTTTTAGAGCAAGTAATTCATTTAAAAGCGAAATATAGGTTGATCTTGATGAACGCTGAGTAATTTCCACTGAACAATTGGATAAACCGAGAAATTCCGTTAAGCGTCCAGTGATGGGCCAGCTGAAATAGATATGCTTTCGTACATTTTCGGTGTACATAGGAATGATTTACAACTTCGAGGCAGCTCTCGTTGTAATAAGAGGGAAGCATTCTGGTAATTGTGTAGCGGAGAAATGAGACCTAATTTTGACCGGTGTGTTCAGCCGGTAAGATGCAATCGATTGCAAGAATTCACGCGGAATATACCTGTTGCTCTCAAACAATGCACAATAAAAACAGTTCAAAGCAAGTTTTCACTTACAGTCGGGAAAAATGAGCATGTAGTTATGAATGATGCTACGATATCCTATCCCGCTTTTTCTCTATGTGAAACGAAGTTCCTCTGTTCAAGATACTTGTTTGTTGTAGCTCGAAAGATGGAAACCTGATTGCAACTACCATAATCGAAGGCGACCATTTTTTTTGTGGGCGTTTTTCTTGGATTGTTTTTAAATTCTCATAATATTTCTCTTCAATCCAAATTATGATTTAGGTGAAGAATTTTGGAATTAAACTAAAGTGACAAAAATGAAAATTCGATCGTTTAATTTGTCTAGCAAGATCGCACATATGCGGGTGTTTTCGTACTTTATTGATGATCACCGATTTTGATGATAAGAAGAAGTTAACGAAATCACACTGCTGCGTAATGGATGACGAGACATATGTGAAGGCGGACTTCAACCAAATTCCAGGAAACCTGTATGTGGCTGCCAAGGATAAGTTGGCTGTTCCCTAGAACCTCTTGACACAAAAGATGCTACCGCAAGCACAATAAATGGACAGGTGTATTTGGAAGAGTGTCTCCAAAAGCGGCTCCTCCCTCTCCTGGATGCTCATGACGGTCCGACGATTTTCTGGCCGGATTTGGCATCATGCCACAGGACGTGCTAGAGTGGTATAAGGCGAATGATGTCGATTTCGTGCCGAACGATCCAAACACTCCGGAACTGCGCCCAATTGAAAAATACTAAGGCATTATGAAGGGGTACCTTCTAAAACGACCTATAGTGGTGAAGAATACAGAAGAAATGAAGCAAGCATGGGTTAATATACAAGAAGCTGTCAATTCTGAGGTCGTGCAGAGCCTTATGGCTGGGGTTAAGGCCAAGGTTCGCGCATTCGGTTATAAAGGCGAAATTATTTAAACAAATGATGCCAAAACTAACTTCAATTGTTTCTTTTAATCCCTGAGAATTTGATGATAACCGGAAAAAAACTCGAATTTTGAGAATGAATTTTGTGTGTGCGAATTTCAAACGGTACACCCTTTATCTATCGGACTATTGTGAGCCAGATGGAATATTCGTTATGGGTTCCCTAGCTCGGTCGGAGCTCAATGTGTCTAAGCCATCGTTGACTGCAGATAACTTTCAATTAATTTCAACTTTGAAGAGCCTCTTTCAGGAGATGTCACAAAAACGCAAACAGTTAGTAACAGCTTCAAATTAACTTTGAGATTTTGAAGGGTTTCATGGAAGTCCCACAATCCTCATTCAATGATTCATTCCACATCCAATTTATGTGTGTGAAACAACGCGAAAATAAACCATCCGTTATTTAGTTAGTATTCCAGTCTGTTTAAATTTTCCAAAGGGTTTTTTCTTCTCCAATGCAAGGAGCTATCAACATCGTGGCCACCTTCAGCCGAACGATCCGTCATTCCCATCAATGATTAGATCCATCAAATGGTCTTTTTGATTACGCTGTTTTTTCTAGCAGCTATAGAAATTACCAGGACATTGAGTCTAATTACAATGTTATCCAGAAATAATCCTCTGGTTTGTAAATAGTACTGCGCAAGATCTACTTCGCGCCATGAATACAAATAACACAGAAATGTCGAATCACGACCTGCTAGTAGAAGGAACACGTGCACTTGATCTATTATTAAAGCTTTCGGCAGGATCTCTTGCCAGCCTTGTTATCGAGAAGTCTATACAAATTAAACACAAATTTCTACATTACTCGGGAATTGATCAAGCAAATGAAACGAAATTTGGCATATGGAGGTTTTAGGTGCAATAAATGATTTTATGGCGATTAGATTCTCCACCCCCCTCTCTCAGGCTATGGTAGCCACCATACATGAGCAACACAAATTTATGCATTACTCGAGAATTAATCAAGCAAATGGAACCAAATTAGGCATATTCAGGTTCCAGGGTGCAATAAATGTTTCTATGTTGGTTAGACCCTGCACCCTCCTCTCTAAAGGGGAGCTGCCATACAAATGAATCACAAATTTCTGCATTACTCGAGAATTAATCAAGCAAATGAAACCAAATTTGGCATGTGGAGGTTTTAGAGTGCAATAAATGTTTTTACGGTGGTTAGATATTCCTCCCCCCTCTCTTAGGAGGGGGGGGGGGGGTGGCTGTCATACAAATGAAACACAAATTTCTTCATTAATTTCTCATATGTTCTACGCACGATGAAACGCACTCCTATATCTTCTTCTATCTATATCAATGCAAAAGTATCGCCAAATGTGTTGAAAAGAGCAGAATTCGAGGAAGGAATTGTCCGATTTAGGGCTATCTTTATTCTGTCATATTTTCTGTAGAAAACATTAATTCCAAGTAACGGAGAAACATGTTATTTGTAAGTGGTTGAAAAATCTTGAACGAGAATTGTGTCTGAAAATAATTTGATATTATAATGATGAGTTTTGTTAAAAATACTAGGAATTTTATAGTAAAAGGTAAATTCAATGGGGTCGATTAGAAGATCAATCAATGAACAGTTCTGCGATTAGACCCATGAACTTGCTTATAATAAGAAAACATGAATATTTGAAGGTATTGATAACAAAAAAAAACGGAACGAAGTTTGCCGGGCAGCTAGTTAAATATAGAAGGAGAATTAAATTTTTGATTCATCCCCTTTGTGTGGTGTGCACTTACTGTACAACTAATGTTACAGCAACTGAATGGTCAAAGCATATGTCAAACTGCCTTCAATCGACAAGCGATAGTCGACTGCGTCAGCGACAACCGGTTTCGCCGAGCACAGAGAATGCCGCCATCATCGGTCCTCTTACAGATAACGGACTTCGACGAGGTAAGACGTGTTTCTCGAGTGTGCTGGTTGATTCTTTACTTGCTATGGATTTCACACCCTTGAAGTCAGAAAATACCTTTCTCACATAAAAAAATTAATTTATCCAGAATCTCCGAGGAGAAGATAGACGATCATATTCGATGAAAGAAAAACTCCTACGCATATGTTCGAATTTCAACAATGACCGAGTCATAGAACTTTTTTTTTATACTTCGGACTCTATTGCCTCAAATTGGCTCTACATTTAAAACGTACGCTACGAAAGACGATTCTGTTGCTTTTATTTGAAAGAGGAGAAAATTTAGCACAGGATATATCTAAATTAGTGGATTCAAATAACATTTTGATAATAAAAAACTTGAAAGCTAGTAATTTTTAATGTGCTATTATTAATTTTATTCCAAAAATTCATATAAAACTTGATTGTTTCTATCAATCAAAATAAAGCTTTCTGGCATTCTAACAAAATTTGTTCTTTGACACCCAACTTCTATCTTTCTTAATGTCTGTCTGCAATATCGATAGATACAGAAACAGAAAATTCGGTACATTTTACACTTTTTCTTTTATAAAAGCGAAAATGAAAGCCGGGTCCCGCTGAAACTGTGAATTGTGTTTATGGTGTCGATACTACAACAGTTCAATAGTGCAATTTAATTTATTTTTAATTTTTTTTAATGTTTGTTTTAATGCAATACATAAAATTCAGATATCTACTGTAAACAAATGGACCGTTCGAAGCTAGCGATTGACCAGAAACATCCAGAATTGGGCAACAGAAGAGGCGTTGTGTTCCATCAGGCCAACGCAAGGCCACACAGTTCCCGGAACTTGATTAGGATGGCATCTACCGTATAGTCCGGCACCTGGCAACAAGCGATTACCACCTTTTTCTCGCATTACTAAATTTCCAGAGTGATAAGAAATTGGGATCAAGAGAAGATTGTAAAAATCTATCGCCAGAGTTTTTCGCCAATAAGTACCAGGACTTCTATGTAACACCATAAAGCTACCTTTAGAATGGCAACAAATTTTACAACAAAACGGTGCATATTTAACCTAAATCGTACAATCCGAAGCATGTTAAAAATAGTTTTGAATTTCATCCATAAATAATGAATAACTTACTAGCTCCATACGATAATCAAAAATTTACAATTACTCAATGTACGCATATAACGATCGAACCAAAAAGCGTTGTCCAAACTATGACGAATGCAAGATATTGTTATCGAAAACTATTCCAAACACGTTCCATTATGAAAACTAGATGTTTCTTTGAAGTAGTTAACTGACGAAGATATGCTTGCTGCAAAACACGGCTAGTTAGGCAGCTTTACATTCGTGCAAGATTTATGCATTCTCCATGCCATTAAACGAAAAATTCTCGTTATTGTATGGACGTTTATATTCAACGTATTTCATCTTATTACCGTTGAATCATAGAACGCCAGTGGGATGAAAAAAGGCCAATCTAAATGTTTCTAGAGAAAGCTTTTCACTTCGTTTCCGTCCGAAATCCCGGCTTCTCGAGCTATCAAGCGGAATCAATTGAAGTGTTCTGTTCACTCGACATTTTAATGACACTGACATTCATAGCCCTCTGGTATTCCATGCTGTGCATTGTGACATGAAGATATCCGAAAGATATCACACAAGTCACTTCGTTTATGCTTGTTTTAGATCAATTCCCTTTTTAGACAGTTCTTTTATACGCCTTCGGATTGCGGATTGCAAACATTAGCTCTGACATCTCGACTTTCATCTACATGAACGTTATTTTTCGCTGACATCCGAGTAACCGAGACAAACAGGTAATTTTCTCCATGCAATATTTCCCATTTAGTGCAGTGCACATAAATTGAGTTTATCGTGTTATCACGTTCATCACGTGCCTATTAACACCCGTCTTTATTTTTCCTTCTACCGACGATTCTCAACCTGACGTTTCTAATTCATTGCGCTCAAACTTCTGTTGCTAGTGCACTATCAATGAACCATAATCGGAATGTTTAATGCCATGATGCAAAGTGTAGTTAAGAGTAACGGAATATGTGTATGTTCATGAAAATGAATTGCCAAGAGACCATCGCTTTGGCTGCAAAGATACGCATCACAGCATCGCAAGAGTTAGTGGATCAGAAGTTAATTAATAATTTCGTTACCGCGTAGCTGATGATACGCCGAGCCCTATTTCCGCGTTTCTATCTGTCTCGCTATTTATCCGTCCATAATCAAGGGAATTGATAATTATACGTTTGAGACACCACCCGTTTATTGTGTCCGAACGAATGGTTTCTAGCCAAAGAAAAACCAGAATTTGTGCTCATTGTTGGTCATTTTTATGAACAATGAAATATCAAAATATTAGGCTGTCAAAAAAGTCCTGCGGTATTTCCGCGAGGTGTCGTTGTAAGCGCGTAGTTCTAGTTGTATTCATTGTATCGAGTCATACTATAGCTTGTTGGGAAGGTATTATATAGTATTATATTATAATTATATAGCGCTATAATATAGTCCTTGACAGTGTTTTGTTTGGTTAAGTCGTTCGTGAGTTATAGTGTCGCAAATATGGAGCAAAATAAAGAGAAAATCCGATATATTTTACAGTACTACTATGACATAGGCAAAAATGCATCTCAAGCTGCCAATAAAATTTGTGCAGTTTATGGACCCGATACAGTTTCCATTTCCACCGCACAACGATGGTTTCAACGTTTTCGTTCTTGTGTAGAGGTCGTCGAAGATGCGCCACGCTCCGGAAGGCCTGTCGTCGAAAATTGCGACAAAATCGCTGAATTAGCCGAGAAAGACCGGCATAGTAGCAGCCGTAGCATCGGCCAAGAGCTGGGGATAAGTCATCAAACCGTTATTAACCATTTGAAGAAGCTTGGATTCACAAAGAAGCTCGATGTATGGGTGCCACACACGTTGACGCAAAAAAACGTCAAAGATGTATCGACGCATGTGAATCGCAATAAAATCGACCCGTTTCTGAAGCGGATGGTGACTGGCGATGAAAAGTGGGTCACTTACGACAACGTGAAGCGCAAACGATCGTGGTCGAAGCCCGCTGAAGCGGCTCAGACGGTGGCCAAGTCCTCATTAACGGCCAGGAAGGTTCTGCTGTGTGTTTGGTGGGATTGTCAAGGAATAATCTATTATGAGCTGCTTCCCTATGGCCAAACGCTCAATTCGGACCTGTACTGCCAACAACTGGACCGCTTGAAAGTAGCACTCATGAAGAAGAGGTCATCTTTGATAAACAGAGGCCGCATTGTCTTCCATCAGGACAACGCCAGGCCACACACTTCTTTGGTGACGCGCCAGAAGCTCCGGGAGCTCGGATGGGAGGTTCTTTTGCATCCGCCGTATAGTCCGGACCTTGCACCAAGTGACTATCACCTGTTTTTGTCCATGGCGAACGAACTAGGTAGTCAGAAGTTAGCCACAAAAGAGGCCTGTGAAAATTGGCTATCCGAGTTTTTTGCCAATAAGGAAGCGAGCTTCTATAACAGAGGTATTATGAAGTTGGCATCTCGTTGGGAACAAGTCATCGAACAAAACGGCGCATATTTGACTTAAAACAGATGATTGTAACTAATTTTATGAACAAATGAAAATTCAAAAAAAATACCGCAGGACTTTTTTGACAGCCTAATATTTTGTTATGGTTAATTTTTGGTTGCAGAACTTTGAACGAATACAATGTGCATAAGTAGAAATGCGTTTAGCGTTGTCATTTGAACCACAGTTTATCTCAATGAGAATACAGGTAAACCTCGATATAACGTACATTTCACTTTCAAAATTGTACTTTGTATCGAATTGTTCGTTATATCGAAGCATAATAAAGTACCCACAAACGTAGTCTATATTGCATTATTGTGTTGCTGTTTTAGTAAAGTTAATGAATAACTTCAATCAGAAGACGAAGCCAGCCTTTCTCATGGTGTTTCCCCTCGTACTGTTGATTAAAGCTTGATTCATTTAAAAACCGGAATCACAAAACCAGCTATATTTCGGGATTGATTGAAGGTACAAAATTTGTTTTAGCATCACAATATATTGTTCTATCAGAAAACAAATATTGAAAACAAAATTCCTTTACACTTTGGAAATGTGTACGTTATATCGAGGAAAAATGTACGTTATATCGAGTGATGTTATATCGAGGGTACGTTATAACGAGGGTACGTTATATCAAAGTTTACCTGTAGAGGGTTATTGGCTTGTTTTATTTTTGGTTTTGACTGAAGATAGATTCATTTTTGCTCTCTAGTCACATTCACACTCATTAGAACAGCTTCATATGCACTTTTCACACACATTTATTTAACTTGACCCAACTTGGATTGAGGGGCTTGGAATGAAAGGGGTGTAAGTAAGTTGATCGATTTCTCTACATCGACTCTCTCTTGGTCATAATTTAGCTGCAAACTCATTCCCAGCTGTATTTGACAATATAGAAGATAGGTCAGAACCTCATCTATCGGATTCTATAGCAAACTCCAATTGGAACGTTTTTGCATTTGAGGGTACTTTCGTATTAGCGTCACCGGAGCCGAAAGACAATAGATAGCAATTACTTAACCGGGCAAACGTATGCCGTCCGACGCTCGTAAACGGTCGGTCGGACGTAACTAAAGGATCGTCTCCTATGTTCTAAACTAACCGGGCAATCGATGGAACACAGGTTTGTTTGCGAAAGGCCGCCGCTTCCGACGGCGGGTGCTATCTATTATATTTCGGCTCCGGTGACGCGAATACGAAAGTACCCATTTGAGTTATTAGCTAAAGAAAAATTTAATGAAGAGAAATCGATCAACTCACTTACACCCCTTACATTTTAAGCCACTCAATTGTTAATACATCCCCGATTTTTTATGTATCTTCAATAAATTTCACTTGCTCTCGCCGCTCAACATGCATTATTCTATTTTATGATTATTAGCTTAACAATCTCTGATTACCTATATATTATCTGATTTCTTTTACATTAATAAAATGTGCATCACAAAAGAGGGGCTCCAAAATGAAAGGGGTGCAAGTGACATCATCGATTTCTCTACATCGACTCCCTCTTTTGGTCATCACTTAGCTGCAAACACATTCTCAGCTGTATTTTACAAGGTGGAAGATAGGTCAGAATCTCATCTACCGGATTCTATAGCACACTTAAATTGGAACGTTTTTGCAGTTGAGTTTTGAACTAAAGGAAAAGTTGATGAAGAGAAATCGATCAAATCACTTAAACCCCTTTCCTTCTAAGCCTCTCAAAGATCTTTTAAAGTTATGTGCCACAAACCGGGAGCAAATTGATAACAATTTTCTGAAAAAATGGGTGTTTTGTTTATGTAATACCCAATTATTTTGAAAACCAGTACTGGTCACAAAACGTTATGAAACGTTATGAAATGCCATCTGGAATCAAAAACGTGTTCTTATTGAAACTCAATCATCATCTTTGACGCTCCCCTAAACTCGAAAACGAAGCTCAATCCGCGTTGACGACATTGACGACAAGCAGAGGCCGTATGTTTTTTTCTGGGTTTGGGTTGATTAATCGACGTAAATTATTCGTTCGCTTCGATTATTAGTTGTGTAGTATTCGTTCGATTAATAATCGATTTCTGTAGGAAGTATTGGATTGATCGATTAATCGAACGATTATCGGGGATCACTAAATGAGACACAGGAAAAGCTTCTGCGATGAAGAACTGACAGCGACAAAGGAATTGGTTGATGCCCTCGAACCAGTACTCGTCACTGTTGAACTGCTATGCCGGAAGAACTGCACCCTTTATGAAGCTGATGTCGAATTGCAGTTTAAATACAGCTATCGGAGCAATCATCAGAAATTTCGAAGCAACTACTTGAAGTCCTGATTGAAAGGATTGCAGAAAAACGTTTCGTATATGCAGATTTGTTCGCATATATGAATTATCTTTCTGCTCGTGGTCGTGACACAATTAATGATGACTTCGGCGTCTTCTATCAAACGTCACGGACTGCATTGATCAAGCAGGCATTCGAAATCGTTCGTAACTTAAGGAGATATTCTAGTGTAGAGACACGAATTTCGGACGTTTGTTCGAGTTCCGTAAAAATAAAACAAAGAATATTTTTACTATTATTTATATCATTATTTGTTCATCTTTCTACTAACAATAAAACAAAAAGTGAACGGAGAAAAAATATTCATAACTGAAATAGTTGACAGCTTATGAAGTGAGAGAGTTAAAAAATGTTGTGCCATGGCGTACAGAATTCCAGCCCTTCTGGTCATCTGAAACAAAAAAATCAAACAGATTCTGAATCAATAACGATGCCGCTATCGCATAAACCTCGGACAAGTTAAAAACATCTTTTTTGACAAAATGGCGGGCGTTTTGAAAACGAAATGCGGTTTAGAATGTTTTTTCTTACGTTTTTCGAATTTTTTTAAATAGTAAAATTTTAAAAATACCACTTTTAGAGTTTCAGAGGTTCAGAGGAAAAAAAGATGCCTGCAGATTGTATCCATATAAATTCGACTAGAATCGGTTCAGTAGAACTTGAGATATCGTGTACGCCAGTTTGAAAAAAGGAGTTTCGAGAAAAGCGCATTGAAAGTTCATTGTTATGGTCGTATCAGGTTAGATACCGCATCACTAAAATGGCTCTTACTCGACAAATTATAGGATTTTCGAAAAGTCCTTTCTAGGGTATATTCTTGAATGCCTAAACTACAGAAATACTAAGGAATAAAATTTGATTTTTTCAAATTTCTAGATTAAAATACTGCCTCAATGAAATTCGACAATTGTGGTATTGATTCAGTAGCTGGACAACAGGAGGGAAAAAACCAATGGACGATGCAAAACCTGTAGAATAATTGATCATCAATGGAAAACTTGAACGACGATTGCAGCAATCAAAGGTATCAACGTCCAGCCCAAGCTCAACGTCTATAAACGGATTGATGAAAACGCTCTGACAAGAGTTTTCGTACAAATGGCATCAGAGGCAAATACGTGACAATGGTATTCGATGCTCTTTGTACTGAACGCCCAACATCATTGAACTCTGACGTGCGTTTTCCTCTTCTGGAAATTTCGTTAAAGAGATCCGATAGAGATTCGTTAAAGAGATCTGTTGGATGAGAAATACAACCCATCGTTCCGGGAGCACTGCAAATTGTACTAAATCTAAAATGCGCACACACACTATTGTATCTTCTTGAATAAAATCAGTTACGTAGTCAAGTTAGCCAGAATCGGACGTCTTTTATTTCGGTTCTCGCTTACAGTCCTTTAAAAAATGCAGTCCACTCAAGATTGAAGGAACATTTTGGTCCTTCTATGTCCGGATACTATGAGAAGTTGTGGAAAGCACGTCGCGAGTGTTATTTCCGCGAAAATTCGTTGAGAAAAGAGAAATTGAGCATTCACCGAAGCCGTCGGTCGAATGTAGTGACGCGCTGTAAATTGCAAATGGCCGTCGCTCGAGAAAAATTGAACGTGTTGTGTCATGTTTACGCCATACACACCGGAAAAATCGATCAGTGAACAAAAAGCTGCTCAGAAGCTGAAACAAATTCAAGCGAACATGGAAGAACAGCTGCGAACTCTCACTCATCAGAGAGGGGCAGTGGAGGGCAAATTAACGCGTGTGAAAAGTGTTCTGCAGCACAGTGACGATGCACCGAATCCGAACATTCGAAATTTACACTTTCTTCGGTTGCATATGAAGACAGTCGAACAAGCATACAGTGAATATAATCAGTTTCAGAATTCTATTTATGCCCTGTCCCTCTCTGAGGAGCGAAGAGCCGAGCAGATGGAAAAGTACGTCGAATTCGAATCGATGTACACCGATTTGTCGATACGTTTGAGTATGCTGATTGAGGAGGCTACCACGAATCATGCAAAAGATGCCGCGACGAAGATCGAGTTCCCAGCGCCCGCTGTGATGACAGCGGGATCGGCGGCACCTTTCCTCCCTCCACTACAAGCGCCATTGCCGACCTTTGACGGGTCGTACGAGGGATGGTTTTCGTTTAAATCTATGTTTACGACCATCATGAATCGTTACAAGTACGAGGAACCGGCAATGAAACTTTATCATTTGCGAAACTGTCTCGTGGGAGCAGCCGCTGGAATTATCGACCAGGACATCGTCAATAGTAACGACTACGATGCTGCCTGGAAATTCCTGACAGAAAGATTCGAGGATAAGCGGCTCATCATCGACAAACATATCGAGTGTTTGTTCAACCTGCCGAGGTTTAGCAAAGAGCATTCGACAAATCTGCGGAAATTGCTAGACGTCTCCACTAAGAACGTCGAAGCACTCAAGAAACTGGAACTGCCAGTGGAAGGGCTTGGTGAGCAAATGCTTGTCAACATCATTTCATCACGGATGGATAAAGCGACACGCGTAGCCTGGGAGACACGACAGGAATCAGGAGTTCTGCCCAGCTACTCGAAAACCATGGCGTTCCTACAAGAACAGTGTAGAATTATTGAGAAAATTGAAACGAATACGAAAATAGAAAGTGGAAAAACAAAAGCGGGGGTTAAAACCACCACGCTAGTGAACACTAATGAACCGAAGTGTGATATGAAAATTGAACAAAAGTGCGCTGGTTGCAAAGGTAACCACGAACTCTGGAAGTGCGAAAACTTTAAGAAGATGACAGTGAGTGATAAATTTAATTTATTGAAAAAGACGGGTTGCTACTTCAATTGCCTGCAGAAAGGGCATCGAACGAGCGGATGTGCTTCATCACACAACTGCAGAGAGTGTGGCAAACGACACCATACTTCTCTTCACACCATCGAACATTCGGGAATCATACCAGCAAAAACCAGTGTGCAGATCGCAGCGAGGATGTTCAACCAACTCGTAGTGAGACGACTTCGAGCAGCCAAAGCGAGGTGATTCGATCCGGCACAGCTGCGACTTTGTGTGCCAGTGTAGGGAGTCAGATGAAACAGGCGTTGCTGTCTACGGCTATAGTAAAGGTCCGTGGATTGAACTCTGCTGCTTACCCATGCCGAGTGTTGCTGGACTCAGCATCCCAGATGCATTTTATTACGGAACGGTTTGCAAACCTGATCGGACAGAAGAAGCAGTCTGTTGATTTCATTGTGAGTGGCCTCAACGGTGCGAACATTCGACTCCGTCGTATGGTACGAGCGACGATTGAATCGTACGTCGGAGATTTCTTTACTGAAGTGGACATTCTCGTAGCGCCACGGATCACAAGCGACCTGCCAGAGAAACCGTTCGACGTATCGGAATGGCCGATCCCTGCTGACGTCAAATTAGCCGACCCGGAATTCAACAAACGAGGACGCATCGATATGCTGATCGGTGCCGAAATCTTCTGGGATTTGGTGAAAGACGACCGAATCAAACTTGGACCGAACCTACCAACACTCACCAACACGGAGCTTGGTTGGGTGGCGGGAGGCATTATCACCACCGACGCGCCAGTCATGGCGCGATCGCTCTGCCAAACGAGCAACGAAGAACTGAGTGAACTTCTACGAAGCTTCTACAAGCTGGAGGCTTGCGACGTGATCCAGCACCCCAGCAAGGCGGCTGACGAACAGTGCTTGGAACATTTCCGACAGACTCACCAACGAGACCAGGAAGGAAGATACTGCGTACGACACCCATTCAACGACAGGAAGGGTGAGCTGGGCGATTCTCGTGCAATCGCAATACGACGGTTTCTGTCTCTTGAGCGACGGCTGGACAGAGAACCGAATATCAAGCAGCAGTATTCCGCTTTCATGCGAGAGTATGAGGAGCTCGGCCATATGAAAGCTATCGCGGCCGACGAAAACGAAGATCCAAATTCCGCTTACTACATACCACATCACTGTGTAGTGAAGCCCAGCAGTACGACGACCAAGTTAAGGGTCGTGTTTGATGGATCTACAGCGACGTCCACTGGAGTGGCGATTAACGATGCACTGATGTCTGGACCGACCGTCCAGAATGATCTGACTTCCATTCTTCTGAATTTTCGGTGCTTTAAGCACGTGTTTACGGTGGACATCCCGAAAATGTTCCGCCAAGTTCGAGTTCTGCCTCCGGATACTGCGTACCAACGAATAATATGGCGTTATGATCGAAGCAAACCACTAGCAGTGTACGAACTGCAGACGGTGACGTATGGGTTGGCGCCATCTCCATTTCAAGCGACGATGGCACTCCGTCAGGCATCAGAGGATTACAAGGAAGAGTTTCCTCGAGCAGCGAAGGTGATCGAAAGGAGCACCTACATGGACGACATTGTTGCGGGTGCACATAATCTTCCGGAAGCATGTGTACTCCAGCAGGAAATTGATGGTTTGTTGTCGATAGCTTGCTTCGGTGCCCACAAGTGGTGCTCGAAGAGTTTGAAAGTACTAGACCAGATCGGCGACGAACTACGTGGTACGGACTTCAAGGTTGGTGATGAAAACTCGAAGGTCATCACCAAGACGCTGGGAATCGTCTGGAACCCTCCCGACGATTGGTTTTCGTTCTCCGTCACGCCAGGTGACCCCGAAGCTACAACGAAAAGAAAGATATTAAGTGAAGTAGCGAAGATTTACGATTTGCTGGGCTTAGTTGGTCCAGTTGTTACTACGGCGAAGCTGATTCTCCAGGAAGTGAGCCTTCTCTCGGTGGAATGGGACGAACCGGTCCCACAGGACATCGTACTCAAGTGGCGTAGATTCCGTGATGAGTTGACTTGCTTGAACTAACTTCGAGTACCACGATGGATTTCTTTGGCGAATGCGATGGTCGTGGAACTCCATGGCTTTTCAGACGCCTCTGACGTAGCGTTTGGAGCGTGCCTCTATTCTAGAGTCATCCACAAGGATGGCACCGTGACGATGCATCTGATCTGCAGCAAATCACGTATCCTTCCGAAGAAAACTAATAAGGGCAAGCCGATCACGACTCCCCGTGCCGAACTGCTCGCTGCTTTGCTGTTGTCAAGACTGACAGAGAAAACGATTGCTACGACTGACATCGGATTCGAGTCTGTGAATCTTTGGACGGATTCGCAGATTGTGCTCTGCAGGATAGGTAAACCAGCTGGTATGCTGCAGCAGTATGTTTCAAACAGAGTTGGTGAGATTCAGCGCATCACCAATTCCTTCAAGTGGAGATACATACCGACGCAGGAGAACCCAGCAGATATTATTTCGCGCGGCATACTTCCTCGAAAAATCCTGCAGAACCCGATGTGGTGGGGTGGCCCACCTATGCTGAAGAAGGCGATGATTGAAAACGTGCAACCTGAACCGATTGATGACGAAAACTTGCCAGAAATGAGAGCTGTGATCTCGCTAGTTGCGACTATTCCAGTGAAGCAATTGACAGTTTTTGAGCGAGCAAACGATTATGACAAGACGATAAAGGCAATGGCTTACTTCGTTCGCTTTGCGAAGTTCATCATCAGCAAGAGACAGACAGTGTTGAAAGGTCCACTCACCATCCTGGAATTGAGAACTGCATTGGTGGTAACAGTGCGGTGCGTACAGAAGGAAGTGTTTCAACCAGAATTACGAGCGATTGCGGAAGGCGGCCAATCCAAGCACCGCCTGTGCGGTTTAAAGCCATTCATCGATCCACGGGATGGACTTTTACGAGTGGGAGGCAGAATCAAAAAGCCGACATCAGATGTTGCTGCCAGCTGGACACCCGTTCACGGCAGCACTAGTACGGAATTTGCACCTGACGAACCTGCACATTGGACAGAAAGGTTTACTCGCGATAGTCCGCCAACGTTTTTGGCCGTTGCGAGTGAAATCTACAATTCGCAAGATTATTCGATCCTGTATTACTTGCTTCAGAGCGAATCCACAGAAGACATCTCAGCTGATGGGCGATTTGCCGTCGTACCGAATCCAGCCTGCGCCGACGTTCGCATACACCGGTGTGGACTTCGCAGGCCCGTTTATGGTGAAATCGTTGACTACAGCAAAGAAACCTCTAGTAACAAAGGCTCTGTTCATCTGTATGCTGACGCGGGCGATCCATGTGGAGCTAGTAAATGATTTGTCTACAGTTGCCTTCTTGGCTGCCTTGCGGCGATTTTCCAGTCGTCGAGGACTACCAAAGAAGATTTTATCCGACAACGCTACCAACTTTGTTGGGGCTCAGAACGAGTTAGAGGAGTTGGGACGTCTGTTCGAGGACCAGCAACAAACCAAGAAGATCACCGAATATTGCAGAAATGAAGGAATTGAATGGTCTTTTATACCGCCCCGAAGCCCCCACTTCGGCGGTATTTGGGAGGCCGGAGTGAAGCAGGTGAAGCACCATCTGACACGAATCGTTGGAGGACGTCAACTGTCGTACGAAGAGCTCTACACAGTGCTGACTCAAATCGAAGCTGTTCTAAATTCGCGACCGTTGGTGCCGTGTTCTGATGATCCGAGTGATCTTACCGCGATCACCCCTGCTCATTTCCTGATAGGCCGCGAGATGAAGGCTGTGGCCGAACCGTCTTACCTGCATCTGAAACAGTCAACGTTGTCGCGGTGGCAGCATGTCCAGGCAATGTTTCAACAATTTTGGCGAAGATGGACAGCTGAGTACCTACCGGAGCTGCAGAATAGGTCGAAATGGACTAAGAAAATTGATGTTCCAGTAGGTGCCATGGTATTGATGATCGATCGAGATGCCTCACCTTTTCAGTGGCCACTGGGAAGAGTGTTGGCAGTACACCCGGGGAAGGACGGCGTAACCCGCGTCGTTACTGTGAAGACATCGAAAGGCGAATACAAACGGGCTATCACCGAGGTGTGTATGCTCCCCTTGGATGGCGAAAGAGATTGAAACCAGTTGTTCCAACGCCGGGAGGATGTTGGATGAGAAATACAACCCATCGTTCCGGGAGCACTGTAAATTGTACTAAATCTAAAATGCGCACACACACTATTGTATCTTCTTGAATAAAATCAGTTACGTAGTCAAGTTAGCCAGAATCGGACGTCTTTTATTTCGGTTCTCGCTTACAGTCCTTTAAAAAATACAATCCACTCAAGATTGAAGGAACAAGATATTTTGTCGAAGACGACAAAAGTAATATTATTTGTGTCCCTAAGTATTACTTTAACCAACAAACTCAGTAAAAAAAACTCACAAAATGTTTTCTTGTAAATTAACCATTATCTATGGAAGCCGTTTCTTCAAGAAAATGGTTTATTTCAAAGTATTTTTACCAGTAATTAACCGGTTTTACCGGTAATTATTTTGTCATTACCGAATAACCGGTTATTGAAATTTTTGCACGGTAATTGTACCAAAACTTGTTTTTCCAAATGTTTATATGTAATTCTTACATTTTAGTGTTTTATAAATCTGTTGTAGATGGTTCGAGAAGCAAAACTGCATATTAAACTCATGATAGTTTCGCGTTTCAACTTACCCCGCTCTACGGACAAGTTGAAACAATGTATAGAAAACTAAACATTTTCAATTTTTTTTTTTCGAAAACATCCAGTGTGAATCCCTGTTTTTTACCGAAATTCATCTATTATACTTTGTATATGCTGCAAACAGATTTCAATTTAGTGATTTAGTGATTCTTTTGAATAACTTTCAAGTTGAACTTCGAAAAATTGTTTCAACTTGCCCCGGTGTATCTTATCACGTCTGCATATATCGATGTTTGGGTTCAACGTTTTTTGACATATACTACAGGTAAACTAGATTTTTTTGTATCGTACGAGAAAATTACTCACGCATATAAAATAGCGTACAGTGTTGTGTTCAGAAACACTGACAAATTTGTGAATTTTGTTGATATAAACCCGTTTTCACAAAATTGAACTCGGAGACAAAGTGAACTAAAGTTTTGTTTATAATTCCTCCCAAACTGCACGCTATTTACTAATACTAATGCGCGGACCTTCATAGTGGGTGGCACCATAAGCTATAATAATAACTTTGCCGATATCGCCTATTATGCCTCAATGTAATATCCCACCTTGTATGCATATACTTGATGCACATACACACGCACAGTACTCATATCCAGTCGTACAGCAACAAGCATCGCCCCTTTGGCATACCAACAGAGTGATTCGGTTTCGCAGAGCGCGTTGGGTGATTCCTCGGTAATAGAGGTCACACACATAGCATACCTGAAAACTGTCTATGTTCGTTGGTTGGAGTTCACGGTGGGAAAACAATAACCCGAATTAATGGAGTAACTACTTTTTTGCATCACTAATCAAGTTTTCGTTTCCCTCTATATGGATGTGAAATAAGATTGTGTACGCGGGCAACAAGATTCATGCCAGAGGAGTAGAAGTGTGGATTGAAGTCAGGTTGAATGAAGAGGTAGATTAGTTGTATTATTTAGTCACGTCAATTAGAATAACCATTGACTAGAATAGTTCATCAGTCATCCTCGCTCTCGAAGCTCGTCAATTCATTTTCTAGTCAATTCAAATCATGTAAACGGCGAATGCCGAAGTAGCCCTAGTCAAAGCGAAGTTATTTTTCATCTTCGAAGATTCAGGGCCCTGATTGTAACTATCTGATTACCATTTCAACTCATTCGGCTCCTCGGATAACATAATTCAATTCATTTCTAAGAAATGCGGTTGTGATCCTTCGATTATTCGGTGTCACAAGCTGGTTCGTCAGAATAGGGAAGATAATGTTCCATTGTCTTTCATTTCATTCAAATTGGGTGTTCCTGAGATTATTGAGAATGTGATTACATCTCAGAACTGTTGGCCTGTTGGAATATCGATCACTACTTTCGTAATTCGTAATCCGACTACAATTCCAAATGTGCAGCAAACCTCACCTCACCGTATTGCATCAATCTCAAACCAACAACGCCGAGCAGCCGCCCAACAAGATTCTGATAACGCTCATGGTTATTTTTTATGCAACCCCACAACCTCTGCCCTAATGGTGAACAGGGATCCAGCGTAACTTGTTCAGAGAATAAGCGCTCCATAACCTCGTCATCAAGTCCGAGTGTCGCTTGTATAGATCATAATATTATAATTTATTATCAAAATGTCGGCGGAATGAATACCTGCATCACTGATTATTACCTAGCATGTTCTGATGCTACATACGATGTATATGCCTTTACTGAAACGTGGCTCAATATCAACACATTGTCACGACAATTGTTCGATTCTTCTTACATAGTCTATCGTCTAGATCGATCAGCTGCGAATAGTTCCAAACTCACTGGTGGAGGTGTTTTGTTGGCTATTAGATCGAAATACATCTCACGTGAACTACTTCCTCTAGATGGCCAGAGTGTGGAGCAGATTTGGGTTGCTGTGACGTTTTATAACCACACTACTTATATTGGCATTGCCTATATTCCTCCGGACCGTGTAAATGACCCAGCCGTGATAGACAAACACATTTCTTCGGTTATGTGGATAATGAATCAAACAAAACTCCTCGGAGACTTCAATCTTCCTGGTATCAGTTGGATCAAAAATACATCCAACTACTTTTATCCTAATTCCTCGCGTTCTTCTATGCATCGTATGACAGAACGTCTACTGGACAGTTATAGTACTGCTGGTTTATATCAGATGAACGGAATATACAACAACAACAACCGCATTCTCGATCTATGCTTCGTAAATTTAGAGATGGTCCACAATACAACAATAACTCCAGCTCCATCTACTCTTGTTAAATTGTGTCATCATCACCCACCACTGCTGGTTTCATTACATGAATCGTCACCGCTCGTTTTCACAGACATAATCGAATCAACATATTATAATTATCGTAAATCAAACTTCGCAATGATGAATCGTTTCTTCTCAACTATCGACTGGAGTGACATTCTGAACGACCGCGACATCGATGGAGCCGCAATGTCCTTGTCGCATGTACTTCTTTATGCAATTGACCAGTTTGTTCCGAAGAAAACTATTAAGGATCCTCCTCATCCTCCATGGACAAACTATCATTTGAAGCGTCTTCGAAGAGAGAAACGACTTACTTTGAAAAAATATTCAAAATACCGAACTGATTTTTGGAGAAAACGCTACTCTGTCGCCAACAAAAATTACAAGTGTTTGAACAACATTTTATTTGGTGCTAATTTGACTCGCGTTCAAAGTAATCTACGACTCAGTCCAAAGGAATTCTGGAAATATGTAGATAAACAGCGAAAGGAGCTCGGACTACCTTCTGTGATGACACACAATAATGTTGAGGCCTCAAACAGAGAAAGCATATGTGCGCTGTTTCGGGAACAATTTAGCATTGTTTTCGTTAGCGAAAATCTCAACAACGATCAAGTTTTCAAAGCAACAAGAAATGTACCTCATCTGCCATCTGTCTGCGCCCTCACTACCATTAGCCCTAGCAGAGTACAATTAGCTTGTCGCGAAATAAAAAATTCTACAAATCCGGGGCCAGATGGTATCCCCTCCATTGTGTTGAAGAAGTACTCTGGTAGTCTATCGTCGCCACTGAGTTCGCTATTTTCTCGATCACTGGAATGTGGAAATTTTCCAAAAGCATGGAAAAATTCTTTCGTTTTTCCAGTATTCAAAAAAGGCTGCAGGAAAAATGTCAAGAATTACAGAGGAATCGCCAGCCTTTGTTCGGTGTCTAAGTTATTTGAACTCATAGTTTTGGAATTCATCTCCCATGCATGCAGTAGTTACATCTCACATCAACAACATGGTTTCGTTCCCAAGCGATTTACCTCAACAAATCTGGTACTGTACACCTCATTCATCGCTCGCTCTCTACAATCACGTCAACAAATTGATGCAATTTATACAGATTTCTCAGCTGCGTTTGATAAAATAAACCACGAAATAGCGGTCGCTAAACTCCGACGTCTCGGATTCCACGGCAACTTCTTGAACTGGTTACGTTCATACCTGACTGGCCGTGTGATGTCAGTGAAAATAGGTGACACTGTATCTTCTCCGTTTCCAGTATCATCGGGTGTTCCTCAAGGTAGTCATCTTGGCCCTTACATTTTTCTTCTGTACCTGAACGACGTTAACTTTTGCTTGGAGTGCCACAAACTCTCTTACGCCGATGACTTCAAGTTGTTTTGGCCCGTCAATTGTCTTAATGACGCAGTGTACCTGCAGCAGCAGCTTGACATTTTCGCTGAAAGGTGTGATAACAATAGAATGGTTTTGAATCCTGAAAAATGTTCCATTATATCCTTCTCGAGGAAACGTTCATCTGTCGTTTATGAATATAAATTGCGCAGTGTGATTTTAAGCCGTGTAGTAGCAATCAAAGATCTAGGAGTCATCATTGACAGTAAACTCACATTCAAGGATCATATATCTTACATCACCGCCAAAGCTTCTAGAACTCTCGGATTCCTCTTTCGTATCACGAAACAATTCAAAGACGTTTATTGCATCAAGGCACTCTATTGTGCGTTGGTTCGCTCAATTCTCGAGTATGTATGCATAACATGGTCGCCTTACTATCAAAACGGTATTCAGCGCATCGAAGCGATCCAGCGTAAATTTGTTTGTTTCGCTTTACGTAATCTGCCCTGGAATGATCCCTCTAATCTTCCTCACTACGAGAACCGCTGTAAATTAATTGGACTTAATCTACTGAGCGTACGTAGAGACGTAGTTAAGGCTACTTTTATATCGGATCTGATTCTCACGAATATCGACTGTCCCGACCTTCTTCAAACGATCAATTTCAACATTTGCTATCGAAACCTACGCTACTACACTTTTATTCGTCTCCCTCACTCCCGCACAAATTACGGGCACAACGAGCCCGTAACGAGTATGTGTCGAGTGCTAAACCGATGGTTTTCATCGTTCGATTTTCACCTGTCTCGCTCAACTCTCAAAAAATGTTCCTCGTAGTTCTTAGACATTAATAAAATCTTCATTTAGACTTAGATTTAAATTAGATTTAGATATCATTAGGGCACTAATGTAAAGGCCTGGCCTGTTGATATAATAAATAAAATGAAAAATGAGTGTGAATTAATATGTTTAGCGTCTATTATTATTGTTTTGACGTGTTGAAAATATGTTTCTTTACCATATTCGCATGGTAACGGAAATCACCCCGTCAGGTTGACGCCATGGAAACGGAAATGCGGTTCAGAAAAAGCTATTTTTTTGCAATTTAATAAGCGATTCTATGAGAACCACTGACGAAAAAAATCTACTGGAACGTTTCATATGAAAAAGTTTTAGATTTAATTGAATAATACCTTCAAAAATTTCAGCTTGTTTTCATTAAATTTAATTTTCATTAAAAGATTTGATCAATTTCATCCAGTGTTCAATTTGCTCTCGGATGAAGTACTTCAAAATTGTTATTCAATGCACATTCAAATTTGATCTCTGACAAGCTGACCCTGATAACTTCGTCTCGCCCAAAATGGATTTTGTCTAAATACTTTCAAACATTCACTTTTTCTTATTGAGTGACCGTCCATGGGTTCAATCGCAGAACTTTTTGATGTTTAATTTTGACCCTTTATAAATTCCTTTTACTATAAGTTTCCTAGTAGTTCTCCCAGAACTCGTCATTATAATATCAAATTAATTTCAGACCCGATTCTCGTCCAAGATTTTTCAATCACTTGCAAATAACATGTTTCTCCCTTACATGTAATACATGTTTGACACAGAAAATATAATGAAATGATGACATCTGAAATCGGAAGATTCCTCCCTCGAATTTTACCCCTTTGTTGGATTAGTTCTCGAGTTATGCAGAAATTTGTGTTTCATTTATATGGCAGCCCCCCTTAGAGAGGGAGGAGGGGTCTCAAACTATAACAAAAACCTTCCCCGGTCCCAAAAACCCCTACATACAACTTTTCTATAAACTTTTACTTAGTCGCGCTATAAACTTTTACTTAGTCGCGGCAATACATACACACACTCTTTACAGATACACGGGCCAAAGGTTGTGCATTCCACTGATCATTCAACAAGAGCCAAAGGTTGTACCGCTCATGACAACTCTACACGAGCTGATGTTTGCGCCGGCTAGTGACCATTCTATCCTGGATTCCTCGAGTCGAGAAGACGCACCACGCTAGATATGGGGTACAGACTAGGGGGGCGTTGCTGATTAATGGTCAGCTGCATCCCAATAGGAAGTATCCCGTATCGGGCACACGTACAGAACATTAGAGATTGCAACATCCCAATTATGAGAACACTTGTAATACTAACCTCGAGCCAACCGCGAGTAATCGGTTGCATATTACTAACATAGTTGTAAGGCAAACATTTTCGAAATATTGAACTCCCGGCCCCGTCAGGTTGACGCCATATGAGCCTTAATAAAAATATATATTTTGGATTAAAAAAAAAACTTTTCACGCCGGTCGGTTCTGTTGTTTCCAAGTCCATGAGAATCACCGTTAACTGTTCAAGCTAATCAAAGTTTACAGAAACGTTCAATAATTGTTTCACATCAACTAACATCATTTAATCAGTACCAAACTTCAAGTACAATTTTTCACTTAACGTGTGAATTAAGAATTCACCGTAACTCCGTGTAAACCGATCTGGAAGCAAAAACCGCTTACGCGGTCATGAATGGATTTTTCGAGATCATTTTAATGCATGATTATCGCTTCAAAAGTGAAACACCTTCCAAAAAAAATCTGTTTTCCACCAGCATTTAGGCCGCACTTCTTCATCTTGGACAAAACGAAGTAATTCACCACCAGCGGTTTGAGTTTGCTTGTTCCTGTCTTCGTCGGAAAGGTAAACTTTCATCTTCATTCATTGGATCTCTCGGCCCTAAACGCCAAAATGTTACACCGTAAGGTATTTGTTCTGCTGGGGAGCATCAGACGAAAATGAAAAAAAATGTATTAAAGTGGAAAGGAAATTTTCACACACTGAGTTTGATGCGCTTAGTCTTGCTCTAATTTTAATTCCTGTGTGATTTCACTCGATTGAATTAGCGTAAAAAGCAATGCGTGTTGGTTTGTGGTTTTCACTGTTTCTTGTCGCAATTACAGTCAATGATTTTCTCATGCTTTTTTTTTGTTTTGTCTTGTTGATTTGTATTGAGCCCGGAGCACAAAAATGGATCAACAATCGATACATTCGACCAACCGCAGCGTCGGCACGGTAAAGCAAAATTTTTGATTCGAGACGAAAGAAATCAGAAGCCAAGGCCATTCGAATTATTGTTTCATTTTTCTATTCATAGGATTATTGAAAGATGGTTTGAACGTTTTTAACGTCAACTGCAAGCAACTATATATTGTTGCACATATAGTTGCTTCGGAAAAATAATGTATTTGAGACAATTATTTACAATTTATTACTTCTACATTTCATAGACGCTTCTTCATGTACACTCTGTCCAACTTCTATTGGACCAGGTGATGATCTTGCTGCTTCGTGTCATTGTAAACCAACCAACGCTTCAATTTATATTCTAGTATATTGGTATTGGTAACTACTATACACTGTATGATTTTCGTATGTGTGTGGAAGCGCTGAGCGTAAACAAATGTTTTTGTATTTTTCAAGCGTCAAGTTTGTTTGATTTGTTTATTTTGGACTATAGGCTGTAAGCCCGTTAGCCTTCTTAAAATTAAACGTGAATACAGAAAACATAAAGCATACAAACTTAGAACTTATACATTCAGTTGGTCTCTAAAATATAATCTTAATCTTCTTCGAATTTCTTCTGATGTCATATTTACAGAAACAACATTTTGCAGCACGTTGAACTCACGCATAAATCTGGCTGTCGGTTCATGCTGGGTGTAATTTCTGTTCCTCAGGGGTGGGTCAAACATCCTCCGTCGACGAAGAGAAACGGGGCTGGTGTTAAAACGAATCCTGTCGTAGAGACGCGGGCTTTTGATCCGTCCGTTCAGTACATTGCAAAAAAAAAGTTACGTCTGTAATTTTGTGCCTGCTGCTAATGGTATCCAGATCTACCAAACAGCAGAGATCTTTATATGGTGGCCGGGATTCTTCTCTCCATCCCAGATTTCTTAGCGCAAATTTCAAGAACTTCTTTTGAACATTTTCAAGTCTTTGAATATATAGATCGTACTGCGGTCGCCACACCACACTCGCAAAATCGAGTTTGGATCGTACAAGGCAGGTGTAAATTTTCAGGATTGCGTGCGGATCGGTAAAGTCCTGCCCGAATCGACGAATGAATGCAAATAGTTTCAGCGCTTCTTTGACAATACACTCTATGTGGCAATTGAACGAAAGAGATCGATCCATCGTCACGCCTAAGTCACGAACATTCTCTACTTGTTGTAGATTCGAACCTCCCAGTCTATAGTCGAAGCTTATTGGCTGAACTCTCCTCGTAAAGGTCATAACGGAGCATTTGTTGGGGTTTGCGCTCAATCCATTGTTCTCGACGAACCTCTCAAAATTGTCCAAATCCTGCTGAAGCAGATGACAGTCAGCGATGTGTTTCACTGCCTGGAAAATCTTTACATCATCCGCGTAAATAAGCACTACTGCGTTGGTCAAGAATGATGGAAGATTATTAATGACCATGACAAACAGGATAGGCCCCAAATGACTTCCTTGTGGAACTCCTGAGTGGACACCAAATGACCTAGAGGAATTATTGTGTACTTTCACATATCCTAATCCATTCAAACATTTTAACATGAATGCCGAAATCAGCCACTGCGCGCATTATGCTGTTTATCCCTACCACATCGAAAACCTTGCTCATATCTGTATAAATACAGTCCACCTGATACCCTTTGGATATACTGTCCGTGACGGTAGAGCAAAACTCGCATATGTTCGTGACAACTGACTTTCCTTTCAAGAAACCATGCTGTGTTGGTGAAACACGGTCGCCATACGTTCGTAAAGGTGGGAATAAACAAGCCGCTCGAATAATTGTATAAGACCAGTTACATTTTCGTTGTTTTAGTTGTCTTGATCAATGCATCTGGAAAATGCCGAAGGAAAAAGCGCTCACTAAGAGAGAAAAAGAGAAAATCGATGCATTTCACCAAGAAAATGTTAGTTTCAGAGAATTATTGAGAATTATTACTCAATTATGTGACGAATCCTCAAAGATACTGTAAATAGAACAGAGCTCCACGTAAATCGAAACTCTTTAACTGGAATAAGCGGGAAAAAGTCTTTGCAATCTTTGAATTTAAATGTTGCTGGGGAGACAATTCGTCAAGTTTTGGCAAAAAGTCCTTACGCAAAGAGAGTTAGAAAGGTAAAAGCTCCTAATATTACACCAGAGTTTCTCAAAGTGGTCGGTTTCGCGGAGGTCGACATGAACCAAAACTTATTTAGAGGGTCGACGAGATCTAGCAACCGACCCCTATTAATTAACACAAGTTCTTATTTGAAGCTTTCAAAATACTCTATATGTTGTGCTACGTGTTCCAACTTGTTATAAGAATGACTGATATTTTAGTAGAATGTATTATTCTTGTTCTTTTCAAAAACTGAACAAGTTGATGAGCGTAAACATGTTCCTATAATTAAAAAGAAGTGGGAAGTAAAAAAGCGTGAACAATTTTGTACAAGATATGGTTTTTAAGCGTACAAGTTCTTCAGGCACGGTTTTATTTGATTTGTATTTAACAGGAGGCGATCTGGCGTAGTGGTAACTTCCATACCTCTCACGCAGAGATCACGAATTCAATTCTCACTCCCGACATTCTTCCAAAAATGGAAGTAAAAGTGACGAACCAGAAGAAATGTGTTAAAAGTCACTATAATAGAGAAAAAAATATCTGTATTTGCCACATACACGCGATTCAACCCTTTTGTATTGGGCACGGTTCTAGACTCTGGCTACCAGCTATTTGACGCTATTTTGCAGTTGAAACGTCCTTTTACAGACCCTCGTATTATTCAGTATAATTTTGGAACCAAGCAACGTATTATAATGATATTGGACTTATGTGAATTAGGTGACACCGAGGAAGTATATTCGCAAAAAGAACAAATTTTTATTTTTTATAATGTTGTATAGTTTGATAAATCTGAAAACACCTTCTAATGTGCATCGCAGTCTGATTAATGCACGTTTGGCAATAATACGTTGTTTGGCACCTGCCACAAGGTGTAATTTTTAGTAATTTTACCAAATTTTGATTTGATTTCTTATGCCATTTCAAAAGGAAACTTCAAAGAAACATGGATGTTTCAAGAAAGTGTATTCAGCCCACTTTCTTGAAACCTCCATGAAACACTCAATTCCCCGTAATCAGTGAAAAACTTTAATGTCCATAAGAGGGGACAGCCGAGTACAAAAGGTTTATACAAAGGAAATCATGATCAAATCCATGTCCAGATATTTCGCTGTATAACAACCTTCCGTTTAGGTTCTATGCTCGTTATGGAATTCATGGGACTTTTAATGATAATACGCTCATCTAAGAATTCAATTCAAGAGATGGCAACTAATTACAAAACTAAATAAAATAAATTAAAATAAGGTGATGGAAAATAATTTATGAAAAAGTTGCAAAATAGACCAAAACCCTTTTTTCATATTTTTCTACATTTATTTTTTATTTCAGGAAACTACTTTCTTTCTTTTCGTTTCTACTCTGATAGGTAACTAATGAAAATTTTCTATACAAAATTGACTATATCTTATAACTATAAGTGACTATAAATTGATCTATGACTAGGCTAGTGAGCATACCAAAAAAAACACCCAGTCCAAACATTGATGTACGTACCGAAATGTCAAAATACTCAAGATGGGCTTCACCGATTATTACCTGCAGCAGCATCACTGCGGGAGGAATCCTAACTATTTCTTCTGCGTAAAGTTCTCCCTCTCAAAGTACGACTGCTGTCTGCTTGAAGTGGAAAAAGTGAACGATAAGCTAGACAACATAACAGTTGGAAAAGCCCCACATCAAAACAAGCTTTTTGATCAGGAGATTCTCGAATCTACCAAAGTCGTCTACTTCGACTTAGTCATTAGTCATTAGTCAGCAATACTGAGCAATACACAGCGCATTGAACCATTTTCGATTTTTCATTTCAGGAACATTTACGCGTAAGTCGGAAAACAAAATACAACTGGCGACTGTTTACACTGACAATTCGGATGACGTCATCAAAAAAAAAGTTTACTCGCTAAAGAACTAGCCTTGTCTCTGTAAGCCGTGAGGTGCACGAAGCCGAAGCCCCATTGGAAGTACGAAGCCGGCACGAACACACGAAGCACAATGTCGTCAACGCTAATTTACTTCGTTTTGTTTTGGTTCGACTTTCTCGAACTGGACCCACTTGTTTCGGGTTGGGTTCGTTTTGTTTCGAGTCAGTTTTCGGCACGTTGGCAAGCCCGGGCGGTACGTCCACATATAGTCGGCTTTACCGGGCGGCCAAGGTCGCTCGGCGTAATGTGGACGCGTCTTTAGAGCAGTTTCTCATGTTTAGAGCAGTAACATGACTCAACAGTCGTTCGAGCGTTTAGTTGCTATCTCACTCTACAACTCGACTATCGCATTTCATTCTTCCCCGCCAAATGGAATTCATTGCATATTGATATGACTCCCCCCAAAATGAATTCGTCTCTCTCTCTCTCTCTCTCTCTCTCCCTCTCTCTCTCTCTCTCTCCCTCTCTCTCTCTCTCTTATGTATCACGTATGCATGTATCGATGTTTAAGTTCAACGTGGCTTGACATATACTACGGGTGAGCTATTTTTTTTGTATCGTACACGAAAATTACTCACACATATAAACTAGCGTGCAATGTTGTGTTCAGAAACACTGACAAATTTGTGAATTTTGTCGATATAAATCCGTTTTTATGTATGTTTTTTTTCACAAAATTGAACTCGGAGACAAAGTGAACTAAAATTTTGTTTAGAATTCCTCCTAAAATGCACGCTATTTACCAATACTAAAGGACCTTCAGAGCATAACTGTCTTAGTTCGTTAGTTTGAGTTTACGGTGGGTAGACAATAAACCGTCCATTAATGGTGTAACTACTTTTTTGCATCAGAAATCAAATTTTCGTTTCACTTTACGTGGAAGTAAAAATAAGATTGTGTACGCGGGTGACTAGATTCATGTCAGGGGGAGTAGAAGTGTGGATTAAAGTCAGGTTGCATCAAGAGGCAAATTTGTATTCATTAGTCACGTCATTTAGAATAACCCTTGACTAGAATAGTTCATCAGTCATCCTCGCTCTCAACACTCGTCAATTTATTTCCTAGTCAATCCAAATAATGTTGACGGCGAATGCCGAAATAGTCCTAGTCGAAGCTAAGCTACTGAGTGGAGAGTCCTTTTTCATCTTCGAAGATTTCGGGACCTGGTCACCCTTATTCTTGTTTACGGCCATATCTGACTATCGTTCGAACGATTTTATTCGCACAGTTTCGAAAAATAGCGTCTTGCTTAGAAAGATTTTCAGCTATTTTTGAATCTGTAATGGAGTTTTTATAAGAAAGATATCCGAATTTGAAAGAAAATCTGAACAACTGTGAAACAGATATTTATCACACTGATATCTTTGGTGTGTTGATCAAAGTTATTTTGCTGCTGCAAGGTGGCGATCTCAACTTGATTAAAACTAAATCAGGAATATCGGTATTTGTGAGCAAACTCATTCTTTATAAACAAAATTAATGCAGAAACGAATATTCACAGTATCCGCATTTGTCAAAATTTTCACAAAAAGTTCAATACGATATTCTATTATCACTCACCTGCATGAACTAAACAAGGCTTTTGCTGAGAGGTTTGAGGAACTCCTAAATTTAAAAATTCCTCAATGGATAATAAATCCGTAAAGTATATCAGTCGTGGAAGAAACACAGTATCCTGCATTGTGGAACGTTGCTGTAAAATACCTTATCGCTTTCCCATTATCAAAAAAGCCTTCCTATTGCCTTGTCGAAAAAGGCTTCAGAGTGGTAACGAATATTTTGACAAAACACCAAAACCGATTGAAAATCAACGAACGCGGAGACTTACCACACACCAATATTGAACCGGATTTAAAGAGATTGGTTAGGAAGTCATCAGTTTCATCCATCACACTGAATTTTTATATGTATTTTGTATGAATAAATGTATGAATAAAACTCGATATTTACTGAATTTTATGTCTATTCATTTTGTTGAATTATGATAAAAAATGTTGGCAAGTTTATTTACTCAAACAAATGCAAAGTTGGTAAGTTTTTTGTATATAGGAAAAAAACAAGAGATAGAATTTTTAAAGCAATTTGGCTATAGGAATCAATGGTATCACTTCATTATGGAAAAGGGGTCTCTCATTCTCAACAGTTTGAAGATCTCTGCCTTACACCATCTCATATCGGAAGACGTCTGAGTTTTGCCAAAGCTCACATGAGCCGACAATGGTATGCTATGACAAAAAATGTTTTCAAAAGAATACATTTTGCTATATATCATATCGAAAAAATCGGCGTTTTTTTACTTTTAACTTTGCTAAGTTATCTTCAGTGATGAAAAAAGGTTCAATTTGGATGGTTCTTATGGTTTCAATGGGTAATGGCGGGATTCACGGAAGGAGAAACAGGATTTTTCAACCAACAATTGCAGCTATTCATATCAACAAAAAAATTAACTTGACAAAAAAAGTACTTATTAGACTGATCGGCTCGCTCTCCAGACTTGGATCCTGTAGAAAATCTTTGGGAGATCCTAGTAAGCAGAATCTACGCTCAAGGAAAGCAGTTTACAACGGTTGATGAACTCAAGGCCGCTATTTCGGAGAGATGGAAGAATATCGATAAATCCGCTCTGCAGAATTTGGTAAATAGTATGCCAAAACTAATTTTCCACATTATTAACCGACATGGTAAGGTTACTAATTGTTGAAATGCAAATCTGTCAATTGTTTTAAATTTTTCATTGATAATACTTATGAATTTTGAAATAGTCTTAAAAAACTGGATAACTGAAATTAACATATTTAAGCACAATAAATAAACAAACGACTCTTTTGAACGAAAATGACTTACTTCATACTTCATACTAAGCATTAAACAGTGTTTGAAAATATCTTATTGAAATTCTAACTTTGTATTACAACGAAATATATGCAAAGGGGTCTTATAGAAATTGAATGAGTCCGCTAAAATCAGTTTAACATTTCTTTCAGTATGCAGGCCTAGTAATGGGGATATACTTTGAACGCTCCATGTTCGTGGAAACATAAGACAACAGACATAAGATACTGACCTGATTGTGTTTGTTGAGCCCAGAAAAATCTGAAAAATAAGTTAATATAGATATGAGTACATTTTAATATTGTTATACATTTGTTATTAGGTGTACCGGTAAGTTTCTTCGGTTTTATAACAGATGGCGTAACTTGATTATTATTCCAGTGAATCAAATTTCCAGACATTCGTTGGAAAGCTACTGTCATTGCGCGTCTTTTGAAGGATATGGCAAAAAGGTTGAAGCGTAAACAACATAGTATTTGCCACTTCAAATATGTCGAATTTCGTACCAACGAGAGTGTTTTTGCAGGGTACTCCTATTAGTATTAGGATCATTTTTTGAAAATGTGTTTTTGTATTTTATGTTAAAACAGTTAAGAAGACACAGTTCATCCATTTTTCGTCGATTTATTTTCATTACACAAAAGTCAACAATTTAGATGAAATGTGTAGCTCGATACTTCTTCTTCGGAGCATCGCTATCATATTTCAGTAATCGACAGGAAAACTGGCAAGTTGACTCGAGTGAGAGGAAGAAATAGTCACAATCATTTAGTTCAATGTGAACAACTACTGTATGCAGCAGGCAGCTTACATCGTTGAAACCGGAACGATGGCCATAAAACGTTAGACTTACATGGGAGAAGCATTCCGGTGCCGCTAAAAATTTGCGGTCCCATAGATGTTTCCGTCCTGCCGTGACGCTACTATACATGGCTGGCAAACCACGTTTCATGCACTACTGAAGGGTCTCATTGATAAATCAATCAAGTATTTTTCGACTGGCTTTAGCGACTGGAAGCAAGTGGAGGAATTTTACATGCACGTTTTTATTCAGTCAGCCACTCGTAAACAGTTATGAATGCGGTCGGTCAAATAATGGAAAGAGAAAAATTGAGTAACGATCGGATGTATTGAACACAACATCACCTGAGAGATTGAAAGATGTTCTATGGTGCATAATGGAGATGTGTCTGTACACATAGGACCCCTCTCTTTCCATCGGGGTGGACCAGGAACGAGAAAAATCACAAGACATTAGGGCCTGATGCTTGCTATGGCAAGCAAGGTATTCCTACAGGAATGCCCTGCGCATCTCTACTATATCATTTTAATTCATTCACATGGATCATCAGACCGATAGCGATGGCTATCTTGCGAAGTGGTGACAGTGGCACAACAGCGGACTAATAGCGGACAAACTCATTACTGCTACATCAATTCATTGTGGATTGCCCTTATTATTCAGAATATATTCATTCAGATGTCTGTCTTGTGAGTATACGTTGTTTTCTTTTCTCGCCATCGGCTCAGATATGTCCGTAAATGTGTATGAAATTGAATTCATTGAACTTGAATTATTTAAAACTATTCGTCGTATCTGGTTTTGATTGAGTTGAAATAACCTATAATTTGTCAATTGAATTAATTGACTAAGTCTATTTTTTCGAGTTCGGTAGACTTTTTTTCTCTATTTTGTACAATTCATTTTTTGAGCGTGACCATTTTCATCCTTCGGAACATTTTCTTTCTCTGAAAGAAAAAAAAATAACACTTAATCATCCCTACATTTGATTATGTTATTTACATTAATTACCAAACCTCTCAATGGATAATCCAAAATCTTTGTTCTGATAATTGCAATCGAACAAAAGCGAACGCATGAAAAATTAATCAGAATAGCGTTGTACAACAATTAGTTTTGATCCTTTTTGAAACCCTTAAGGTGAAGGTGGAAAGAAGGCACTAATGGCTGCCACAATGGCGCTCATTTCCTTCATCTCCCTCCCTCACCCCTCGCCCGAAAATCAATGATTTTGCAGAACAGTGTGAAGAAAATTATCCTTTTCGCACACTTCCCATCAAGTAATATCAACCAAACTCTAATCGATTACTCACATGATATTAAATTCTCATCTACCGGCGCACTGTATAGTGAAAAACGTCGAAAAACTGGAGCTAGTGCTCTGAAAGTTAAATTTTCATTTCTAAATTTTCCGCAATTCTTTTGTTTGTATAGGGGAAAGCTTCGTTATTTTTTCGACATTGATTCCAGACAACATCATCGAAACAGATATGTATATTTTTTTTATATTATAGTGACTTTCAACTCATTTGGCTGGTTCGTCACTTTTACTTCCATTTTTGGAAGAATGTCGGGAGTGAGAATTGAACTCGTGACCTATAGCGTGAGAGGCATGGATGTTACCACTACGCCAGATCGACTTCACGAAACAGATATAAAAACGACTCAATAAAATGTTATTCCTGAGTCATAGCGTTCCATGTCATGAAAATCAATAAAATAAAAATCAATACAATAATTTATTTTACGTTGAACACCTTCGTCGTCCATAGCGATTCGGTCGAGTTTCTTGCGGGGCCCAAATTCAACTGTCGGTGCGCTAGAGAAATAAGCGGGCAACGATACTAATAAATTCGGGTTCGATTCAGGACTACTTTTCTGTTGAATCCGAATTAAATCAACCGACTGCTGATTAGAAAATGAAATAAAAATAGGTTTTCAGTCAATTATACAGTGTTGGAAATGATAATAAAAATGAAATTTAACCGAACGTTCTTGCTTTATGTACTACATATATTCAATCGCGATGAATAATTACAATTTTATTGGAGAATATGGAATATCCTGTTCAATCGATTGCGAAGATTCTGTGAATATATCATACTGAGAACATGTGTCACATTTGTGGGAAAATAATCGTCATAAACTATATCACATTTGGCAACTCAGATTTTTCACGTAATTCGTTTTCATCGTTCTTTGCACTTGGTACTTAAAAATCTAAAAGAAGAAGCAAGTTGCATGTTTTTTTTCTGAGATTGAGAATAATAATTGCGCAACGCGGAAGAACCCCTGTTTATTCCAAAAAACAATATGTTTATTATGTTTTTTTAGACACACGTGTTTTTTTCATTCTTAAAAAGTTCACTGGAAGGCGTTATAGTAAATTTGAAAGCGAGGAAATTAGTAACGACGAAATAGTGCGAAGCGTTAGAAGAAAAGTTCGAGTATTATCTCATCGAGTTCCGATTTGGATATTGAGGAACTACACGTAAGTGAAGACCTGGACGATATGTTACAAGAACTTACTATAGACGACATAAAAATATTTATTTTTTCAACAGTACATTTTAAAATGTTATTTTTCACAAATAAGTATGTTCTACTATTCAAGCCATTTCGTTTGATAGCCATATTGATGAAATGAAAAAAATGTCCCATTTTGTGATGGCGGTCATTTTGGATTAACATTTTTCATAAATAACTGTGTTCTACTAGTCAAGCCCTTTCATTTGATACCCATATTGATGGGGTTTTGATAAAATATGTAGTTCGCCATTTTGTTGCGGCCGCCATCTTGGATTTTCAAAATTATAGAATACGCAGTTTTATAACGACAGCAGAGATAAAGGCGTTTCAGATCAATCGGTCAAAAGGAAGGAGGTTAAATTTCTGTTTATATGAGACAACCCTGCAGATAAACATACAAACATATTTACAGTAGGTAATGCTAAATAAAACTTTCAAAGTGTTAATGGGTCTATAATGTAAGTTTTAGCAACATTGGTTAAGAAAATTGTATTGCAGAGCTCGGAACACTGCCACGGCTGCCTATTCTTTCAAAAATAGTAAATGGGAAAGTACTGCATTCAATCAAAATGCCTCGGTCAACGAAGAGCTCCAACATGAATATGGGAAAACAAAACGATCAACGAAGGAAAATACAGGGTTTTCCATTCGGGCTTCCGAAAGTATACAGCCCGGCGCTGACAACCGTTTGACATAGCTGTCAACCAAAGCGTCATATCGTTAATTGAATGTCTGCCATTTTACAATATGGATCGTTTTAGCATCGCAACGTGTTAATTTTGTTAAATTATACTATCAAAATGATGAAAAACCGGCAAATGTTTTTCGAGCATTACGGACGGATTTTGGTCGTCATGGACGGCCTACAGAGCACACAATCGCTAATGTAGTGCGTAAATTCGATCAAACTGGATCCGTAGCGGATATTGTGAAACCTGTGCATCATCGTAATGTGCGTTCGGCCGAAAATATTGCTGCTGTAGCTGCCAGTGTGGAGGATGACCCGAATGTTTCTATTCCACGGCGTGCTCAGCAATTGGGCTTGTCAAACACATCATTGTGGCGAATTTTGCATTTGGACTTGCACCTACATCCATATAAAGTCCAACTGGTACAAAAATTAGAGCGTGTTGACCATGGAATGCGTCGGGCATACATCGATTGGGTGAACGAACTACAGCAGCAAAATGCTGAATTTTCGCATCAAATTTTCTTCAGCGATGAGGCACATTTCGAGCTCGGTGGCTATGTGAACACCCAAAATTTCCGTATATGGAGCTCAGAAAATCCACACGTGATTGCTGAGAGGCCATTGCATCCGCCAAAAGTCACTATTTGGTGCGCATTATGGTCTGGTGGAGTCATCGGGTCATGTTTCTTTGAAAATGATGACGGCGAGACGGTAACTGTGAATGGTGAGCGCTATGGCCGCATGTTAACCGATTTTTTTTGCCACAAATTGAAGATATGGATACGGATGACATGTGGTTTCAGCAGGACGGCGCCACGTGCCACACAACACGACCGAACATGGCCATATTGCGAACGAAATTTTAGGGACGCATTTCGCGTTTTGGTGATGCCACTTGGCCGTCCAGATCATGCGATTTGAACCCGCTAGACTTTTTTTTGTGGGGTTATGCGAAAGACCGTGTCTATGCCAACTCTCCGCAAACTCTTGAACATTTGAAAGACAACATCCGTGAAGTTATGACCGAGATACCGCCCCATATGTGCCGAAAAGTCATCGAAAACTACCTGTTCCGGATCAAGGTGTGCGAGGAAGCCCTAGGTGGACATTTGAATGATGTTGTATTTCACACATAATGGCATAAACCAAACTTTAATTTGAAATAAAAGTTTCATCGAAATTCGAATTCTAAGTGTGTTTTATTTCAATTTACTTTCGGAATTTAAAGTTGGAAAACCCTGTATTAAGGAATTATCAACATCGAGTTACTGTGCGGAAAAACTTAATACCAAAAGAGCCCCAATTCGCTTGTGTTATGCAATACATCTTTCTTAATCAATGTTAAAGTTGCTAAAACTTACATTATAGACCCATTATTTAGACCAATTTTATCGCGAATAAAATAAAAGCATTCCAAGGGGTTGTATGTGGAAATCGGAATGAAGCTAGGGATAGCTCAAACGGAATACTCTTAAATTCATCTTTTCAACAGATAATTATAACGAGATTTTTCTGTGTTGTGGCGGATCTCATTGCAGACTTCAGGTTGATACGTTTATACTCCATGTTGAATGTAGAACCTGAAGTATCGGCTGGAATTAGGCTTAGGTTTGCTCAGCAGTCTGGTCTCGAAAACGATTAACAGACCGTTTTCGGGTATCCAGTGAAGCAGGAATTCCTTTGTAAATTCAAGGCTAATACGGACATAGGTATTGGGTTCAATTCCTGATCGGTCAAGGATTTTTTCGGGTTGGAAACTTTCTTGACATGCCTTGGGATAAGTAGTGGGCCTGAAGTATCGGCTAGAATTAGGCTTGGGTTTGCTCAGCTGCTTGAACTCGGAAACGATAGAATCGTGGCCGGGGATCTGATAAAGCGGGAATCCCCTTGTAAATTTGTGGCTAATACTGACATAGGTATTGGGTTCAATTCCCGATCGGTCTAGGGTCTTCCCGGGTTGGAAATTCTCTCGACATACCATGGACTAAATATGATCAGAAGATGGCTTATAATGTTCTTTCGATTAGTAATCTATGTCTGCGAGATAACCAGTCCGTTTTCCTTTCAATTTCAATTTGCATACTGGTTAGTTAATGAAAAATATAAATACCGTAATATAATAATTATCAATAAGATAACTCGTCCCGCTCAAACCTTTGTAGGGGAATGAGGTGGGACCATCATCATCATCTATTAAACATAAAAATAATAATTGCATTGATTTTCATGACATGAAACGCTATGACTCAGGAATAATATTTTATTGAGTGGTTTTTATATCTGTTTCGATGATGTTGTCAGTGTCGAAAAAATAACGATACAATACACCAATACAAACAAAACAATTGCGGAAAATTTAAAAATGAAAGTTTAACTTTCAGAGTACTAGCTCTAGTTTTCCGACGTTGTGCTCCGGCAGATAAGAATTTAACATAATACTGAAGTAAAATGTTTGAACAGTGAAAAATATTTACGTTGGAGAGCCTTAACCCTTCTCTTCGTTGGAGGAGTAATTTTGATTGAATGTAATACTTTTCCATTTACTACTTTTCCGCAAAAAAGCATTACCAAGTTTGATTCCATTTACTTGATTAGTTCTTGGATTATTCATTATGAAGTTATTCTACATAAAACATCCAAAATTCAAGAAGTCGTTATTTTTTGTTCTTCAGTTATGATTTTACAAAGTTAACCGTTAAAAAAAAAAGTTAAAAGTTATTTTTGAAAAAAAATCCCCTCTTTTCAAAAATAACAATTCATAACATTTGAAATACTGGACCGATTCAGATGATCAATATATTAATTTCAATCCAATGGGTTGATTTTCTTTGAAAAAATACCACACTTACGTAAAAATTGGATTCTACTTGCATAGATGTGGCATAGTCACATAGGAATATTGCAAGAAAACTGAAAACATATTAACTTTGAAAAATAATAACTCTTACACGAAAAAAAGACACCTCTCTTTCCTTAGCTTTCAAGAAAAAATATAAAAAATATTGTGCCTTTGGTCCCGAGACCATGTAAACTATGAAAAACAATTACAACCAATAATTCCGAAAACAAAATTCTATTTTTTCTCGAGTCTAATATTTTTCTAAACAAGAATAGCTCATTGGCTTTAATTTGATATATCGATCATCTGAATCGGTCCAGTAGTTCAAAAGTTAGGAATTGTTGTGGTGGAAAAAAGTAGTAAAAATTGATTTTCGGACCATTTCGGACCAATCTTTAGAATACTAAGTACACGGAAGGGCGGATTGTGTCGCAAACAATAAACGAGATAAGTCATAGGTTCTTGAAAAACCACTGAAAGAAGCCTTTCCATCCGAAATGTTGCTGAATTGATTTTTTTTCGAATTATTATATTACATGGTGAGCGCTAAGACTGGTCAAGTGTGAATTAAAGGTCGTAGACAGGAGCTCGCCCCTGAAGTCTCACGGTAGGGTACGAGAAAACCTGTAAAGACAAATTCGCTTTCTCCACTACAAGGAAATATTCTTTCCTGGCGGTAAAGGTTGTATCGACACCGTGTCCTCGATATCCAAATAATATTCTGCAGTTGTATCCAGAATAGACGAACTCAAGAGAGATCATCGCAAGAAGAGCAAAATGGAGAAATACTGTGACTACTAGCTCGAGACCAGCGTAGTTACTCTCTATGATTGGCCTTGACAAAGGAAAGTGCATAAAAAACAATTGCGGCCTATATAATTTGAGAAGTCGAATTCACATACACGTATATTGGTTAGACCTGGGGTATAAATCCTTTGCAAATTCAGACCCGTAGACTTTACTACCAGGTGCTGACAAAACGCAACGTACAATGGAACGCACGGGGTTGGGTTGGAAACTTTCTTGACATGCCTTGGGATAAGTAGTGGGCCTGAAGTATCGGCTAGAATTAGGCTTGGGTTTGCTCAGCTGCTTGAACTCGGAAACGATAGAATCGTGGCCGGGGATCTGATAAAGCGGGAATCCCCTTGTAAATTTGTGGCTAATACTGACATAGGTATTGGGTTCAATTCCCGATCGGTCTAGGGTCTTCCCGGGTTGGAAATTCTCTCGACATACCATGGACTAAATATGATCAGAAGATGGCTTATATTGTTCTTTCGATTAGTAATCTATGTCTGCGAGATAACCAGTCCGTTTTCCTTTCAATTTCAATTTGCATACTGGTTAGTTAATGAAAAATATAAATACCGTAATATAATAATTATCAATAAGATAACTCGTCCCGCTCAAACCTTTGTAGGGGAATGAGGTGGGACCATCATCATCATCTATTAAACATAAAAATAATAATTGCATTGATTTTCATGACATGAAACGCTATGACTCAGGAATAATATTTTATTGAGTGGTTTTTATATCTGTTTCGATGATGTTGTCAGTGTCGAAAAAATAACGATACAATACACCAATACAAACAAAACAATTGCGGAAAATTTAAAAATGAAAGTTTAACTTTCAGAGTACTAGCTCTAGTTTTCCGACGTTGTGCTCCGGCAGATAAGAATTTAACATAATACTGAAGTAAAATGTTTGAACAGTGAAAAATATTTACGTTGGAGAGCCTTAACCCTTCTCTTCGTTGGAGGAGTAATTTTGATTGAATGTAATACTTTTCCATTTACTACTTTTCCGCAAAAAAGCATTACCAAGTTTGATTCCATTTACTTGATTAGTTCTTGGATTATTCATTATGAAGTTATTCTACATAAAACATCCAAAATTCAAGAAGTCGTTATTTTTTGTTCTTCAGTTATGATTTTACAAAGTTAACCGTTAAAAAAAAAAGTTAAAAGTTATTTTTGAAAAAAAATCCCCTCTTTTCAAAAATAACAATTCATAACATTTGAAATACTGGACCGATTCAGATGATCAATATATTAATTTCAATCCAATGGGTTGATTTTCTTTGAAAAAATACCACACTTACGTAAAAATTGGATTCTACTTGCATAGATGTGGCATAGTCACATAGGAATATTGCAAGAAAACTGAAAACATATTAACTTTGAAAAATAATAACTCTTACACGAAAAAAAGACACCTCTCTTTCCTTAGCTTTCAAGAAAAAATATAAAAAATATTGTGCCTTTGGTCCCGAGACCATGTAAACTATGAAAAACAATTACAACCAATAATTCCGAAAACAAAATTCTATTTTTTCTCGAGTCTAATATTTTTCTAAACAAGAATAGCTCATTGGCTTTAATTTGATATATCGATCATCTGAATCGGTCCAGTAGTTCAAAAGTTAGGAATTGTTGTGGTGGAAAAAAGTAGTAAAAATTGATTTTCGGACCATTTCGGACCAATCTTTAGAATACTAAGTACACGGAAGGGCGGATTGTGTCGCAAACAATAAACGAGATAAGTCATAGGTTCTTGAAAAACCACTGAAAGAAGCCTTTCCATCCGAAATGTTGCTGAATTGATTTTTTTTCGAATTATTATATTACATGGTGAGCGCTAAGACTGGTCAAGTGTGAATTAAAGGTCGTAGACAGGAGCTCGCCCCTGAAGTCTCACGGTAGGGTACGAGAAAACCTGTAAAGACAAATTCGCTTTCTCCACTACAAGGAAATATTCTTTCCTGGCGGTAAAGGTTGTATCGACACCGTGTCCTCGATATCCAAATAATATTCTGCAGTTGTATCCAGAATAGACGAACTCAAGAGAGATCATCGCAAGAAGAGCAAAATGGAGAAATACTGTGACTACTAGCTCGAGACCAGCGTAGTTACTCTCTATGATTGGCCTTGACAAAGGAAAGTGCATAAAAAACAATTGCGGCCTATATAATTTGAGAAGTCGAATTCACATACACGTATATTGGTTAGACCTGGGGTATAAATCCTTTGCAAATTCAGACCCGTAGACTTTACTACCAGGTGCTGACAAAACGCAACGTACAATGGAACGCACGGGGTTGGGTTGGAAACTTTCTTGACATGCCTTGGGATAAGTAGTGGGCCTGAAGTATCGGCTAGAATTAGGCTTGGGTTTGCTCAGCTGCTTGAACTCGGAAACGATAGAATCGTGGCCGGGGATCTGATAAAGCGGGAATCCCCTTGTAAATTTGTGGCTAATACTGACATAGGTATTGGGTTCAATTCCCGATCGGTCTAGGGTCTTCCCGGGTTGGAAATTCTCTCGACATACCATGGACTAAATATGATCAGAAGATGGCTTATATTGTTCTTTCGATTAGTAATCTATGTCTGCGAGATAACCAGTCCGTTTTCCTTTCAATTTCAATTTGCATACTGGTTAGTTAATGAAAAATATAAATACCGTAATATAATAATTATCAATAAGATAACTCGTCCCGCTCAAACCTTTGTAGGGGAATGAGGTGGGACCATCATCATCATCTATTAAACATAAAAATAATAATTGCATTGATTTTCATGACATGAAACGCTATGACTCAGGAATAATATTTTATTGAGTGGTTTTTATATCTGTTTCGATGATGTTGTCAGTGTCGAAAAAATAACGATACAATACACCAATACAAACAAAACAATTGCGGAAAATTTAAAAATGAAAGTTTAACTTTCAGAGTACTAGCTCTAGTTTTCCGACGTTGTGCTCCGGCAGATAAGAATTTAACATAATACTGAAGTAAAATGTTTGAACAGTGAAAAATATTTACGTTGGAGAGCCTTAACCCTTCTCTTCGTTGGAGGAGTAATTTTGATTGAATGTAATACTTTTCCATTTACTACTTTTCCGCAAAAAAGCATTACCAAGTTTGATTCCATTTACTTGATTAGTTCTTGGATTATTCATTATGAAGTTATTCTACATAAAACATCCAAAATTCAAGAAGTCGTTATTCTTTGTTCTTCAGTTATGATTTTACAAAGTTAACCGTTAAAAAAAAAAGTTAAAAGTTATTTTTGAAAAAAAATCCCCTCTTTTCAAAAATAACAATTCATAACATTTGAAATACTGGACCGATTCAGATGATCAATATATTAATTTCAATCCAATGGGTTGATTTTCTTTGAAAAAATACCACACTTGCGTAAAAATTGGATTCTACTTGCATAGATGTGGCATAGTCACATAGGAATATTGCAAGAAAACTGAAAACATATTAACTTTGAAAAATAATAACTCTTACACGAAAAAAAGACACCTCTCTTTCCTTAGCTTTCAAGAAAAAATATAAAAAATATTGTGCCTTTGGTTTGGAGACCATGTAAACTATGAAAAACAATTACAACCAATAATTCCGAAAACAAAATTCTATTTTTTCTCGAGTCTAATATTTTTCTAAACAAGAATAGCTCATTGGCTTTAATTTGATATATCGATCATCTGAATCGGTCCAGTAGTTCAAAAGTTAGGAATTGTTGTGGTGGAAAAAAGTAGTAAAAATTGATTTTCGGACCATTTCGGACCAATCTTTAGAATACTAAGTACACGGAAGGGCGGATTGTGTCGCAAACAATAAACGAGATAAGTCATAGGTTCTTGAAAAACCACTGAAAGAAGCCTTTCCATCCGAAATGTTGCTGAATTGATTTTTTTTCGAATTATTATATTACATGGTGAGCGCTAAGACTGGTCAAGTGTGAATTAAAGGTCGTAGACAGGAGCTCGCCCCTGAAGTCTCACGGTAGGGTACGAGAAAACCTGTAAAGACAAATTCGCTTTCTCCACTACAAGGAAATATTCTTTCCTGGCGGTAAAGGTTGTATCGACACCGTGTCCTCGATATCCAAATAATATTCTGCAGTTGTATCCAGAATAGACGAACTCAAGAGAGATCATCGCAAGAAGAGCAAAATGGAGAAATACTGTGACTACTAGCTCGAGACCAGCGTAGTTACTCTCTATTGTGCCTTGACAAAGGAAAGTGCATAAAAAACAATTGCGGCCTATATAATTTGAGAAGTCGAATTCACATACACGTATATTGGTTAGACCTGGGGTATAAATCCTTTGCAAATTCAGACCCGTAGACTTTACTACCAGGTGCTGACAAAACGCAACGTACAATGGAACGCACGTAAAGACTGACTTCTGACGACTCCCGACACCAAATTTAAATGAAGTTTCGGCTCGGAGCAAGAATCCTGTCGAATTTAAATTCATTATGAATTGGACAGGGATCTGCAGTTAGTGGAATGAAACCGGAGTTTTTGTGTCGAATAAGACTATTAATTAGAAATGACACAAAATGGAGGGCTCAAAAACAGATTTTACGTTCAACCAAATTGGTGCAAGTCGGAGGAAATATCTTTGACGAAAAATTCCCCCAACCAGAGCGGGAAACGAACCCAAACCCCTGCATGTTAGGTGTGACGCTAACCACTCGGCCATGGGAACACCTCTTACAATTTCAAATGCTACAATTTTCATAAAAACACGATGGAAATTTTATTACATTAGGTTAGAGAAAAATAAACCCACTTTTGTAGGGTGAAATTCAAAACTATTTTAATATGCTTCGGATTGTCCGATTCGGATGAAATATGCACCGTTTTGTTGTAAAATTTATTGCCATTCTGAAGGTAGCTTCATAATGCTTCTTTCATGGAAGTATTGGTCCTTATTAGCGAAAAACTCTTGCAATAGACTTTTGCAACCTTCTCTTGATCCCAATTTCTTATCACTCAGGAAGTTTTGCAATGCGAGAAAAAGGTGGTAATCGCTTGCTGCCTGGTCCGGACTATATGATGGATGTATTAATACATCCCAAACACCTATTCTGTTGGCCGATTCTGAACGTTTTTGATCAATCGCTAGATTCAAAGGTTCTAGTTGTTGACAGTGAAATCCGAATTTAGTATATTACACTAAAAAAATATATTAAAAAAAAATCGAAATCTCAAAAACTAAAAAAAAATAAAATAAATAAATAAAACAATAAAACTGCACATATTTAGATGTTACTGTATCGGCACCATAAACCCCATTTCAATTTCAGCGGTCTATCTTGAAAAAAAAGTAAAATGTACCGTTTTTTTTCTTTGTTGACCTTCATTGCTAACACCCTGTAACTCACAACTGAGTGGCACAAACAAAAAAACAGCAAGTGAAATTTGTTCTTTCAAATTCCGTCAACAAACATTTTTTTATGTTTTATGCCCCAGAAAGAATGGCAAGCAATTGAAAAGAGTGTATTTTTGGGAAGAAATATCAATAACTTTGAGTGAAGTTGAGATATTGACAACTCCTGCATCGCAAAATTTTTGTATTAGTATGTTCTAAAAGTCTTCCGAAGACAGTTTGTATGTAGAATCTGAAATACAAAAGTTAGAGCAACCAAACATTTTTTTTTTCATGGTGACCCTAACGCAACCTAGAAAAAGCGCTAAATCGGTTATTTCGAGAGATAGAAAAAAACTTTGTTCTACAAAGATGTTTCAAATAACTGGGACTACAACATTGTCGAACTATATTTACCTCTGTCTATAAAGATAAGAAAGTTACATTTTTTTATTTCATCGAAAATTTTGGTCATCCTATTTTCGACATCATGAAAATAAGCGCTCTATCATATGTAACAACTTTGTCGACGATAATTTTTGTCTAGAGAATAGCTGTCGAGCACTAAATGCTAATTTCCACTTAAAAGCATCTCCTAGACCATTATGCAATGTGGCACCTCGATATGTGGTGAAGCAATAGGTAAAGTATATTTGTATTGGGAAGCAAAATATGGTGACATAATTATTTACGTCCTATAAGACACTTCATATGGAAGAAACAAAATGGTGCTCAAAATATTGGGTTGGGGAAAAGAAATGTCGTATATTGTCAATATATGGCAACACTTAAACATATCTTGTGTTGTACTTATCGCATCGGGTCATACTATAAGGCTATTTATAGACGATTGTGGCTCCGCAAAGCTCATGCGATTGAGCCTTACAAATAAATGAATTGGAAAAAAAAGTCAAAGATGACGAACTGTGCTACGAGTGTCGTTTTGACAGTGTTGTGATTGTCCTTTTCAGTCTCAAGTTATAGCGCGTCAAAGATGAAGTCCACCAAGCAAGAAATTCGCCATATTTAACGTTTTTACTACCTGCGAGGTAAAACTGCAACGAAGGCGGCCGAAAAAATTCGTGTAGTTTATGGACCCGATACTGTAACGATTCGCACAGCACAGCGTTGGTTTGATCGATTTCGTTCTGGTGTAGTGGCTGTCGAAGATACACCCCGTACTGGTAGGCCAATCGTCGTGGAAACCGATAAAATCGTTGAAATCATCCAAGTAGACCGGCATGTGAGCACTCGCTCGATTGCCCAGGAACTGGGTCTAGAACCGTCTGGAACCATTTGCAGAAGATTGGATTCCAAAAAAGCTGGATGTATGGGTGCCACACGAGTTGACGCAAAAAAATCTTTTAGACCGAATCAACGCCTGCGATGCACTGCTGAAACGGAACGAGCTCGACCATTTTTGAAGAAGATGGTGACTGGTGATGAAAAGTGGATCACGTACGACAACCTAAAGCGAAAAAAGTCGTGGTCGAAGTGCGATGAGCCGGCCCAAACCTTCGCCAAGCCCGGATTGACGGCCAGGAATGTTTGGTGAGATTGGAAGGGAATCATCCACTATAAGCTGCTCAACTATGGCCAGACCCTCAACTCGGTTCTTTACTGTGAGCAGCTTGACCGTTTGAAGCAGGCGATTGACCAAAAGCGACCAGAAATGATCAATAGGAATGGTGTTGTTTTCCACCAGGACAACGCTCAGCCTCACACATCTTTGATGACCCGCCAGAAGCTACGGGAGCTCGGATGGGATGTCCTATTGCACCACCGTATAGTCCGGACCTGGCTCCAAAAGATTATCATCTCGTCCGGTCCATGCAAAACGCTCTTGGTGATACTAAGTTGGCCTTAAAAGAGGCTTGCGAAAACTGGCTGTCTGAGTTTTTTGCAAATAAGGAGGGGGGTTTTACAAGGGGGGGATAATGAAGTTGCCTTCTAAATGGCAACAAGTTTGCGAACAAAACGGCGCATATTTGACTTAAATTGGATAATTTTAAGTATGTTAAATAAAGCGTCAAATTTCGATCAGAAATACGACATTTCTTTTTCCCCAACCCTATACTAAGGGTTCAGATGATTTGAGCCAAATTTCTCAAGAAATCATGAACAGGCAAACCACATAAAAAAATCGTACAAAACTTCACCAGTAAAATCATGTTCGCGACATAATTTGAGAAAAGCCTTTTCTTGTGCGGTAGATAGGGACCGCATAAAAAAGTTTCTCCAAGAAAATAACTCAAATCCATGCCGTTCACCGTTCGATTTCCCTTCGTTTCCCTGCTCTACGATGGGATAGTTTGCCTTTCGGTTGTGTGTGGCTGTGTTGTGCTTTTAGTCGAAACTGTGTCGAAACTTGTTGCTATTAGAAATCATGCCATGCGCAACTTAAAGCATTTGATAGAAGGATGGGAATGATTTGATGAGTGGATAAATTAATAACATCGAAAAAAAAATAACTGGACGATAATTTCGTAAAATATGCTTCTTTTCATATACCGCACAAGAACAGAAAATCGCACAAAAAAAGGTTTTCCTGTAACTGTTTGTCTTTTAACAGATGACAATTGTATTGTGACTAATATCAATTATTTATGTGGCGAAAAAACCCAGAGAGCAGTCGTAGTTTTAGTCCCCGAATGCAGTAATGTTTTTAATGAAATGCTTCTTTATTGAAGACTCTTTCCCCACATTACACACAGACACTGGTAATCATATTCATATCATTATGGTATCGTAAAAATCGTAAATTCGTTACGTAACAAAATTCCATTTTTGTTCCTAAATAAATTCACGGGCCCCTATATGCTTGAGCAGCTAGCTTCAATTTTGGGACCGAATGAGGTGTGTTTCCAGAGCCAAGATGATAAAACACGTGTTTTAATGGATTCAACAGCAGCCAATAAGCAAGCACCAATAGATGCCATATCTACATAATAATCTATATCTCTACAAATTTTATATACTATTTTAAACCATGACTCTGTAGATACAGATTACAATTTTTTTGTGTTTCATGCAAAATTTACAGATTTTTCAAAATAACGTTGCAATAATGGCTTGATGTAAATAATATTTTTCCCATCTCACCTTTCTTATTCATATAGCGTAATAATAAATAAATAACATCTTTTATCTTTTTCTTACCAAAGCACAGGGGATGTTAATTCGGAAAGTGCACTCATACTGTCGTGGGAATAAATTTTCTTTGAAAGTTTATTTTTCAAATGAATTGAAAATGCACAGCTCAAAGCGAAAAGAAGGGATTAAATCAGAAATATTGACCCTCGTTCCATTGAAAATGCTGAAACGCTCTCACTGGAATCCGTCGCTAAACATAATCTAGAGAGATTCAACTACGACTGAAATCCTATTTTACTGTTTTTTTTTAACTACATTTTACTATTGATTGTCGAATTGAATAAAAAAAGCTGAAACACTTGAATTCACTCAGATTCGGACACTAGAACACTTTATCTTACTTTCTTGAGTAATATATACCTAGAATAATACATCAAATCTGATGTTCCAGTCTCAGACTTTAAAGATTTAGAAAAGCATCTGAAGATATCTATGTAGGTGTGGAAGATGTAGAAATAGAAGCTACTGAACTAGGTGAGAACAAAACAATAGCCTTTAGGACCATCTGCTGAACCATCAAATGGTTGGACGACTAAAGTTCAAAATAAAAAATAGGTTGTGCAGGCCACTGATCATTCAACAAGAGCCAAATGATAACTCTACACGAGCTGAAGATTGTACCGCCCAGTGGCCATTCTACCCTGGATTCCTCGAGTCAAGAGAGATGCACCACGATTGGTATAAGGTACGGACTATGGGGGCGTCGCTGATCAATGGTCAGTTGCACCCCAATAGGAAGTATCCCGTGTCGGCCACACATACATAGTACTGGAGACTGCAACATCCCAATTATGAGAATCTTTGTAATACTAACCTCGAGCCAACCGCGAATAATCGGTTACACATTACTAACATAGTTGTAAGACAAAAATTGTCAAAATATTGGACTCCCGGCCCCGTCAGGCTAACGCCACATGTGCCTTAATAAAATATATATTTTGGGGGAAAAAAATTAAAATAAAAAATTGAAATTTAAACAAAAACATCAAATTCCTGTCCTGTCCATATCCTAAGCATTAGCTATATAATAACTGTATGTTTTCCTCAAGCGTTGACAGTTCTCCAGTTTGGTTATTATGCTACTTTTTAATGCATTACTACCATTAGAATTTTGTGTGTACCTGAAAATTATTATAATGGAGGTATTTACGTTGCCCAATGTGAACAAGCATTGGTGACTGAATAAATTTCCATTGCAGACCAATGTATTTTTGCTACAATGTATATGTATCCTGGCCGTGGATACCATCAACATCGTTTAATCAATAATTTCTATGTCAATCATTGATACTAAATCTAATATCGATTTTAAAAGAGTGTGCGAACTGCCTGAATTCGAGGTTATTCGACATCAAGGAATAATGAAGCCAGTAATCATAAATAATGTGTATAGAGAACCAGACGAGAACCTGTTTTAAAAATATCATGGATCTTTTCCATTCATCATTTTGATCAATTGAATCTTGATCCAATACGCGTTACTACAAATGCTCCAGGACGCAGTGCTTTCAATCGTTGAATGTCGGATGGCTCATCTTTCCCGGGAGTTAGTAGGTACAATGCTTCCTCATGAGTATGAGAGATCTCAACTTGAAACGAAACATTTTAAGTATGGGTTGAAAGCACCAATCCCAACTGATGTCATCATTAATTCTCCGTCGATGTTTGTTCAAAATTCTATGAACTTGTCGAAAGTTCTTCCGATATCACTACTTAGAACATCCGAAGAACTTCCGTAAGAACATTTCATTCCAACCTGGGCAGATATCTAATTTTTTATGTTGGTCGAACGACTTTTACTTTGTGTGAAGATTAGCGTTACGTAACACAAGGGGAGGGGGGTTAGTCTTGCGTTACTTTTCGTTACATAGGGGGGGGGAGATGGTCCAAAATCGCATTTTTAGCGTTACGTAATTTGTGCACGACGCCTAACAAGTTAGGAGTAAATACTGAAAAGTACATTCTGTGTATGATTTGAGAAAAGTAGTATAGTAGTAGTGTAGACAAATTATGTTGTGACAATGTAATTTGCAAGTAAATTTTGACTAAAAGTTTAAAATGGGTCATTTGACCCTCCTTGGTATAGTGTTGATATAAACAATATTGAGAAAAAATAAAAAATCTATTCTTCCGCTTGAAAAAAATCAGTTTTTTTATTTTTTTTCCAGCTTTTTGAAAAAAATAGTTGGCATTTTTGATGCAGACTGATAAAAAGGCGGGACAATTAAAAATGGTCGAAAAAACGTTATTTTGCAACTTGCTGGAAGCTAATTCTGTATCGTTCAGTTTTTGGTTTAATAATTAGATTGAGACTATCGATTGTGATATATGATATGCCGTGCTCTACGTCATACTTCCAGTGGAATTCATTAAGGTGTCACATGATTAAATTTCCTAATCATTTAAACGGACATCAGACATTACCTGATCACAATCCACAGAACCGTGACGACAAAACTAATTGAGGCGTTAGGGCATTTCAAGCAAACATTAACGAAAACTGTCATTTAACGGTGTGTTCCCATGCTTTAATATTTTCAGTTCCTTTCCGGTGCGTCGTGATCGTGGCCAAGAAGTGCACCATGTTGCTTTCGACCAAGCCACACAAAAATATACACACGAAAGCATAATGACGAACGAGAAAAAAAAGTACGGTTGATGCGGGCGTTGGCCCTCTGAGTAATGAATTTGTGACGAACATGGCCAAATGAAAGGAAAAATTCACGCTGTCAGCGAAAGTGAGATTTGTTGCTTTCTTTTCGCGAAATGGTACAAATTATAATCATAATGCTTGTTTATCAGCTTGCAACTGAAACAGATTATAAGCGTTGAAGTTGATGCTTGTTGGATAATACGTTGCTTCGTGTTTATGAATTCTTGCATCGGATCCTTGTTTCACGCTTAACCCACCCGTTTCGATGATTGTATAAGTCTACAGTGAAAAAGTTGGTACGAGTGATCGAATCTAGTCACACAAAATTGTTTTTTCATGTTACGGTTACCAGTAGGGTAGGGCGGGGCTAGTTGGTCATAGGAGTTAGTTAGTCAGTGACGATATCTTGGAATCTGAGCGACCAAAAAATTTACGATCTATAGATGAAAAATAGCGAATCGCTGATGTAATAAAATAAGCAGATTGGAAAAAAAATTATTAACTAGGTTCAAAAATACGAACATGATGCTGATTTTTCCAAAAATCATTCACTCTTTGCGCATTATAAAATTGGTTCTGAAAATGGTTAATAATCCTGAAAAAAAATCGGTTCTAACGTAAAACAAAAGTTTATTGAATGTATTAGTTTTAAATGTTAATGGAAATCGCTGTTAAAATTATTTTTATTGAATGAATCATGAATATTATTTTTCATATATAGAGGGGCTAGTTAGTCACACGACAGCGGGACTAGTTGGGCATATAAATTGCACCGTTGTAGAAATTGCTCGTTTGAGAGCAACGCATATAAAATTTTCATGTATGCCGCGTTTCATTACCCAAACTATAAACAAATGTAGAAAGCATATGTTTTACTGCTAAACCCAGTGTATTTGAAACGAGACCACCACATACTAACCACTGCACAAACCACTTGCAATATAATGGTCATATTTATAGTTTTTGCTGTAAAATTTTCATTAAATATAATAAACAATAACATTGAATATCAAAACTAACAATAATGCGTACCTGAAGGTTATTTCTATATACTTTAGGGCGAACAGTACAAATGTCATCAACACAAATGCAAGCAAGAAACCGGCTGTGCGCCGCAGGGATGCCAGGTGATTTTTTTTAAAATGTCTTCACATGGTACGTATGTCTTCAACTGTCTCCACCATAATATCGGAGGAAAGTTCTTCACACAAAAAACGGAACTGTGATAGCTCTATTTGTTTATTTCAGCTTTGAAGTTTTGGTGGTAACTCAAATCATATCCATAAAACTATTTGTTGAAAATGTATGTAACCGGAAAACCTTAGATTTATGAAGTGGTCGTTTGAAAGATCTAGATTAATCTAATGTACAGTATAGGCCCAAAATAATACCAATGCAACGAACAATCATTCGAATTTTCGAGCGCAAATGACCCAATGTCTTCTGAAGACAATGGGCCTGATTCTCGAATACACTACGAATACACTTCACGGTGGAAACGGAATGAAACGTATTCGCGATGACAACGGTATGGTGTCGACATCTGGATGCGAGATTAGTTTCCCACTAAACTTATCATTATAATATCAAATTATCTTCAGATGAAATTTTTGTATGAAACTATTATATCACATAAAAAAACAAAGTTTTCCACTCACATTGAATACCAGTTTGATACGAAGAAGTTAATTTTCATTCATGATTTTTTTTATTTGAAAGTGCTCATTCTGCCTGAAAACTCATCATTATCTTCGACACTTCACTAACTCGTAAAACGTAGTTCAATGGCGTGCCGTTTATTTCGTTTCCACCGTGAAGTGTATTCGAGAATCAGGCCCAATATGTGTTCAGACCGCTTCGTTCGCTAAGACTAAAGCCCTACTTTTTTCGACGATATTTTTGCCCAATAGTAAGAATTTCATGGAAATAATATCTTTTAAAAATCCACGTACGTTATCATACTGAAATGTCTTCACATATTTGATAATGCTATCAAAATGTCTTCAAAATGAAGATATGTCTTCAAACCCGGCATCTCTGATGCGCCCCAAAGTGGAAGAGAGATTAAATGGCTGGAAAAGTTTGCCTGACTAATTTCCAACAACGATGAGAATTTGAATTTTTCATTCATTTATTTTTTTACTTGACTACATAATATTTGGTAACTGTTTTTGTGTTGATTTAATTAATTAATTTATAATGAAGGAAACTTCTCATGGAAAAATGCTTATTATTTGCTCAAAAAGCACATGCCTATTATTGACCAACTTACCCCGTGTGTAGGGTTAGTTGGCCAATTTATTATGAAATATAAAGACGTTAAATAAACAAAAAAATGCCAAATAAATAATTATCTGGTTGTTTTTCATTGAAAGGGTAAAAGGTAAGCTTCATAGTGGTACATAACATTCTAACGCAAAACTTCGTACTACAAATTTATTCAAAAACGACCAACTAGCCCCGCCCTACCCTATCTACTAGTTTTTTTTATCCAAAATATATATTTTTATTAAGGCTGACGGGGCCGGGAGTTCAATATTTCGACAGTGTTTGCCTTACAACTATGTTAGTAATATGTAACCGATTACTCGCGGTTGGCTTGAGGCTAGTATTACAAGTGTTCTCATAATTGGGATGTTGCAGTCTCCAATGCTCTGTACGTGTGCCCGACACGGGTACTTCCTATTGGGATGTAGCTGACCATTAATTAGCAACGCCCCCCTAGTCTGTACCCCATATCTAGCGTGGTGCGTCCTATCTACTAGCTGTATACGGTCACGGTCTACTAGCTGTACACGGTCCAATAATAACTCTGAGGAAAAAATCACAATTTTCATCAATTCCAAAAAATATACTAAAGAGGGTTTTTGTAGTGTTTTCAAAAACCTACTGCAACTTTGCAACAATTGAATGGGGGCAACAACAACGCCAAAAGTTCTATGACTTTTTTCTATTTTCGAATCATAGGTAAACAATGAAAAAAAAACTATTTCTGAACATGAGGATAAAACGCGAAACAAACTGAACGAAATTTCAAGGAATCAGTTTAAGGAATACCACGAAGATTGTAAAAGACTTTGGCACATTTCGAAAACATCATTATTTATCATACCTTCTATACCTTATCTTCTATTAAAATTGCATGGGACGTTTGTAAATTATACGTCCACAGTTAATTGATCTCACCTTTAAACGTGATTTCAATGCTCCTTATGTTGCTCTAGAGTGAATGCAAACGTATGTCGCCAAGGTCGTGAGTCTGATGCGTCCGTTCTCTGTTTCTCCTCCGGTTAAATTTAATTTTATTGGATTCTTACCTTCCGCTTTACACGGCAACCGACAGCGCCACAGCTTAGAGATCAAATCGAGCGGGAACAAAGCGTGGACTAGAGATACAGCAACACATAGCATTCTGACGATTGGCGAGTAGAAATTACCCGATATTAAATTTTTCATCTACGAACCTTGATGATCTTGAAGATAAATATTTATGGCGTGGAATAGAAGCAATCAAACTTGATTATTTGTGAGAAGCCGATGGAAGAAATCTATTGAATTTCAATAATTACAATACACGAATCAGCAGCCGACTTTGAACATCTTTTGTTGACATATAACAATCGAATTCAGGCCGAACCTTTCCCAATTGTTTCGTTTGTAGTATGTTTCATTTTTTTGAATGCTGCAATTAGCTTTCAATGCATTTTTCTGAATCCATCTAGTGTGATTATTTTCGATGTTTTATTGTGTTATTAATACTTTGCATACTAGTCAGTATGCATACAATTTCAAATTCTATACATCTCACAAGCTGCTTCCCACTTCACGCATACAAAAAGTTGAAATATTTGCTCAACAAAGAAAACGAACAATAAACGGGATTCATGAATTGTTTTACAAATATTTACACCCACGTCATGGAGAATCCCATTTTTTTCAATAACGTGACATACAGAGAGTACCCTCCATTTGAGTATCTTGGCATGAAGCAAAAAGCCACAACTGGTACATACCGCGTACAGATTAATAATGTGAAAGGCAGTGAAATCGGCTTTATTTTCGTCGTCCAATGGGTAATTCGACGGAAATATGTGGAACAGTGTTTGTCAATGAATTTAACCTGATGAGAGATTCAAATATCCATTTTGTCTCAGATGGGTTGAATTCAACATATAAATGTTTTTTGTGACGAACTAGGCCAAGTGCTTCCATTATAGCGAAGGAAGTATTTCAAGTGTTTCACGGCGTTTGGTAAAATCAATCATCCGCTTTTCCTGTTGTGTTGGGCTGTGGTATATAGGTATACATATATAAAAAAAACAAGAAAGCAGAATTTTGGTCGTTCACAACTGCATTAGGCTATAGGCACGTACACCTGAAACTAAATTAATGAGCTGTGGATATATGCAGAACTAAATAGACTGGTTCCGATACAAATTGTCCAATCCACAAATATAATTCAATACGCGAAGATGAGAAATTGTTTAAGTTTTGTCGAGTCTTCACTTACAGTTATTACTTGCAATATTCTACTTAGTACCACTCGTCGTGATTGAAATTTCGATGCCAAATAGTATACCTGTTATCTATACTAATCAACAGATTCAAAGATACGCGTGTACCACCTGTGCAAGTTAGGAGAACTCGCTTTGATGAAAAACTCGTCTTCCAGAACGGCTATCGAACTAGTACATCTAACAACAATTGTTTTTATTATTTGGCTAGAATTTTGCTCACGTAAAACAAACGACGCACTTTCTCCACTTTGAATTAATTCTAAAAATACCCATCACAATGTTTTATTGCACGTTCAGTGACATCTATGTAGGCTCTTCAGCAGCGAGCATTTGAGGTTTAAAATATACAACTGGTTGCTCATTCTGCTATATGACGAGTTATTTTCATCGAGTTACGACATGGATGTTGTGGTTCTAACCTGTTTTTTTCTTCTACCCGGCATGCAGGTTCAAGCCCCTCACAGCCCAACAACAGCAACAGTTCTGAGCTACAAGATTACAACTTCGCAACCCAGGAATGAAGAAAGTGAAGAGATAAGTGCTCGTCTTCATTATTTGCAGCCTCCTCTTAGATCCAAGTTTGGCGCGCTCTACATAACCGTACTTGCTGTAGTGTGGATCAATTATAAACTTCCTGTGAGCCGAGGAAGAATTCTTCGCCCCAGATCGATTGCCACAGGCCCCGAAGCATATACCGACCGGAATGAAGCACAAAGCAAAAAAAACCTAACTGATTGAAATCCAGATTCCCTGTTGAAGCGGTGAATTCTGATCACATAAATGGATATTTTCCTGGTGCACTTTATCATATACAGGTGACCGAATAGATATAATTACAGCGGCACTCTGAGCGGCATTTCGGCATTTACCACGAAGGATACAACTGTGGTATATTTATAATATTCTTACGCTATATATATTATACATTGATAATATTTTTATACGTCGTTTTATAACGTCGCATTTTAGTTTAAGATTGTTAAAATATTTGTATGTATGGAGCAGATCTCTCATTCTCTCAGACTGAATGTCGGGAATTGCACCAAAAATTCCAAACGATGCCAAGAATGTAAAAGCGCCTTCACATTATGCCGACCGGCCTGTACCAGGCGGCATATTCGGTTCGTTATGTAGTGTGGACACCCCATCGGATTCAAGAAGCCGAAGCCCTATCGGGTGCACGAAGCCGTCACGAACACACGAAGCACAATGCCGTCAACGCGAATTTACTTAATTTTGTTTTGGTTCGACTTTCGGGTTGGGTTCGGCATGATTCGAATCGGTTTTCGGCACGTCGGCAAGCGCGGGTGTCACGTTCACATTCATTGGGTCTTAAAAATGTAGACGGAAAGTGTTCTGAGAGTAAAAAAATTAGGAGGTTGTGTTCAAGACACGACCGCATTGTTGACGTAGAACTACGCTGTAGTTTGATTCAAGTCGGTTGTTTGATGATTCATTCTTGTGCTCGCAGAACAATACATTCTGTTATCCTTAGTAGAGAAAGTTTTGCTACTGGCAGGCGACACCAAATCACATACAAAATTTCAGATCTTTACTCTCTTGGTGACTAAATAAACGAAATAAACTCTATCTGTTAATCTCAACAACCTCGAAAAAAATTAGCACTGCGAGAATGCAATCCTAGTTGGAATCAGTTTTGCGACTGACACGCGAGCCCAAATAAATTAATAACTTGATATAACTTATTGAATAACTTGGTATTCACTAAATAATTTTTGGTGCACAACCTTAACACCTGCTTCACCATAGCGTCCGTTCAATGCATTGTTGACAGAAAACAAACAATGTTAACTGCTTGGAAAAAGGCTGAATATTTGCCTCAGCAGAAATGCATTACCAATACCCTAGCGTAATTATTTCCCTCCCGCTATTTCCCCTCCTTGTTTATATTTATCTTTACAACTGCATAATTTGCAACACCACACAATCGTCAAATAGCAACTAAATACACACACACACTTATCTTTGTTTTGCACTCTTCTCAACAGAAGCCCTTCCTGTTAACATTGCCAGTCTAAATTATATTAGCTGTCATCCTTTGTGGAGAGAGTTTTCCTACCGTCATGCGAAACCAAATCACTGACAAAATTCCAGAACATTTATCTTCTTGGTGAGCTGACGATAGCCTAGCTTGATGATCCCCCACACAATTGTGTAGCTTAATGCAATGGCGTCAGTTTGATGCAATGATTGCAGAGTAATTTGGTCGCATCCACAGCTCAATTCAAAACGAAGACAAGTGATGACGCAAAACAAGGAAGAACAAGTGATATGCATTGCATTGAATACAGAAAGATATTGAAAGTTTGCCTTCCTTCCTTACTTGAGACTTTAAACTTCTTCAGTTCATTTGTCTCTAACCTTCAAAAAGGCCCTTGGAAAACCTACTTTATCCATAATATTATTCCTCCACCCCCATTGCCTTGAGAAAGGCATTCGATCCCTCGCCGTCCAGCCCGCCCAGCAACTATGTTGTTCAGTCGATTTCCTCACGAAGAATAAAAGTTTATACTCTAAGTAAATATTCCTCTTCTTCTTCTTCTCCTTCTTTTCCTTTGTTCACGGAGACTTTACATCTTACGATTTCCCCTTCGTTGCTCGTCGATAAGTTGCTCGTTATTGACAGCTCTGTTTGGGAAAGCACACAAATGAACAGAACAAATGTATGACGAAATGGGAGTGTTTCTAATGTTCATCAATTTAAACCATATACAGACTATGGGATTGTAATGTATAGCATATCAAACAAATCTTAGGGAAGTTTCGATTCGCCAAAATCCGTTCGCGGCAAAAATAGTTATCAACGTAAACTTTATTTCATAAAAACGTGACCTGTTTTCTGATTTGGCACTCTTAATGAAAGACGTAGTTCTACGTCAAAAGAAAGCATGAACAACAGCAACATATAACCATTTCGCGAAGGGTGTCGTGTATGTGGCAAAGTATGCTTAAAGTGGGAAAGTATAATACAGGAGCCCCGTAGCTGAAGGGTTAATGGGCTTTATTTGCAATGTGTTCTTGTTCCACGGCTCGTACCCCTAAATCGAATGAAAGAATTCGGAGGTGTTTATAGTTGACGAGGAATTTTGTACCGTTGAGTACAACTGTGGTTGAAACGTTGAGCAAGAATGGGAATAAAATGATAAAATGAGCCTATTCTAACAAAAACCATCACTTCGCCTGAATCTTTCAAGATTTTCGGCTGTCAACAATGCATATCCTAGAATAGAAAATCTAAACAAATACTAAAGGAATTAAAATGTGGATGAAATACGAATTCAGCTGAACTATTTTCTACGACTTAACCATATACATCATTTTATGTTATGTTTCCAACTACCGCATTATGCAAGCTGGGCTTATTGCGTGCATAAGTGCGAATTAATTAGAGCTTCAGTTTGATGCACGCCAGACAATAATAATAAGACTGATAACATCGACATTATTATTAGAGGTATAAATAAATTTTGAGAGGCGTACATGGGATGCTGTAATTAGCATTGAATCGAATCGTATTATCATGATCCATGATCTTCATTCCCCTTAAAATATACTAAGATCTAAAGGTTAAGAAATAAAAATGATCTTCATTTATCACACACGTTCATCTTCGTTCTGTTACATGTCGCCTCTCTACGTAGTATCGCCTGCGTTCCTTTAAACAATAGTTCATTTAGATTTCGGTACCGAACAGCCTGGCTTGAATATGTTTTGAGTGACAAGTCTTGTTTCTTTCTGACAAGTTATAGTCAATTCCCATTGGACTCTGAAGCTCCCATCACGACATGTGTAATGCTAAATTCTCTGTCACTTACACATTCTGACTTATATTTTCTCAACATAATTTCATACAAATATATAATTTTAAGGCTGGAGACCCTTCGTACATACCTCACACATATGCCTTTCTGCCTCTGTCCTGAAACTCCGAATCCTTACCTCCACAGATGTTGGAAGTCTTTGGAAGATTGGGCAACCAAACCACGTGGAATCTTGGGTTGTATGTAAACGGAGAAAGGTGATTACTGTAGCACCTGTTCTCCATGTCAGAAGCGTTTTTTGTATTCAAGGTCAGGAACAGCCAATACAACGTTCTTATAACACGAATCGGTTGCACCACCACCGGAAGAGACTAGAATACAAAAGCCGACAGATAATCGACAATGAGGACACCTAACGGACGAATTGGCTTCTCGCATAGACATAGATTGTAAGATTGTGAAATCGCAGTATTCTTATTGACTGAGGACTACAACTGAGGTACCCAACAGGAAGTCTACCTGTGTACCTGTCGTAGAGAACCTAGAGGAGCCGCGATTATTGTTCGTTTATTGTGAAGCTGTAGCTGTTGCTCGGAAGATACAAATTCGAACCTTTCACTAAGATGACAGATATAACCGCGTACACTTAAAAAACGGAACCTTCATAGTTGAGACACCTGAAAGGTTGTGCCCAGGCACTCCGAATAAAAATCGATCGACTAACGCAGTACAAGAGAAGAAGTCTATCGCGAAAGTAGGTTCGATAAGTTGCTGAAGCAAAGCTCCAACAAAGTTCTTATGGGAACGAGAGAATCCCATTCAACACCAACACAGTGGAATGTGGCTAGCAAAATAGGAGGAACATGGCATTCCATTCCATTCATAGTTTTAAAAAGGCTTTAAATTTTTGCAGTTCATTCGCCTCTAAAGATATATTGCAACTAATTATGCCCACCCTATAAGATAATATCAAAAAAGCAATACGATTTGCAAGGAATTGGGCTTGCTAGATTTTCGTGCACATATTCTAATATAAATGGGTTACCTCAATTCATGGATCATTCCTCGCTAACAACTTGATGGAGCTGGATGTGCTATTCATCACTCCTCAAGCATTGTTCTCGAAGTTTTTTTTTCTTTTCTCCTCAACGAGTTGGTTTTTTTTTCTCGTGTGTTCTGTGGTGAATTAGTGCCCAAAGTGCCCAAAGCAGCCAGAACCGAGGAAGCAGCGCCTCTGCAGTGGTCTGGATCGGCGTCTGTAGTGGATCAATAACCATAACGGCATCGTCAACACGTGGTTGACGCTCAGTTGAGTACAACAATAACTTCTGCTATTGTGTTGTCTCCGTAGCGCGTGACTTTTGTGTCTCCCTTAATAGGGTAACAGAGCGCATATCGGAACAACAAATTTATGTGATTATTTTTATTTTATTTAAGTTTTTTTTTATTTTTTTTTACAAGTGAGATAAAAAAATTGTAAAGATAATAATCGTTCGTTCTAAGAATGGAGGAGGGTAGGGGTCTAGACATGGACATTTCAGACTCCCCCTCGCTTGCTCAAGCAGGGTGTAGTAAGTCCCTTAAACGGACTCCTTTGCCCGAAGATTCTTCTTCTGGGGACGAGTCAACTCACACTACCAAGCCCCCCTCCAAAAAAAAGATTGCAAACCTTTCCCCTGATTCCTCCAATACTTCCACCCAATCATCGACATCCCTTCCCCCCTCTGATGTTACTGTCCCCACTCAAACCTTGTCCACGAATTCCTCTCCTATTGTTTCCGCTCCCCGTGTCAGGGTTTATCCGGACGATGCGCCTGGCGCTGGTCCTTGGGTTGTTTTTTTCCGGCCCAAACCTAATGGTAAAGCCTTGAGGGTCGTACAGATTATGACAGATCTGAAAAGATACACCTCTGTTTCGGAAATTTGCAAAGTAAGACCGAACAAACTGCGAGTTGTCGTGACTAACCGAAAGGACGCGAACGATATTGTTGCTGATAAGCATTTCATCCTCGAATATCGAGTTTTTATTCCCTCCCATAACGTAGAAATTGGGGGCGTTATATCTGAAACGGGTCTGACGTGCAAAACTATAGAAAGTATGGGAGTTGGCAGGTTCAAGAGGCTTCCTTCGATGGAAGTCAAAATCTTGGAATGTCGCCAACTTGGAAAAGTTACCCAGGAAGGAGTAGAAAAGAAATTTACGCCGTACGACTCGTTTCGAGTCACTTTTGCTGGTGCCGCCCTCCCTGACTACGTTATGGTGGACAAATTGAGGCTGCCGGTGCGACTCTTCGTGCCAAAGCCCATGACTTGCAACAAATGCAAGTCAGTTGGTCATACAGCAGCTTATTGCGCCAACAAGGAGCGCTGTGCCACTTGCGGAGAGCAACATGAGGGGAAATCCTGCAGTGCGACTGAGCATAAGTGTCCATATTGCGGGGGATCCCCACACGTGCTCTCAGCTTGTGAAACTTACAAGAGTCGCTGGGATAAACAAAAGCGCTCTTTGAAGGAACGCTCGAAACGCACTTTCGCGGATATCTTAAAGGGCGCTTCCCCACTGGCTCAACAACAACCATTACCAACAAACAATGTCTTTGCTTCACTGCCAGTTGACGAATTGGAAGCGGATACAGCTAACGAGGGCACACCGTTTATTTTCAAAGGGAATTCCCGGCGCAAAAATGTGTCCACTCCCAAAGTTCAACGACAAGTCCCATCGGTGGTACCCCATGTTAGCTTGCCTAAAATATCGAGTGCAGCGGACAAGCAAAATCAGGTTCCTCCTGGCTTCCGTGGGAATAGTTCACCTTCGAACGACCCAGCACTCGAGGGGACATCAAAAACCCCAACTGTCCCTTTTTTTGCGTCCAGCTCAACTTCCCAATCGGGATTTATAAAGTTGACTGACCTTGTGGATCAAATCTTCACGTGTTTCAATGTTTCCGATTCCATCAGAACCATTGTCATCTCAATGCTTCCAGTACTAAAGATAATTTTGCAACAATTGATGCAAACATGGCCCCTCCTTGCAAGAGATAATTCTCTCTTGATGTCTAATTTGAATAGAGAGGTCGGAGATATCACTGTTTTACAGTGGAATTGTCGTAGTCTTATCCCTAAATTGGATGCATTCAAATTTCTAATTCATAAGTTCAATTGTGATGTTTTTGCTCTGTCCGAAACTTGGCTTTCTTCGCGAGATGATCTCTCTTTCCACGATTTTAATATTATACGCTTGGACCGTGATGACAGATACGGAGGGGTGCTATTGGGGATCAATAAGTGCCACTCATTTTTTCGAATTGACCTTCCACCTATTGGAGGGATCGAAGCTGTTGCTTGTCATGCAAACATTAAAGGCAAAGACCTCTGTATTGTCAGCTTGTATTGGCCTCCGAGAGCTGCGGTTAGCCGCAAACAACTTGTTGACATGTGCTCACTCCTTCCTGAGCCACGATTGATCTTGGGAGACTTCAACTCTCACGGAACTGCCTGGGGGGAACAGTACGACGACAATCGTTCATTGTTGATATATGACCTTTGTAACAGCTTCAATATGACCGTTTTGAACACTGGGGAAACAACACGTGTGCCTAAACCTCCTGCTAACCCAAGTGCTCTTGACCTCTCGCTGTGCTCGAATTCACTATCGTTAGATTGCAAGTGGAATGTAATCCAGGATCCCAACGGTAGTGATCACTTGTCAATCAAAATTTCCATCACCATTGGGTCGAATTCTTCTGAATCTATAAACATGGCATATGACCTCACAAGACACATTGACTGGAAAAAATATGCGGACGCGATTACTCTAGCCATCAATTCCAGAGATGGTTTACCTCCATTGGAGGAGTATAACTTCCTTTCTCGTTTGATCCATGACAGCGCGGTTCGCGCTCAAACGAAACCCATCCCAGGTTCCACCATTCACCGAAGGCCTCCCAATCCATGGTGGGATAGCCAATGTTCAAAGCTTTATGTAGAAAAATCGAATGCATTTAAAGCTTTTCGGAAACGAGGAACCATTGACAATTTTCAAACGTATTTAGACCTTGTAAATCAATTTAAAAACTTGATCAAAGGGAAAAAACGTGCTTATTTGCGAAATTTCGTGGGAGGTTTGTCACGAGAAACGTCAATGAAAAAATTATGGAAAGTGGCTCGAAACATGAGAAATCGCTCTTCATCGAATGAAAGCGAGGAACATTCACATCGATGGATTTTTAATTTTGCGCGAAAGGTTTGTCCCGATTTCGCTCCCGTGCAAAGAATTGTTCGAGATATACTACAAGATAGGTGCGATCTTGATTCCGAGTTTTCGATGGTAGAATTCTCTCTTGCTCTCCTTTCAAGTAACAATTCGGCTCCAGGATCGGATAGAATTAAGTTCAACTTGTTGAAAAACCTCCCCGATGTGGCCAAACATCGCTTGTTGAATTTATTCAATAAGTTTCTGGAGCATAATGTTGTTCCGGATGATTGGAGACAAGTACGAGTTATAGCTATTCAAAAACCCGGAAAACGCGCGTCCGACTTCAATTCGTACCGCCCAATAGCAATGCTGTCTTGTATACGGAAATTGTTGGAGAAAATGATCTTGTTTCGCCTTGAACGTTGGGTTGAAACGAATGCCTTACTCTCAGATACACAATATGGGTTCCGCAGGGGCAAGGGGACGAATGATTGTCTTGCGTTGCTTTCTTCAGAAATTCAAATGGCTTACGCCGAAAAAAAACAAATGGCTTCAGTATTCTTGGACATAAAGGGGGCCTTTGATTCTGTTTCAATAGAGGTTTTGTCAGACAAATTACACTCTCGGGGTCTGCCGCCTCTATTGAATAATATGTTATATAACTTGCTTTGTGAGAAACATTTGAACTTTTCTCACGGAGATTCGGCAGTAAGTCGGTTCTCTTACATGGGCCTCCCCCAGGGCTCATGTTTAAGCCCCCTTTTGTACAACTTCTATGTAAGCGACATCGACAATTGCCTTACACAAAATTGCAGCCTAAGACAACTTGCAGATGATGGAGTGGTGTCTGTCGTAGGATCAAACGAATCCGACCTGCAAGGACCCTTACAAGATACTTTGAACAATTTTTCAACCTGGGCCATTGGGCTAGGGATCGAATTCTCCACGGAGAAAACAGAGATGGTGGTTTTTTCTAGGAAGCATAGACCAGCAAAACCAAAGCTTCAACTTTTGGGTAAACCGATCACTCATGCTATGTCATTCAAGTATCTTGGGGTCTGGTTCGACTCCAAATGTACTTGGGGGGTCCATATTAGGTATCTGAGTAAAAAATGTCAACAAAGAATAAACTTTCTCCGTACAATTACCGGCACCTGGTGGGGAGCCCATCCCGAAGATCTTATAATGTTGTATCGAACAACTATTCTCTCAGTGATGGAGTATGGCAGTTTCTGTTTTCAATCAGCTGCCAAAACACACCTCATTAAACTCGAGCGAATTCAGTATCTTTGTCTCCGTATTGCGTTGGGATGTATGCCCTCAACGCATACCATGAGTCTCGAGGTTTTGGCAGGCCTACTCCCACTAAAAGATCGCTTCAATTTATTATCTCTTCGGTTCCTCATCCGGTGTAAGGTTATGAACCCATTGGTGATCGGGAATTTTGAGCAGCTGATCGAGCTAAATTTTCACTCCGGATTCATGAGTTCATATCATGAATTCATCTCCATGCAGGTTGATCCTTCTTCGTATATTCCCAACCGTGTTTGTTTTCCTGACTACATCAATTCCTCTGTGCATTTTGATCTGTCCATGAAACAGGATATCCATGGATATTCAGATTATCAACGATCGAGGATCGCTCCAACGATCTTCGATTCAAAGTATGGGGGTATCAATTGTGATAATATGTACTTTACTGATGGGTCCTCTATGAATGAGTCCACAGGATTTGGAGTGTTCAACGAAATTTTTAGCACCTCCCACAGTCTTCAGAATCCTTGCTCAGTGTATATTGCTGAATTGGCAGCGATATACTGGGCGCTGGACATCGTCGCCTCACGACCTGTTGAACACTATTACATTGTAACGGATAGTCTTAGCTCTGTCGAAGCTATCCGTTCAGTGAGGCCGGAAAAGCACTCGCCGTACTTCCTTGAGAGAATACGAGAAATTTTGAGTGCTTTATCCAGACGCTGTTATGTCATTACCTTTGTCTGGGTCCCTTCACATTGCTCAATTCCGGGTAATGAGAGGGCTGACTCATTAGCAAAGGTAGGTGCGATTGAAGGCGACCAGCGTCAAATCGCCTTCAATGAATTTTTTTCTTTAGTCCGTAAAAATACCATCGCTAACTGGCAACGCAAATGGAACGAAGATGAATTGGGCCGGTGGTTTCACTCGATTATCCCTAAGGTTAGCCTCAAACCGTGGTTCAAAAGTCTGGACTTGAGTCGGGACTTTATTCGCACCTTCTCCCGACTCATGTCCAATCACTGTTCGTTAGATGCGCTTCTCTTTCGTATCAATCTTGCCAGCAACAATCTCTGCGTCTGTGGTCAAGGTTATCACGACATCGAGCATGTTGTTTGGTCGTGCGAGATGTATCTTGTCGCCAGATCGAATTTAGAAAACTCCCTTCGGGCCCGAGGAAGACAGCCCAATGTGCCGGTGAGAGATGTGTTGGCTCGGTTAGACCTTGATTACATGACCCAAATATATGGTTTCCTTAAAGCTATCGATCTTCGTGTGTGATTGTACCTATGTCCTTATACCCTCCTTTTCATCCATTGCGAGCGATTGGCCCCCTTGGTATAAACAGTAAAATAAGTTGAAATGTAAATATACAATAGATTTAAGAATCGAGTGTGATCATCAACATTGTAACAATTCCCTTATATCCCATCCCTTTCCTGAAAGATGTCACCCTCTAAACTCGAGTAAACCGCGAGTAATCGGTTTTCCACCTTACTAACCATAGTGTTAGGAAAATTATTTATGTATAGTTTTAAAACATATACTTAAGAATTCGGCTCCTTTAAACTAATGTAACTGAGCCTGTAAAAATAAACGATTTATATAAAAATTCATGGACGAATGGAAGAATGCTTCAATAACATACTAGAGAATCTCCAGATACCACTAGAGTTCATCGAATGCAGCGAAGTAAAAACCGATTACCGGTCTAACGAGTCTATACAATAGAAAATTAAAGCAGTTCGCTTAGCATCACACAAGGGAAAACTATGCGGAGTTCCGTCGGGAGAGTTTTGCCATACGATGAACCCCTTGAGCAGACTACTCAGCAGAAGCAGCCAGGATCGCCATCAAATCAGAACAACGACCATAAATCATACCTCTTATATAGAAAACTAGGAACTGCTTACGGAATCAATAGGTGGAACTCGGAAGCTGAACCATGTATGGTATACAAACAAAAATCTAGATGAAACTCCAAAAAGAATTCTTGCTTCAATTCAATTTCAACCAGATTTTGAAAACAATCCTCTGTGTAGGCCAAAAAAAATAAGGCTGTGTAAATACGTTTCCAGTTTCTTCACTCGCGTACAGTTTCGGGGTGCTCAAGGGGACAAAAATGATTTAGAAGCAATTGAAAGAAAGTATGAGAGTAACGTTTACTAAGCACGCACAAAGTCGCCCATAAAGAGAAGCTACTTGCCACGTGTTGAAGGAGGTGAGATGTAACAACTCCATACTTTTCCCAGATCCAACAGTTATGAAGATATTTCGTAGAAATCACAAAAACCTGAAGTCAGATAGGCTACGATACCTATCGCGCTGTCTGTGAGGTGAACCACGATCTCAGTAGGGTAACACGGGGTGATTTGGTCATATGAGGTGATTTGGACCACCCCTCTATCTCAAAAATTACGGTTCAACTTGGACTTTCTATAATGTCATTTCCTTCTATTGCTGAACCGTATGTACCTAAAGTAAAAAAAACTTTGGTAAAACTTCACAAGTAGAGGGAAACGGTAGCATAAATACATCAAGTACTTTGAGCGTCAAAAAATGTGAGTTTTCCGATCGTGGTTTTAAGATTTTTCCCGTTGATTAAACAAATTATTCGTGTATTGTGCAGTAATGTTCTGTTCGCCTACAGAAGACGACCAATTTGATGTAGCGAAACTGTTAGTTTGATAACAATAAATTAAATTAATTGCATTTTAATTTTTGCGTGTTGTGTGGGGTACCATGGACACGTTTCTGTGGGGTGAGTTGGTCCTACAGATTTGGAACTTTTCTTTGGTCTAATTGATTCCAGATGCCGCTGAATTACAAGAAGAGGATGAACAGACAACGTTGGAAGAAGGAGGAGCTTGAAAGAGCAACGCAGGCCATCGAGAACGGATTTTCTTTGACCAAGCATCAAAAGTGTTTGAAAATGCTTGACCAACAGTGAAAAGATTCATGCAGAATCCGAGATGGTATCAATCCAACTTTTCTGGTCTGGAATCTGGCCAAGACACCTGGTGTCGATCCCAAAACATTGTTACTGATTGTAACATTATTCCAAAATACTTTACATAAACATAAGTATGTTTTTTTCGATGAAACACACACTGGACCAAATCACCCCACATACGGTCCAAATCACCCCGCATCAAATTTTAGTGTCCAAAAATCATATATTTCATTTTATGATATATTTGGTAGATTAAAGCTTCATATAATGATTATACATTATTTATTGAGAGACATTTTTTATTTAGACCGTATTGGTTTGGAAATATTAGACGATTTGCTTAGGTGGTCCAAATTCCCCCTTTTCCCCTACCCTGGATTTGGCGCAGGTGCATCATGAACTAAACTGCAATTTTTTATTCGTATATGAACTGAAAACTCCGACATCTCCGAAGGACATATATGCGCAGTGGTGAGAATATTACCGCAATCGAAAAAGATTTTTCGGACCACCAAAAAATGGAAATGGACACCCTAATGAAAAAAATAAAACAAAATAACAAAATAACCACCAATATCTGAGAACCACTATACCTGTTTGGTATCGAATAGCTGTATATGGAAACGGGTCGAACTTCATAACTTCAAATTGCATGAAAGAATTCATGAATATATTCATTATATAAATTCGTGCTAGTGTAAACGATTGATGCGATATCTATAAATCTCATTATATTTTTTCACATGAATACATCGCTATTCTAAACGCGCCGTAAGAGGGACGATTGTATACATCATAGCTGGCTGTAGAGCGCTAGCCGACTCAGTCGACAAATCGATTGCCTAGACCAGTGGTGGCCAACCTACGGCCCGTGGACCGCATGTGGCCCTCCGACGTTGTTCATGCGGCCCGTAGCCTGATTTGAAACAAAATCATATGAGCGAAATTAACACATGAAGGACCGCAAGTTTTGGGGAAAACTTGAACGCTTCATTTGTTCGGATTCCACAAATGAGATCGTTTCCTTCGATGTGGATGAGACGAAGGCGAGGCATCGGTAGGCCTCGTTAGATTCTTGGGAAACCAAGGATTTAACCTTCAAGTTTAGAAAACACTAGTTATTTCGTGATCCATCCGTAACAGACAGAACGCGAAACACGAGAAATCTCGTGAGCGGTCCACAATGTGTTAAGAATGAGTTGAAAATTCTTTCAGACAATTGAATAAAAATAACTTTGTGAGTAATTCTTATTAATCGTGTGTAGCCAGGCTGATCATTTTCTGTTTTCTTGCCCGATTTTTTCCGTGCTCATTTAACCTTCTGACAATTTTTCTAGTTAGTACTCTAAGAACGTTTCCACGATTTTGGCTCTGTTCTGCTTACACTCACAAAAATTCGTGCAAGTAACGACACGAATTCACATTGGTTTTTACGTTGGCAGTTACTCGGTTACAAGTAAATGTCAAACGATCTAAAGAATTACGAGAGTACCCATTGGGTAAACTGGTGAGTAGCCAAAAAACTTTGAATTAGCTCGGTAGTGAGTAGCCCCATACATGCAAATCAAATGTCAAATTTCGTGTATGGGTACGTTCGTAATTCTTTGAATCGTTTAGCATTTACTCGCAACCGAGTAGCTAACAACGTATAAACCCGGCTCGCAACGCTATCTCTCACATTCAAGCTGATTTAGATAAAATGGCTCAAGAAAAGTAGTTCGAGTGAAATCTAAAGTGGAGTTGGAGTATGTTTGTATTTAAAGATTTTCTATATTGAAACAAACAAAAAATATTGTAGAAACTTTTTGATGTTTGAAATAACGTCCAATTTAATCATGATACCGTATTTACATTATAGTCATAATTCTGTCAGTGGAATCGCGACTGCTCTCAGCATAAATTTGGAGCGAAGAAAAGTGGTAACACTGCAATCGTGTTGTTTGATGTTCCCCTTTCATCTCATCAAGTATCGTAGTCTCACCAGTATTTGTTCGGTTTTCTAGTAACGATAAAGTTCGGTCTGTACGAGAAGCGTGTGACAATTGTCACGTTATTTAAGTGCCGGAAAATTTCAAAACAGATCTCAAACCTGCTCAAACCGTTTTCTATCAATGAACGATTCGTGATCCGTACACTACAACAGTACAAAGAAATAGTTGAGATGGGAGATAGACCCAGGGAGGGACGTCCGAGGTCGGTAGGGGTGCACAATGTTATCTATGTTGTTCATGAACGCGTTCAACGCAATCCTCTTCGGAAATAAAGCTTTCATCATTCGAAATGAATTGGATAAATTAATTGATGCGTACATCGATACGTGAGTCATTTATTGACGCCCAGATTGAAGCGAATATGTTTGGAACGGTGCAAAAAACTCCTAGAATGGTTAAAAAACAAGACTAGCAACGAACCTACCATCTTCGCAAATGATTGGTCATTTGTCAATTGCATTTGCCTTAGGATCATTCACTTTGGGCCAAGTTTGAGGAGCGTGCGTGGACGCTCCCATTGGAATTACCAATCGTTAAATAATTTTTTCGAGAAGCTGCAGCGATTGACGATTAGACTTAACGTTTTTAATTCTGCGTGAAGAAGAGATGGTCGAATAATTTTGCCAAAAATTTCTGGATACTTTTATACCTTCAATAAAAGTTTAGGTTTCTATCTCATTTTGTTCTCGAGTTATGAATTTTACATGCTTTCTTATTTGAAGTAAAAAATGAGTCAAAAAAGTACCATTTAAATACGTATATTTTACATTTCGTTATGAATAGTACTGAGAAAAAAATCATTGCGGACCGCGGCTAAAATGAAAATACTAATGCGGCCCGCACCATGTCTATACCTGGCCATAACTGGTCTAGACTGTTTATCAACAAACAACATAAAACAAAAGTAAACTATAAGTTTGTTCCGGTTCCAGTTTTGAAAAATAGCTACTACTAGTTGCACCGAGATCACGAGACCATTAGCTATGTCCGCATACCAGCTAATCGCCCTGATATGGTAGGATACGATGAGAGAAAAGAAATAACAGCAATATCGTCAGAATCTTCAATCTACGATATTCTAGTATCACGAGTTGACAGAAGAATTAGAGACATTTAGAGGGCATCCGAATTATTTCACAATTGATGTCAGCAACTGGAATAATTCCACACTCTCTCACGTATTCTTTGGAGGATCTGCAAGTAACAGAGCGGCTCCTCAAAAAGCGGTTAAGCTTGGAATCTTTAACATGGTGCGTAATTTCCTGAAACCACCACAATTAAAAAACACGATTGCGCAGACACAGAACAAAACTCTATAATTTTATCGATGGAGTAACAAAGATTGTAATAAGAACTATGAACATATAAACATATTCAATTCGAGTATCGATGGTTACTTCTAGGATTCTCGAGTTTTTGGTTTCGCGATCAGTCAGGAATAAAATCATGTGAGATAAAATCAAACGTTAGGTCAATGTTAAAGCAATTTTACAGTAAAATATTCCGTAAAATTGATTTAACCGTGGAACGTTCTACAACAAAGTTTTTCGTAACATCGATTTAGTAACTCAATAACACGTTCGTCGCCCATGGCGACGTTTCTGAGTTTCTTGTGGGGCCCAACTTGCGGATAAATTATTAAATGAAGATCAAACTTAGTTTCTAGACAACTTTTACATGATTTAGCAATATTCTTTTCAAATTTGAAGAAGAATTGACAACAATAACACATGCCAAAATCATATTATACGAGTTTCGCAGAAAACTGCAGTACAAACCATTAACTACAAACTATTAATAAGTCAAGTATACAAAAGTTTGAGCGTCGCGCTCGTGACACAGATATAAAGTATTGTAAATATATAAGTAAGTAAATTGAATGTTTGTAAGTGCCGTTCTAAAAATTTTTATAGCATTAAAATAATATGGTTATAATTGTTTTTATTTTTCTACATATCCTATAGTAGAAAGGAGGAGGAGGAGCATATTCTATCTAGTTACTTTTAAAAATTCTATTCAATTTGAACGAGGAAAGTGTCACCCATATCTGGATGACGGGGCGACGACTGTGTTAAATTAGAAACTATTTGATTTAGAAAGAAAGAAATTTCAAGAGAAAAAATGTTGATACGCTTTGTGTAACTGTAAGCAATTCAGAAGTTCTACCGAATAAGTATTTAACAACCAGGTTCTTCCGTCGAATCAATTTATGGTTAGTATTGTTAGATCCTCTCGGCGTAGATTGTGACGATTGCTGTACAGGATTTCAAAGATAGTGCAGTAACATTTATCATCATAAAATATATTTATTGCCGTCCTGTACCATCGATTGTAAGGAATTGCCCGGTGACAACAGCCAGTAGGAATAAATGTTCCACATAACATTTATTTTTATTTAAATGTACACATAAAACAACCATTACTCTGTACGATCATCTCCAATATCTGTTATTAGCTAGTTTTGCTGCACAAAGAGTGGGGCGCTGATTACATCGCAGCGAAGCAACATTGGATTAAAAGGTTTTTACGATCCACCATCCCATCTCGCCTGAGTGATGTTTGATCTCTCTGACACAGAGGTCACCGAAAGAGGGGAAATAGAGTATTCGATCAATCACAGCGATAAATGATTTCTATTAAAACACCGAAACTCTCCATAACATTGGGCATTAAAGCTAAAACCGCATCTCCCACATCCACCGCATGTTTTCGACAAATTCATTCCATTCATCCCAAAGTGGATCATCTTCAAACAATCAACTTTGAGACGATATATTTACATTCTTCACGTCTGCTATATGCAATAAAATTGGTACCTCTTCCATCAATATTTATCGGTAACAACTCAGCAAGAAGCCTTATTTACTGAGTGATATTTATAGGGGAGATGGTGATGATTTCTCCGTAGTTACGAAGCGGCACCAAGCTCTAATTAGGCGCTATCTCGCGTGAAAATCGACAGTGCTAGTTTCTGAAAGAGATGATTCATTTGATTAGACTGCTGCTCAATTTTAGCTTCAGAGTTCTGTCAGTGCGTAAAAGGTGTGTGTGTAAACATACATCATGAAAAGTATACCATGCGTCAGCTTTATCTGATGTGAAAAGAAACTAAGGCTGGAGCGTGGACACAGTAGTAATCAAACACTGATGCCAACCTCGTATGTGAAGGTTGTATTGTAAGTACCTGGTTTCAGCCGTCTTAAATAGGATTGTATATGTTATCGATGAGATCCATCACTAAGAGATTCTCGTTCCATATTACACAACGTTCAATGTGTCAATATATATTAATATTAGGGTGGCAATGGATGTATGGGAAAAATTTCATCATCGAATTTTTAAAACCGACCATGTACATTTTGTTTATTGGCCCAAAAAAATTATCTGTGCAAAGTATCAGCTCGACCAAATTACATAAAAATGCATGAAACGAGATTGAGATCTGGTGTCATCTTGAAAAAAATTTTTTGGTCGTAAATTGGGACTTTTTGAGACTTAGCCTGAGAGGCAATGAAGGTATGGAAAAAAAATATTGAATTCAAAGAACCGACCATGTGCATTTTGTTCATTGGTTCAAAAAAATGACCTATGCTAAATTTCAGCTCAATCGGACATGATTTAGGGGTTCCTCAAAGCACTCAAAGTTTTGATTTTTTTGGCCACTCAGGCCAAAAGGTCGATTTTCGGCCAAAAATTTTTTTCGAGATGACACCAGATCCCGACGTTTCATGCATCTTTAAGTCATTTGGCATCGAAAAAAAATCGATTTTCCTAATTGGAAGATTTTCGAGGATCAAAAAATCAAAACTTTGAGCGCTTTGAGGCACCTCTAAATCATGTCCGATCGAGCTGAAACTTTGCACAGATCATTTTTTTGGACCAATAAACAAAATATACATGGTCGGTTTTTGAAATTTCACAGAACCATTTTCGCTGCCACCCTAATATGTATATACTCGATTGACAAGTTTTGTAATTTTTATCAACAACGTTGTATCTATTTAGAGTGCGATTCTCACAGTTCGATGTTTTATCAAAAACTGATACGATCATTCTACTATTCCACGTCATTATTAGGAATATTGTTTTTAACTAAGAAGTGTTCGCAAGAGTCAAAATTCCAATAACGAAAACAACTATAGAGCAATTCCACCCAAAATCAGCCGAAAAACAGTAAATTTTGACGCGACATTTTAAATGAAGGGTTGGTAATAGGGGTAAGTTGGTCAGTGACGATATTTTGAAATCTGAGTGTCCAAAATATTAGCGATCTATGGATGAAAAATAGCGGAATGCTGATGCAGTAAAATAAGAAAATTGGAAAATCTTTTCATTAAGTAGGTTAAAAATACGAACATGGTGCCGATTTTGCCAAAAATCATTCACTGTCGGTGAATAATCATGAAAAAATCGGTTCTAACGTAAAACAAAGGTTTATTGTATGTATTAGTTTGAAATGTCAATGAGAATCGATTTTAAAATTATTTCAATAAATTTTCATGCAATAGCACCGTTGTAGAAATTGCTCGTTTGAGAGCAACACATATATAATTTTCAGGTATGCCGCGTCTTTTTACTCAAGCTATAAACAAATATAGAAAGCAACTCACAATACTGCATCGAGTAATGTAGCATACCTGGAGGTTATTTCAATATACTTTGGGGCGAACGAAACAAATGTCAAAACAAATTCAAGCAAGAAACCGGCTGTGCATAGAGACCTCGGTTTATCGTTCGATTAATTCAAATAATCGAATATCTGCAATTTTAATCGAGTAATTTTGTATCGAATTATGTATAATCAAAATATGAATACATCGAATAATTATCACAGTAACGCGTTTAATGAAAAAGGGAACCATTTTTTCAGAAAATAAAGTGCTAATAGAGACCAAGCAGAAATTCTCAAACAAATATGCTACTTCAACAACATTCGAAGAACAGGTAATTTTGAACAGAAAAAAATGTATGTTAGTGCAATAAAAATACTGTGCATTATTTTCATAATGTGCTCTTTTTTCAATCGTCCGCAAAAAAAATCATTAAATGATAAACTTATCAATACAGGGTAACTTCGATATAACGTACATTTTACTTTCAAAATTGTACGTTGTATCGAATTGTACGTTATATCGAAGCATAATAAAAAACTCAGAAACGTAGCTTATATTACTTTATTGTGTTGCTGTTTGAGTAAGGTTATTGAATAACCTTAGAATCCGGAATCACAAAACAGTTTTATCTCGAGATTGGTTAAAGGTAGAAAACAAGCTTTAGTATCAAAATACAGAAAATTTATAGTTCTTTCAGAAAAAAATATTCGAAAAAATGTTCCTTTGGATTTTGAAAATTTGTACGTTATATCGAGGTAAAATGTACGTTATTTCGAGTGACGTTATATCGAGGGTACGTTATAACGAGGGTACGTTATATCGAAGTTTACCTGTATATTGAAATATCACTAAACCCATTATTCTGCACCATGTATATTTTAAAATTATATTTAATGTAACTTTTAAAATTATAACATCATAATATTTTTTTATTATAAATGTCTGTTCATTTTGATAACAAGAAATGAATATTTGCTCGATTAATCGAATACTGAAAGCCAATTATTCGAATGAATCAAATATTTGGAAATGGCCCACGATTAATCGATAATCGAATAAACGAAAAATTTAGACATCTCTAGCTAGCCATGTCCAACATATTGACCAACTTACTCCGTGTGTGGGATGTGTTGGTCAATTTATTATGGAATATAAGCACGTTAAATAAAAGAAAATTGTCAAATAAATGATTCTCTGGTTATTTTTCGTTGAAAAGGCTAAAGGTAAGCTTCATTGTGGTATATAACATTATAACGCCACTTCGTACCACATATTTATAACTAAATTTATTTAAAAATGACCAACTATCCCTGCCCTACCCTACTATTAAAAAATCTTTCTCAAAAATTAAATTTAGTTAAATTCAATCAAATCCCGAGAATGGTTAATATAATAGTTACGATTTTACTAAGTATTGAAATTTTCAAAATTTTTGAAAATTCATATCTCCATTTTGGTGAGTTTACCATGGCTCCACTATACGTCAAATTTTGTTAAATTGGCTTTCCAGTAAAAATATACAAAAAAAATAACGAAGGAGGGTGTTTTGAGATGTAAAAGTTTTTAATATTAAATTTCAATTTTGAGAAAGATTGTTTAATAGTACATCTAAAATATTATTTTTTTGAAAAATGTTCAATGATCTAGATTACGTCCTTTTGAAAAATCAGTCGTAATTCAAATTGATCATATGATAGTGAAAATCGTGATTTTAGGTAGTTACCATCATAAGTACCAAATTCCAAAAAAAAAATCGGAGACGGTCCGGTCAGCAGCCGGTTAATTTGGCGTGGAATTGCTCTATACCAAAACATAAAAGAAAAACAACATTAAAATTACTCTTTTTTCCAAACAGAAATCAAGAAGTATAAGGAACCGTATTTTACTATGAACGATCAGTGTCTTCTTGAACATAACTTGAACATAATAGGGGTAGAAGACATTCTTGCAATCGTCAGTAAGAAAATTGATAGCTAAATCATATTTTTGAAAATCTTATCTTCATCTCATAAATTAGTCGGACTCTCAGAAGAAATACAATGTAATTTGAGTGATTCCACATACAAGTCATAAAAAACCAGAAGCAAAACCGGAAATTTTCAACCGATTTTCTTCTTCATAACACCAATTGTCTGATGGTCCCATTGTGTTGCATATTTCATAAGCATCGGTGGCGCGGAAAAAAACGCAACCATTCTTGATTAAATCAATTCAAAAAAATCTAACGGTTGAGAACTTGCTTCTGCACAAAGACTAATTAACGCTACTACCGAGGAGGATCAACAACGCATTCGGTCTACCCTCGAACATGATGAATAAATCATCCGAAATATTGAACCTGTGGGAGAACAACTTCACACGTATATTCGAGAATTGTTTTTAGCGGTTCATAGAAAATTGGTTGATTGGCATGTGAAGCACACCTTTAGCTGCACCAAAAAGTATCATCAGATCCGAAGTATTCATTCGTACATAAAATAATCGTTTTGGAATTCAGTTCTCTCTTTGAGAACAATCGAGGTATTGTATTTTAAAGTTCTAAAAATAATCAACAGTATTTCAACACCATTTGAAATTTACTACTGAAAACCATAAGTGGCGACAAAGATCAATTTTATCAGATATTACAAGCACAAATTTCGCCTAAAATTTTTTCATATGTTCTTATTGCACTCTCGGCTCTATCTTTTCCAATCATGTATGCGGTGTCTAAAACGAGAAGTTCGATTTGATCATTCATCTGGGAATTTTAGAATTTGAAATGGTGTGGTCTATCCAAATAATTTTGAAGATGGTACGAGCATGGAATAACTGAAACACACTGTATGAATATCTTGACAAGAGTGACTTGGTGTGAACATTGTTATAATCTCCTTACATCCAATCTTTTTCCTAATGATAATGTGTCACCCTTCTAAACTCGAGTCGACCGCGAGTAATCGGTTTCCTATTTTATCAATTAAGGAAACATGTTAATATATTATAGTAGAAATATGTTAAGAGTTTGGCTCCTTTAAACCTGAGCCTGGAAAAATAAACGGATTAATAAAAAAAAAAGAGTGGCTTGAGCGAAAATGTCAACCAGAAATTCTCTTAAAATGAATAAACAATACATTAGAAAATAATAATGCTCTGTGAGATAGGAACATGTGAGAACTCCACATAAATCTCCTGCAATTCCTCAATAATAACAAGAGTGTTCTGGGTTTGTGTAAAAAGTCAGCCAATCGTTGAATATCGATCAGAATAATGATATAATACTCAGTTCGTCTATTTATACCATCACCCAATTACACAGGAAAGCGGAAAAATAGCTAGTTCATTGTAAAATAATCTAATTATAGCGTGAAGAATTAAAAAATTAATGCAAATGAAATTGCAACGGTAACCACGAAGGTTTAAAAAATATGAAAAAAATGTGCTGAGAGAGACTATCAGAAATAGCGAAACCAATTATCTCGTACCTCTTGCTTCATTTGTCCATCTCAATATTATTTGCTTGCGTTTAGTATTGCCCCTTGCTATGCAGCAGCAGCGATCGCACAACTGGATGTAAATTCCGCGCACGTCAAAATATCCACCAGTACGAATATAATAGGTTAATTACCATGCCGAAGTTTTTCGGGGGTGCGCAACCGTTACCGACCGAAATGGACTAATATGGGTGTGAAAAAAATGCCGGAGTGTTGCATCCGATTATCAAAAGTATCTACCTATTTAGGTGCTCATCGAAAGGGTCATAGAAATATAGGAACAATCAGTGCGTCCTACATTGCCAGTCTTATATGGAGAAACACAGGATGTTTTCGTGTTTTGGATTCGCTAGCTATTTTTCATCATGTTCCGTACTTGATATGATTGTAAAACACTCATTCAAAAAGCAAAAATATATTTATGATGGAATAACTTAGATAATGGGTGACAGCGAAATTACGAAATAACATAAATATATTAGACTAAGAATCGCACAGCTATCTGCGAATGACCTTGACCTCTAATTGAATCCCGCAAAAATAGCTAGTTCATTCCGAGAAAAATCAGATGAAGAAAAAGACATCAACGAAATTCTAAGCGAAAAAAATCAGCACACAATCAACCCGTGGCGGATGAAAAAGCGGCTCAAACGAACGATTTCGATGCCCGTTATAGCAATGAACTCGTGCAAATTCATACCGCGGCACTTGTTTCAATCTGGCCAGCGCCGCATTTCATCTGCTTTGCATGGTAATCGACACTATCATGCTCGTGATCATGGCAACGAGAAATGTATTTCAACGAATCAGGGTGAGACTTTTTACTAACCTTTGGAATTGTGTGTTTTCTTCTGTTGTATAATCACTCGATAGCTCAAAATCTCCAAAATTATCAGCTTTTCAATTTCACGGTTCACAGTTCCGATTCCATTCCCTGCCAAGGTACCAAGTCCTGTTTATTGTGCACTGTCTTCAACCAACTTTGAATATCCCAGACTGATCACACGAAATGTATTTCTTTCGGATATACACCTTATTTGTGAAATCACAGATAAATAGCGATCACTCACAATCACTCAGCACATCAGCTTCCAAACGAAAAAAAAAGATAGCAAAGGTCCCGTCAGCGGTTAATCTGAAGGAAATATCTCACCGCAGATATTTGAACTTACTCGACCTTTTTTACCGATGTATCAAAATTTGGAAAATCTTCTAGCTCTCAGTTTCATTATAAACAGCATCAGAAGTAATTATGTTCCTGTTCTCTAACAATATGGTTTGAACACCGAGCCAGAAATCAGCCAAAACACACACCGCCTGTTATTCATCCGATTTTGCAATCATTTAAACTTTTTCCACTCAAATTGCCAAGAAAAATTAACGTAATATGTACCGTTTGGTTTTGGTTTGGTTCGGAAGTTCTTAATTTTTGCCTCGGAATGCGCTCTTGGAGGTCACCAAAACAGCACAACCACTCTTCTCGATAGACGAAAACGGAATGATTCCTCAACATCTATTTCATACGCAATATAACTTTCGTGCAACTGAAATAGTGCGCGGTCGAGCAGGAGGCTTCTTCAGCTATGCTGGATGGGTTTGCGCGGTTTTCTTTGCGGACTTCACTCGACGCGGTTCTGTTGCCCACCAGCTGAATAGTTCACTTACGGGCATGGGGAAGTAGGTGAAAGGTGGAAACGAATTTTATAGGTGAGCCTTACTGCTGTAGACTAGGTAAAATGCGAACCAAGTCATTGAATTTGCGGATAAAACACCTAGCACTAGTGTAAGAGTAATAGTATCGGGTAGCACTTTTGTTGAAAATGGCTTCAAAAGAACGGATCATCCGATTCGTCTATTATATTGTACTATTAGTCCAATCTAAATTTGCATTGAAGCATTTAATGGCATTTAATTAAAGTACTCATTTACTCATCATATATGCTTATATTATTTCATCCATACAGCAATCAGGAGCCATCTCGTGCTAGGCCACAGAATGCAACATATATTATTCTACTTCGGAATATTGTATCTTGATATGCATCATGTACCTAACAATATCTAACGATCAACAAAAAGGTCCTATTTAAGACCACCAAATTGTTATCAAAGACTTTATTAACCTTATTTTTCATACATACAATTATTCAATCTTCCATGATGTGGAAATAAAAATTTGTTAGTGGATTTGGACGATTCTTCAGCTTTTCCGCATATTTCCTCCTCGTTTTATGAAGTTCTTCTTTAACCGTCGCCATCCCTAAGTCTCGATGTATGACAGTTCTCTCTTTGAGAACAATCGAGGTATTGTATTTTAACCCTCTACAGCCCAATCCCGCCTTTAGACGGGCTTCGCGGATTCTCTTTTCAATATATTCAGACATTATTTTCAATGTTCACCCCCACTAAAGGGTGTGTCACATCAAATTGCATCACGGAAAAAACGCTGTAGAAATTCGCCCAGTAGACCTATCCTTTTGAAAATTTTAGACAGTAAAATAAAAACTATTAAACCACTTTTGGCATTTTCTTTTTATTCATACTTCGAGCCCAAGCCCGTATGCTCGCACCTTCCTCTTTACCCCGTCCATAAGGTTCTGTACAACGTCAGGTTGTAGTTTTTTTTTGAACAGAAATCCATTTTTTCTTGAAGTCCGCCTCCGATTTGACAACTTTTGGGTTCTTCCGGAGGGCCTGCTTCATAATCGCCCAATATTTCTCTATTGGGCGAAGCTCCGGGGCGTTGGGCGGGTTCATTTCCTTTGGCACAAAGGTGACCCCGTTGGCTTCGTACCACTCCAACACGTCCTTTGAATAGTGGCACGAAGCGAGATCCGGCGGCTAAAAGATGGTAGGGCCCTCGTGCTGCTTCAATAGTGGTAGTAAGCGCTTCTGTAGGCACTCCTTAAGGACAAATTCAGCTTATTGGCGACATCCCGGACCGAACTTCTCGGATCACGTCTAAACTGCTTAACTACGCGCTTGTGATCTTTTTCACTGACGGAGCATCCATTTTTGCCGTTCTTCACCTTCCGGTCGATGGTTAGGTTCTCGAAGTATCGTTTTAGTATTCTGTTGGCCGTGGATTGGACGATTCCCAGTATCTTACCGATGTCCCAATGTGACAACTCCGGATTCTCGAAATGAGTGCGCAGGATTAATTCACGACGCTCTTTTTCGTTCGACGACATTTTTCCAAATTTACGAAAAATTTACAGTGAAGCATGGCCAACGTGATCTATACACTCTTATCTGATTATAAGCGAAAGCTGAAGATATAATTCCTAAAAATTAAATTTCTACAGCGTTTTTTCCGTGATGCAATTTTATGTGACACACCCTTTAGAACGTCTTTGGAATATTTTCATCTATCACACATACACATTATTTTTATGTTGGCAGCTTTCTGCTAGGAGTATTTTATGTTGAAAGTCGAAAAATTCGAGATAAAAGTGGAGTAGGTTTTTTAGATAAATAAAAAAAATTGGGCGGTAGAGGGTTAAAGTTCTAAAAATAATCAACAGTATTTCAACACAATTTGAAATTTACTACTGAAACCATAAGTGGCGACAAATGGTCAATTTTATTAGATATTACAAGCACGAATTTCGCCTAAATTTTTTTCATATGTTCTTGTTGCACTCTCGGCACTATCTTTTCCAATCATGTATGCTGTATATAAAACGAGAAGTTTGATTTAATCATTCATCTGGGAGTTTTGACGTAGGACTACGGCTTTCATTTCTATACCGGAGTGTAAAATCAAAGTTTCGAAACCAAAAGCGTTACACCGGGGACCGAGATTTTGAGCGTTAATAGCTCCTAAACAACTGATGAACTACGTTCATCATGAAAGCGCTGTTGAACGGTGTCACCAGGAGCCACTGTGATGCCAGTGATGCCACTGAAAAGGTGACCAAGAGGATATCAGCATCGAAAAACGGTTCCGCTTGAGACATCGAAGCAGCCGCCACACACACACATACACGCGCGGAACTCTTTTCGTTTGGTTGCCAGTATCCAGTATCGAGAAGATTCCGGAAAGATATCATCGTTGCTGAAAAAAAGTCTACCAGTTCCCCGTGGAATTGATTATTACATTCAAGCGGAAGAGTTTATTTTAATGTTTTCTATCCATATAACACTGCAACCAAAAACATTTGGTTTTGTGATTTTTCAATCAAGTACAATGAACAGGTGGTTATCGAGTTAGCATTAACCACTGGTGGGCTCCGAGTATCGAGGAGAATCTGGAAAGATGTTATCGTTGCTTTTTCATTTTTCGTTTTTCGTTTTTTTTTTCATTCATTCAGAATTGATTCAGATGCAACTAAAAACAAATGATCGCTAAATCAACGATAGTCCTACGCCACCCTTGCGGTTGTACCACAGATGTAAGCCACTTCCTATTTTAGAATTTGAAATGGTGTGGTCTATCCAAATAATTTTGAAAATGGTACGAACATAAAATAGCTGGAACACACTGTGTGAATATCTTGACAAGAGTGACTTGGTGTGAACATTGTTATAATCTCCTTAAATCCAATCCTTTTCCTAATGAAAATGTGACACCCTTCTAAACTCGAGTCGACCTAGAGTAATCAGTTTCCTATTTTATTAACCCTAGAATTAAGGAAACATGTTAATATATTCTAGTAGAAATATGTTAAGAGTTTGGCGGATGTACCAAGGGGCGCCAGTAATTTACCTTTGCAGTTTATTTTATACTCTTTCGATGATTTCGATTTTACTTGCTGAAGCTGTTTGCCAAAGTTGACAACCGTAATGCCAAATAGGTTTCAGCATGGATTTGTATAGAAGTAGTTTGAACTCTAGTTTTAATTTCGACTTCCTCCCGATTAGCCAATGTTTTTGATTTACCCGCAATTTAAATTGCGTTTTCTTTGCTTCTATGTGTTTCTTCCATGTTAGACGGCAATCTAGGTGTATAGCGAGATATTTAATTTCATTCGATTGAGGCACTGCAGATCCATTGAACTTGATTTGTGGGCATGTGTTCTGATTAGGCGTGAACGTAACGTGGACACATTTTTTTAATTTACTTTAATTCTCCATTTCTGAAGCCACTTTTCTACGACCGTTATGTGTTCCTGGTGATCCCGTGAAGCAATCGTTCTGTTTTTGTGACTGCTGAGAATAACTGTGTCATCTGGTAATGTTGTAGTCATTAAGTTCCGTGCGGTTGGAAGATCAGATGCGTAGATAAGATAGAGAATTGGTCCAAGAACACTACCCTGTGGAACGCCAGCATAAATTTCTCGCTCTGGTGATAGAGTTTGCTTATACCGAACATGAAACTTTCTTCCCAGTAGGTATGAACGCATAATTTAATATACTTGTGGTAACATATTTTCAATTTTATAGAACAGCCCTTCGTGCCAGACCTTATCGAATGCTTGAGCTACATCAAGAAAAAGCGCTGAGCAATATCCGCGGCCTTCATATGTTTTACGAATTTCTTCTGCCAATCGGTGCACTTGTTCGATAGTGCCATGTTTTGCTCGGAATCCGAATTGATGATGAGCGTTTCTTGATTAGGTTCCGATTGATTCGGAGTGAAAACTACTTGGAGATGGCTTGCGAAAATGGCTGCTTTTTCATCTTCACTTCTGGCCAAATTCCCAGAGGGGATTCTAGAGGGTCGTTTTAGACTCTTAGCTGCCTTCCATTGTGAGTAATTAGTATCTTGATTTGGCGACAATTCAGTTAAGTTATTATTGATTTTTGTGACAACGAAATCTAGCAGGTACGGAAGTCGCGCGAGACCCTTTAGCCAGTATGTCGGTTTGCCACATGATGCAGTGTCATAGCCAGAGTCAGTGAAAACGTTGTATAATACGCGACCAATCAGCCTTGAACCACAAAAGGTGTGTTTTGCGTTGAAATCACCAGCGACGATAAATCAGTGCCGTTGGAATGATAAGAAGTCTTTAAGTTCCTCTTCCGAAGGGTGGTGGTTCGACGAAAACTAGAGTGATGTTAGCACTATTTTCTTTGATTCACTCTTGATGCACACAACTGCTGCTTGGATATTTAGAGTACTGTGACGGTATCATGAATAGTGTGGAATATCTCATTTGATGAGGACCGCAGCCCCGTATTGAGCCCTGTATCGGTCCCTAGGGAATGGCGTTGAGCTTTTCGTTACAAAAAAACGTTGAGACTGACTGTTGCAAAATAACGGAATATAAAAAAAAATGTTTTTTTTTCGGATGTTTTACGCATGTGTGACTACTTGCTGGTCTAATTTCTGACTATTTTCTTTTCATACAATAAATGTCTTTGGAAGCGAGGACCGTCGCTGATGTTGTGCAAATGCTCTTGATTCGGGGCTCAACGCGTTAATGTAGTTTTTCAAACATATTCAAAAACAGTATGCAACAGACTTCCTAACGTTATCCTACTTCAACTATATGGTCGTGTCTCATACACAACTCTCCTGTGTCTATTTCTTGAGATAAACCATTGAATAATAGTGAAATGTCGAACATTTTTCATGCCACGATTCGATTGGTCCAATTTGTGCTCCTTAAAGTGAAGGTGGAAGGAAGCCACAAATGGCTGCCACAATGGGGCTCATTTCTTTCATCTCCCTCCCTCACCCATCGCACAATATTCAATAATTTTGCGAAACAGTGTGTAGGAAATGATCGTTTTCGCACACTTCCCATCAAGTAATATCAACCAAACTTTAATCGATTGCTCACAAGATATTAAATTTTAAAAGATTGACAAATCATGCGCATGCGAATTTACTACACCAAGGCTTTCGGAGCAGAATGATAACATTCGAAAGCTCTCGCACGAACACCCGGTTTGCAACCTTCCCAATCTCTCCGTTATGTCGCACTTACCGTCGATGTCGCGTCGGGTGTACCAATCTGCTGCTCTGTCTCATTCTCAATCCTCACATTCCAATTTTGGTTCCATTCGCTCTATTATTTCCTTCACACCTTTAAAATCCTTGACAATCAGGGAATATCAGGGAACTCAAACAATATCAGGGAATATCAGGAAATTACGTCACAAATCTGGAAAAAAATGAAATTCCACCAATTAGAATTTTGATTCTTGCAGTAATTAGAAAATTTTGATAACATCAAAAGCTGAGAATGTCTAGCTAGTGCGTGATAAAATAAGCTTTATGTTTGGCTTTGCCCCAAAGTATAAATATGATATCTATATTATATATAAAATCGTTATAAACAGGCGGAATTTTGCCCTAATGATATTAATGAAAACTACGTTCAAAAAATTGATGCCGAACCGCATTTCTTGAGTAGTGGAAGTTGAAACCAGAAGCTACTCTGTTGAACAGGCGTTGAAGACCCAATACGGTTGAGTTGTATTTATGTTTGGTACCACGGAATGGAACTCGGAGGAAAGCGTGGTCCCGTAAAGCGAGATTGAACCAGAAGGTTGATGTTCTCCAGAATCACTGGGCATTCTGTCCTAGCCAATAGCACATCATATACAGATAAGGCGCGGTTCATATCCCTTCGCACGTGCAACGTGTCAAGAGCCATTAGTTGGCACCGGCTTCCATAGCTAGATGGCTGATGAGGGTTACCCCAGGGTAATCGTCTTAAGGTGAACCAAACAAATCGTTTTTGCACGGCTTCGATTCTTAATTTTTTCAATCTTCAACGACACTTCTCAGTCGTCGTTTAACTTAATTAAAAACCACAAACAATCGATTTATATGAAGATATCGACGACCGTTCTTAAATTTCAAGACGTTCTTTCAAATTTCAAACATTGAGTAAACTAAATGTTTTAGGGACTACAGCTAAAGTACTAGTAGAAAATTTGATTACTAGTCTACATCTGGATTTTTTTCTGAAAAATTACTGGAAAATCAGGGAATATCAGGGATTTTTTTTCCGGGTTTTGTGTCGACACCCTGGTTAAAGGGTTTGTCACATCAAATTGCATCACGGAAAAAACGCTGTAGAAATTTAATTTTTAGGAATTATATCTTCAGCTTCTGCTTATAATCAGATAAGAGTGTATAGATCACGTTGGCCATGCTTCCGTCAGTGAAAAAGATCACAAGCGCGTAGTTAAGCAGTTTAGACGTGATCCGAGAAGTTCGGTCCGGGATGTCGCCAATAAGCTGAATTTGTCAAGTTCATTCGTCCAGCGGACCAAGCAGCGGGAGGGCCTGCGTACATACATGGTTCAGAAGGCTCCTAACCGCGACGAAAGGCAAAACATGGTGGGGAAGACGCGAGCCCGGAAGCTGTACACCGAAATGTTGACGAAGCCGCATTGCCTGGTAATGGACGACGAAACCTACGTCAAAGCGGACTTTCGTCAGCTGCCGGGCCTGTTGTTCTTCTCCGCAGAGGACAAATTCAGCGTTCCGGAGGAGATTCGCAAGCAGAAACTATCCAAGTTTGCCAAAAAGTACATGGTGTGGCAAGCGATCTGCTCTTGCGGAAAGCGGAGCGCCCCCTTCGTGATGACCGGCACGGTAAACGGGCAGGTTTACCTTAAGGAGTGCCTACAGAAGCGCTTACTACCACTATTGAAGCAGCACGAGGGCCCGACCATCTTCTGGCCGGATCTCGCTTCGTGCCACTATTCAAAGGACGTGTTGGAGTGGTACGAAGCCAACGGGGTCACCTTCGTGCCAAAGGAAATGAACCCGCCCAACGCGCCGGAGCTTCGCCCAATAGAGAAATATTGGGCGATTATGAAGCAGGCCCTCCGGAAGAACCCAAAAGTTGTCAAATCGGAGGCGGACTACAAGAGAAAATGGATTTCTGTTCAAAAAAAACTACAACCTGACGTTGTACAGAACCTTATGGACGGGGTAAAGAGGAAGGTGCGAGCATACGGGCTTGGGCTCGAAGTATGAATAAAAAGAAAATGCCAAAAGTTGTTTAATAGTTTTTATTTTACTGTCTAAAATTTTCAAAAGGATCGGTCTACTGGGCGAATTTCTACAGCGTTTTTTCCGTGATGCAATTTGATGTGACACACCCTTTATACAGAAATTTGTGTTTTATTTGTATGGAGCCAAAGGAGGAAGGTATTTCAATCCATCATATAGACATTTTTTCGTCCCTAAAAACCTCCACATGCTAAATTTGGCTTCATTTGCTTGATTAGTTCTCGAGTTATTAAACACCACTGAGAATAGTCAGTGGACTATGAAGAAAGTCGCCTTCGTGTTCAATTGGAAAATTTTGACTTCTTCCAGCAGTTTCTCCATCAACATGACTCATTCATTCGGGCGTTTAGTTGTTATCTCACTCTACGACTCGACTATCGCATTTCATTTTCACCCGTTAAATGGACTTCAATGCATATTGAAGTGACTTCCCCCAAAACGAATTCGTTTCTCTCTCTCATGTATCTCGTATGCATATATCGATGTTTGAGTTCAACGTGGCTTGACGTATACCACAGGTGAGCTAGATTTTTTTGTATCATACACGAAAATAACCCCCAAATATAATATAGCAGTGTTGTGTTCAGAAACACTGACAAATTTGTGAATTTTGTTGTTATAAACTAGTGATGAAACGGAAACCGGAAACCGGATATCCGGCAAGCTTCGAGACCGGTTAGCTGGATATTCGGCTCTTTATTTGCGAATAGAAAAATGGAAAAAACTACATGTGTGTGTAAAGCAAATGAAGGAATACATTTTAGAGACAAATAAACACATTTTTACATAAAAATAATGAACGATGATAAAATTTACCGTGTAGAATGTATATCCTTTAATAGTGTATCAAGCATTTTCTATTACAATCTAAAGATTGTTGTGGATACTTTGAAATAGTTGTAATACAGGTTGAGTAAGAGTAAGTTCTACGAATTTATATAAGCAAAAAACATCAATGAATTATTTTGATTCAAGATTAAAAAACCTAGAGCTTTTTGGTCCGAGGTTCAAGTCAGACTATTTAGGAGTTCTTGAAACGGAAACAGACCTGCCCGACCTTATAAGAGTACATAATATATCTTGCGATGAATCTTCTGTAATTTTCAAAGAATTTATGAGCATTTCAATAATCAAACCCTTTTTTTAATTAGGTATAAATTATGTTCATGAGCAGTTTTGTTATGATTTATCATGTCTTTTTTTTTCCAAAATATACATATTTTTTTTATTTAAATCGTTTATTTTTACAGGCTCAGTTACATAGGTTTAAAGGAGCCGAACTCCTTACTGTATTGTTACTAGTATATAAACATTTTTCCTTAATTCTAATGTTAATAATATAGGAAACCGATTACTCGCGGTCGACTCGAGTTTAGAAGGGTGACATATTTTCTTCAGGAAAAAATATATATTTTTATAAAGGCTCATATGGCGTTAGCCTGACGGGGCCAGAGTTCAATATTTTGACAGTTTTTCTTATTATCTATGTTAGTTATAATAAGAAAAACTGTCAAAATATTGAACTCCGGCCCCGTCATTGAACTCCGGCCCCGTTTATCTTGTGTTAATGAGAAATTATTGATTTTTGCTAATATCTAATATCCTGCCGATATGTCACTATCCGGAATTCGGCCGGTTAGCAAATATTGGCCGGATACCGGATATCCGTTTCATCTCTAATATAAACTCGTTTTTCTCTATGTTTTCTTCACAAAATTGAAATCGGAGACAAAACTAAAATTTTGTTCAAAATTTCTCCCAAACTGCACGCTATTTACGCTATTTACTAATACTGACTCGAGAACCTTCATATCATACCTGATAACTGCCTAATATCGTTGGTTTGAGTTCACGGTGGGTAGAAAATAATCCGTCCATTACGTCAATTACGTTTCTGCATCAGAAATCAAGTTTTCGTTTCACTTTATATGGACATTAGAAATAAGATGAGTACGCGGGTATCAAAATTCATGTTAGGGAGAGTAGAAGTGTGGATTAAAGCCAGGTTGAATGAAGAAGCAGACTCGTATTCATTAGTCACGTCAATTGAATAACCATTGACTAAAATAGTTCATCAGTCATCCTCGCTCTCAACGCTCGTCAATGCATTTTCTAGTCAATTCAAATTATGTTGACGGCGAATGAGCTCCGTCTTGTGCCATGATCATACTCTCGAAACAACCCTGAAGCTGTGGGCTCGTGACCATTTCTGTGGAACAGAGTAACGTTTCAGCAGGAACCGGCACCTTTCCATATGACCATAGAACCAGTAATAGCTGAAAAACAACGTTTGATATTGTCATGACACAACATTAGGTCTTGACTTGACATTAAAGGTCTACCTTGAAAAATCATCCGCTTTCAAAAAATTCCGGAAAACTGGACTAGTGGAATGGTTTCGAAAGCACCAAGCTCTAGAAGCCAAACTAAAAGGTCTGATTAAAGCAAAAAAGCGTGGATATTGGCGAAAGTTCGTCAATGGTTTGTCAAGGGAGACCGCTATGAGCACTCTTTGGAATACGGCTAGGAGAATGCGTGGCTGGAACCATACAAATGAAAGTGAGGAATACTCTGACCGTTGGATTTTCAAATTTGCAAGAAAGGTTTGTCCCGATACCGTTCCTGCACAAAGCGTCGTACGGGACATTCCGCTCCAATGCGACTATGAGAATTTTTCGATGGTGGAATTCTCAATTGCCCTCCTCTCATGTAACAATTCAGCTCCGGGGTCGGACAAGATTAAATTCAACTTGTTGAAGAATCTTCCCTACTTGGCAAAACAGCGTTAGCTGAACTTGTTCAACAAGTTTCTGGAGCTGAATATTGTCCCGCATGACTGGAGACAAGTGAGAGTGATAGCCATACGGAAACCCAACAAGCCGGCTTGCGATCACAACTCGTATAGGCCGATTGCAATGTTATTCTGTATTCGTAAATTGTTAGAAAAAATGATTCTACTTCGTTTGGACAAGTGGGTTGAAGCGAACAATTTGCTGTCAAATACGCAGTTTGGCTTCCGCCGAGGTAAAGGGACAAATGATTGTCTCGCGCTGCTATCTTCTGAAATCCAAATCGCATTTGCTCGCAAAGAACAAATGGCTTCCGTTTTTCTCGATATCAAAGGGGCATTTGATTCAGTTTCCATGGAAATTCTCTCAGAGAAACTTCATAATCGTGGACTTTCACCAATTCTGAATAATTTCCTGTACTATTTACTGTCAGAAAAGCACATGTTTTTCAATCATGGCAGCTTGAAATCTTCTCGATACAGTTTTATGGGCCTACCACAAGGCTCCTGCCTAAGCCCCCTCTTGTACAGTTTTTACGTCAATGATATGGAAGATTGTCTAACTAGAGACTGCACGCTGAGACAACTTGCAGACGATGGAGTTATTTCCATCACGGGTACTAATCCCGCCGTTCTGCAAAAATCCTTGCAAGATACCCTGAACAACCTGTTCACGTGGGCTCTCAAGCTGGGTATCGAATTCTCTACGGAAAAACCGAAATGGTCGTTTTTTCTAGGAAGCACGAACCCGCCCAATTCCAACTTCAACTATCCGGCAAAACGATCAAGCACTCGATGTTTTTCAAATACCTTGGATTATATTTTGACTCCAAATGTACCTGGGGAATACACATTGCGTATTTGAAACAGAAATGCCAGCAAAAAATCAATTTTCTCCAAACAATAACCGGAACATGGTGGGGTGCCCATCCAGGAGACCTCATTCAGTTATACAAAACAACGATATTATCAGTGTTAGAATATGGCAGTTTTTGCTTCCGATCAGCTGCCAGGATTCATATTCTCAAGCTGGAGAGAATACAATATCGTTGCTTGCGTATAGCAATGGGGTGTTTGCATTCGACACATACGATGAGTCTCGAAGTTTTGGCAGGAGTACCCCCGCTTACTCTTCGGTTCACAGAATTATCCTACAGATTTCTCATCCGTTGCAAGATCATGAATCCATTGATGATTGATAACTTCGAAAATCTACTCCAACTGATTCCTCAGTCAAGTTTTATGTCTTTATACCATGAGTACCTTACCCACGACGTGCACCCTTCACCGGGCATCTCCAACCAAGTTTGCTTCCCATACTTTTGCAATTCCTCTGTCATTTTTGATCTGTCCATGCGACAAAAAATCCATGGAATCCCAGATCATCTACGCTCAGATTCTATTCCGCCGATATTTTCGGCAGAATATGGGGGCATAGTTAGATCTGATAAAATGTTCTTTACTGACGGTTCATTCATAAACGGTTCCACTGGCTTTCGCATCTTCAATGAAAATTCCAGTGCCTCTTTCAAACTCAAAGATCCTTGTTCCGTGTATGTTGCTGAACTGGGTGCGATATACTACGCACTGGGGATCATTGAAACATTGCCCATCGACCACTATTTTATTTTTTCAGACAGTCTCAGCTCATTAGAGGCAATCCGCTCAATGAAGGTTGATAAACGCTCATCTTATTTCCTAACAAGAATAAGACAACTATTGAGTGTTTTGGTCGAAAAATTATTCAAGATTACCTTAGCATGGGTTCCCTCGCATTGCTCGATTCCGGGGAATGAGAAAGCGGACTCGCTAGCTAAGGTGGGCGCTTTAGGAGGCACTCTTTTTGAAAGGCAAATTGCTTATAATGAATTTTTCCACATTCCTCGTCAGTACACGCTCGTAAGTTGGCAGCGCATGTGGAGTGGAGATGAGTTCGATCGTTGGTTACACACGATTATCCCTAAGGTCTCGACGAGGGCATGGTTCAAGGGATTGAATGTAGGTCGTGATTTCATTCGCGTGATATCTCGGCTTATGTCCAATCACTACAACCTAAACGCACATCTCTATCGCATTGGGCTCGCAGCAAACAATCTTTGTGATTGTGGCGATGGCTACCACGACATCGAGCATGTTGTCTGGTCGTGTATCCGGTTCCATACTGCTCGCTCTCAGCTCTCTAGAGCACTGAGAGCACAAGGCAGACAATCGGAGATCCCCGTCCGGAATATCTTAGGTAGCCGTGATCCTGATCTTCTGCTTCATCTATACCTGTTCCTCAGAAACGCCGATGTCAACGTTTAATGATGTTTCCTTCGTTGTGTCCCCGTTTCATATCCCTCCTATCCGATCGATAAACTTTTACTTAGTCGCGGCAATACATACACACACTCTTTACAGACACACGGGCCAAAGGTTGTGCAGTCCACTGATCATTCAACAAGAGCCAAAGGTTGTACCGCTCATGACAACTCTACACGAACTGATGATTGCGCCGGCTAGTGACCATTCTATCCTGGATTCCTCGAGTCGAGAAAGACGCACCACGCTAGATATGAGGTACAGACTAGGGGGGCGTTGCTGATTAATGGTCAGCTGCATCCCAATAGGAAGTATCCCGTGTCGGGCACACGTACAGAGCATTAGAGACAGCAACATCCCAATTACGAAAACACTTGTAATACTAACCTCGAGCCAACCGCGAGTAATCGGTTACATATTACTAACATAGATAATAAGAAAAATTGTCAAAGCATTGAACTCCCGGCCCCGTGAGGCTAACGCCATATGAGCCTTTATAAAAATATATATTTTGGAAAAAAAAAAAGAACAACGGTCCGCCCGATCTTTTGATCTGAACTCACTGAGGTACCTTACAGGCTGAAATCAGTTCCTACCTGAAACCTTGCGAGCAATTGTCTAAACTTGTCAATGGTAGAAAATTGTTCACTTTATGGACATTCAAAAACAAAGTCTGTAACTAGGGGAAATGGGGGGAATTTGGACTTACTAAGCAAATCGCCTTATATTTCCAAACCATTACGGTCTAATTAAGAAATGTCGCTTTGTACACTGAGCTACACTTGTTTTCTCTCAATCAATAATGTTTAATCATTATATCAAGCTTCAAATTACCAAATATGTCATAAAATAAAAGAGATGATTTTTGGACACAATTTGATGCGGGGTGATTTGGTCCAGTGTGTATTTCAGCGAAAAAACATACTTATGTTTATTTAAAGTATTTTGGAACAATGTTACAACCAGTAACAATGTTTTGGGATCGATACCAGGTGTCTTGGCCAGATTCCAGACCAGAAAAATTGCACAGAGACCATTTCGAATTCTGCATGATTTTTTTCCCGGTTGTTCGAGCATTTTCAAACACTTTCAATGCTTGGTCAAAGAAAATCCGTCTTTGATGGCCTGTGTTGCTCTTTCAAGCTTCCTCCTGCTTCCAAGCTCCTCCTGCTTCCAAGGATGTTTATCCATCCTTTTTTGTAATTCCACGACATCTGGAATCAAGTAGACCAAAGACAAGCTTCAAACCTGTAGGACCAATTCACCCCACAGAAACGTGTCCATGTCCCCCACACAACATGCAAAAATTAAAATGCAATTATTTTCAGTTTCGCTGCATCAAATTGTTCCTCTTCTGTAGGCGAAGATAACTTTACTGCACAATACACGAGAAGTTTGTTTAATCAGCGGAAAAAACCTTAAAACCACTATCGAAAAATTCACATTTTCTGACAATCAAAGTGCTTGCTGTGTTCATGCTACCGTTTCCCGCTACTTGTGAAATTTTTCCAAAGTTTTGACGTAGGACTACGTCTTTCATTTCTATACCGGGGTGTAAAACCAAAGTTTCGAGAACGAAAGCGTTACGCTGGAGACCGAGATTTTGAGCGTTAATAGCTCTTAAACAACTGAACGAAATGGTATGATAAACACTTCATTTGAAAGATAAAATGTCTACGCGTCATATACTTGTTATTTTTTCATCCAAAAACTTGTTTCAATAGTCTTAAAATTGCTTTCAAAACAGGCTATTGAAATCACCAATCGGTATATAAGCGAGCGCCGCTCGTAAACCCACTCAGTTATGATTGAACAGCGATTGGAGCATGTTGTCGCTGTTGTTGTGAAGCTAATTTCATTTATCATGAAAACGCTGATGAACGGTGTCACCAAGAGCCTGTTTGTGCACCTAAGGCCAAAAGGGAATCCATCAGGAGGAGAGTGATGCCACGGTTCCGCTTGAAACATCGGAGCAGCCGCCACACACACACACACATACACATACACGCGCGGAATTCTCGTTGCTATCATCGTTGCTGAAAAATAATCTGCCAGTTCCCCTGGGAATTGAAAAATACATTCATGCGAAAGAGTTTATTTTAATGTTTTCTATCCATATAACACTGCAACCAAATACATTTGGTTTTGTTATTTCTCAATCAATCGCAATTAACAGGAAAGCTGCATAACATGAAAAACGGAAAATGTTTCACATCGCGAAAATCAAGTCATTTTCGAGCGATTATTTGCTTTCTACTCATATAATGCTGCGACCAAATACATTTCGTTTTGGATTTTTTCAATCAAGTGCGATCAACGTAAGACCACGTCTTTCGGCAATTTATTAGAGGTGCAATGAATCTTTAGGAATTCCCGCTCTACGCGCACTGGCAAACAATGTTTACTCAACAATTTCTCAAACGAGAAATGGGTGTTGTGAGAAAGGATTAGCGAACGCGAAAACGACAAACGGGAGAAAGATACGTTTGGAGGTTGAAGGAAATTGGCAGAAAACTTCTTCATTCTATCATTCAAATAATGTGATTCATACCACATCGTTTTGCCAGAAAGAGATTATTAATGTTCAAAGGAGGAATCGAGTCCTCCGAGGAAATTACCCAGCGCAAATTAGAGTCGACTATCGATTGCGGCATTCGTACACAAATAATGTTATAATACAGTTCCACCAAAGTGATTTCTTCGGATATATTCACTACATCATGTCATGTATTTCATATTCTCCATTATGAAATCCATATCCATGGCACCTATCGGTAACGAATTATTATCGAAACCACGATTTTCGCTAAATGCTCCTTTCAGTTAGACCTGTAAAAAACTTTTCTGAACTCTAATCCATCAAATTTGGAGCCCTGAAAAGGGCCGTTGATTATATGCTAAGCTAATATAGCACGCTCTCCTCGGATACGATGGGCCAGCTGGATGTCCTTGGGCATGATGTGACGCGTTTTGCATGGATAGCACACAAATTGGTATCTTCGAATAAGCCTCCTGCAGCGTCATAGCCGCGGAACTTTGGAAGCGCAAGTCGGTTTTGAAGTCCTGAGCAATTCCACGATCCAAATGCTGCAAAGGTAGCTGCGGATCAGCAATTCGGTTGACTTCTGATGGCGATGAATTTCACGCAAAGTTCCCGGTCGATAGCGATGTGGCTTCTCCACCTATCCTGCTACTGGTGCACTTGTCCGAGCTGACTTCGTGTGCCTTACCACCGAATGACTAACGAGCTGTCTGCGAAAGACTAACGAGCTCGAGTCCTCACGGTGCGAGAGTAGAGTAAGAAATGAACGAAAGCAAAGGAAGCGTCATTTTATAAACCATAAAAGTATAGAATCTAAATCCCACCCTTATTATATTCGTGAGTATACAGTAAGCTTATATAATAAAGAGGGTGGGGTTTACATTCGATTCTTTTATGTTTTATAAAATGACACTTCCCTTGCTTTCGTTCATTTCTTACTCTACTCTCGCACCATGAGGACTCGTTTCATCGAGACTAAGCAGACAGCTCGTTAGTCCTTCGGTGGTAAGGCACCACGAAAGCAGCTCGGATAAGCGCACCAGCCGCAGGAAGCGTGAAGAAGCCACATCGCTATCGACCGGGAACTTCGCATGAAATTCGTCGCTATCAGAAGTCGACCGAATTGCTGATCCGCAAGCTACCTTTGCAGCATTTGGTTCGTGGAATTGCTCAGGACTTCAAAACCGACTTGCGCTTCCAAAGTTCCGCGGCTATGACGCTGCAGGAGGCTTATTCGAAGATACCAATTTGTGTGCTATTCATGCAAAACGCGTCACATCATGCCCAAGGACATCCAGCTGGCCCATCGTATCCGAGGAGAGCGTGCTATATTAGCTTAGCATATAATCAACATCCCTTTTCAGGGCTCCAAATTTGATGGATTAGAGTTCAGAAAAGTTTTTTACAGGCCGAACTGAAAGGAGCATTTAGCGAAAATCGTGGTGTCGATGATAATTCGATACCGATAGGTGCCATGGATATGGATTTCATAATGAAGAATATGAAATACATGACATGATGTAGTGAATATATCCCCATATTGAAGAAATCACTTTGATGAAACTGTTTACCGTTTGTCGTTTTTAAGTGTTGGGAAAGGGCATTATTTTTGCTGAGTAAATTCCAAGAAAAAATCCATTCCTTCTTTAAGCGTGATTCATTCTGCTTCGGATCAACGGAACAGTGATAATCATTTCATACAAAAGATAAAATGTCCAAGAGTTATATGATTGCTATTTATTGAGTCGGAAAATTGTTTCAATAGCTTAATGATAGCTTCGAAAACAGGTTATAAAATGACGCTTCCTTTGCTTTCGTTCATTTCTTACTCTATTCTCGCACCGTGACGACTCGTTTGTTTGGGACCAAGCAGATAGCAGGTTAGTCTTTCAGTGGTAAGGCACACGAAAGCAGCTCGGATAAGCGCACCAGCCGCAGGATAGGTGAAGAAGCTACATCGCTATCGACCGGGAACTTTGCGTGAAATTCATCGCTATCGGAAGTCGACCGAATTGCTGATCCGCAAGCTACCTTTGCAGCATTTGGATCGTGGAATTGCTCAGGACTTCAAAACCGACTTGCGCTTCCAAAGTTTCGCGGTTATGACGCTGCAGGAGGCTTATTCGAAGATACAAATTTGTGTGCTATCCACGTAAAACGCGTCACATCATGCCCAAGGACATTCAGCTGGCCCGTCGAATCCAAGGAGAGGGTGCTATTAGCTTAGCATATAATCAACGGCCCTTTTCAGGGCTCCAAATTTGATGGATTAGAGTTCAGAAAAGTTTTTTGCAGGCCAAACTGAAACGAGAATTTTCATTTGGATGCCATACAGCATCGAGAAAATTCCGGAAGGATCTAATCGTTGCTGAAAAATAATCTGCCAGTTCCGTGGGAATTGAAGAATACATCCATGCGAAAGAGTTTATTTTAATGTTTTCTAATTATATGGCGAACACAGCGACCAAATACATTTGATTTCGTAATTTTTCAATCAAGTGTAATTAGCTGGAAAGCTTCTGAAGATTATTCTTTCCCATCAGTAGGATATTTTCGTATCCAATAATGGATGCATAACATGAAAAACGGAAAATGTTTCGTATCGCCAAATTTTCAATCGATTATTGCTCAGTCGCCGAAATTTTCATACTCAGAGAGTTCATTCTCCTCTAGTTTGCCTTCCAAATTGCCATCGTAAACCACACCTTCTCTCGATTCAATCACGCACGAAAAGCATACTGAAATGGTATTCTGGTGGTGAAACCCATTCATTTTTCGTGAGGCGTCGTGCACAAATTACGTAACGCGATAAGGGGGGAGGGGTTAGATGTTGCGTTACTTTCTGTTTATTAGAGATAGGAAATTGCGTTACGAAAGGGGGGGGGGAGGTTCAAAATCCGGAGTTTTGCGTTACGTAATTTGTGCACGACGCCTGAGGACATCGACAAGACAACATCGTTACTGAACGAGCTGAACGGCGAGGGATCGAGGTATTCATTACCTGGCTTGACCTGACCTGAACTGCAATCAGTTTGTTTTAACTGTGAGGGAGCGCAGAAAAGCCGATCGATCAGAAGGAGAAGAGAAGGTGACCAAGAGAGTATCAGCATCGAAATACGGTTCCTCGGGAATACATAGAAGCAGCCGCCACACACACACACATACACGCGCGCAACTCTTTTCGTTTGCTGGTTATCGAGAGGAAACCTGGAAAGAAATGATCGTTGCTGAAAAATAATCTGCCAGTTCCCCTTGGAATTGAAAATTACATTCAAGCGAGTTTATTTTAATGTTTTCTATCCATATAATACTGCGACCACATACATTTGGTTTTGTGATTTGTCAATCAAGTGCAGTTAACAGGAAAGCTTCTGAAGATTATTCTTCAGAACAAGGTTTTTTGTATCCAATATTGGATGCATAAAACCTTGAGTCTTCAAAGTAACACTCTCGTTTTTGAAGTCACCCAAATATTTATTTATTCATTCATTCAGGATGGATTTAGATTCAACTTCAAACAAATGATCTCTAAATCAACGATAGTCCTACGTCACCCTTGCGGTTATACCATAGATATAACCCACTTCCTGTTTTTTTACGTTAGGTACATACAGTTCAACAATAGAAGAAGATGACATTATAAAAAATCCAAGTTAAGCCGTACTTTCTGAGATATAGGGGTGGTCCAAATCACCAAATCACCCCGTGTTGCCCTAACATTAGAAGGTAATTTCATTTCACGAACCGGAAAATTTTTGAAATAAACGGCAAATCTATTTGATTTTTTTTCTTTTGTGTTCGTCGCATTTTTGCCGAATCAATGAGTTGAGATGAATTTCTCTCTCTCGCGACTAAACGCAGCACGTACAACACGACGTCAACCTAACAGTCCTTCTTTCATTTCTTATTCGTACAATAGTATTTCGCTTCGTGTATGCTTATCAGTAAGCGCCGTTCAACCAGATAACAAACGGAATACAACTAATCCAGCGTGATCTCTGAGGTACTTTGCACTCAGAACTGAGCATCACCAGCTCTGCTGCATTTCAGAAAAAAAATGCAACCAGAAACCCGCTCTAATTAAATGGAACACTGCCGGAAATGCATTTCGGGTATACGTTACATTTTAAATTGAGAGCTAACACAGTGGTATTTTAATCTCTCATCCGGACATTCACGGCTCATTTGTTTCGCCTGTTGTTTATTTGTTTGTTTCAAAAACGGATACAAAATAGCGCAAAGAAATCATAGTGTTGGAAATAAAAAGTGCATATACAAACATTTCGTCGTGCCTTTTCTCTTTGGAACCAACGAGCACATTCTGACGCCTTAGTTACTATGATACTTAGCCACACTATAGCCAAAACGGTTCGCTACGCTTTTTTTTCGAAGGCATGGTCAAAATCAATCGTTGCCAATCTTACAAGCGTGTGAAAAGTAGCCGCTTTTTGTACAAAAGACGACAAGACGACTGATCGGATTGCAATTGTTATATAGTTCATAATAAGACATTCGATTTTCGAGTGGAATGGAAAAAAATAGCACTATATTCAGCTAAACTGTACAGTACGTGTCAAATTAGGTCGTAAGCTGAACCGTTGCAAGTAAAAGCTTAACAATGTTCGGAACGAATCGATGGGCATGCTATATTGGCTGGTGTAACTAGAGTACGATGTGAAAAATGCAGTGTAAGCATTTTTTCAGTCCGAGGAATTTACATTTGGTGGTTCTTAGTTATAATACTGTATAACTCTGTTGAGAATACTTGTAGAAACCCGTAAAATTGGCATAGCTCAGAACGTTTATTTACTGCTGAATACAGTTACATTCCATTCTAAGAACAATGATCGAGTATAGTTCGTTCCAAATTAATAGTTACTGTTTGAATTTCACATTGCTTATCCATCGGAGCCGGTATTGTCTCCATTTCACTAGAGAGATAATTAAATTAATAATGAGCAATGATGCGTGAACACTAGTAAAAAAATACTGGCTTACGATGAATGTATATAGAGCAATTCCACGCCAAATCAGCCAGCCGCTGACCTGACCCTCTTTGATTTTTTTGAAACTACTGAAAGTGAAAATAACATTCTTTTCGTTATAAAAAATAGCTATATCTCGAGAACAGTTGATACTAGGACAAAATGGTATATGGATGCTTCAATTACCAAATCGATTAACTCCATAAAACTAGATGTTAAGAAAAATGATAAAATATTATGTGTTGTTTTTTGAAATTCTTTTCAAATTTCAAAATTTTAATTCGAAAATACGATGTAGAATGTATTATTGCAAACGCATATTTGATTTGACGACATATAGAAAGTATAAGATGGAATAAACTTGGAGTATTTGTTATTATTACTACATTTTTTTGTGATTAGGGGAGTTAATCGATTTGGCAAGTGAAAGCCAATTATTAATTCAAATTCAGTCTTTGAATATTTTTTATTACGAATTTGAAAATGTTTTTTTTTCAGATATTAAACATCCACTTCTATTTCTGTATCTTTCACCATTCATTATGTTATGCTTTTGGACATTTCGGACCCATTTATTAGGATGACGGATGACGAATCCGAGTGAATACAAAACTGTTTCTGGCTTTTCCGAGTATTCTGCCAGTAATTTGTATTGAAGAACCATCCGATTAATTATTTTCCCTACTCAAATAATTGTTATTGACATCATCCATTTTAATGTTATAACGATTTATTTAATTTTTTTAACAACTCACACAAAATTTGAAATTTATAAGTATCTGCACTTGTAGCAGCTTGAATTCAACTATTTTTCTCTTTTTTTTTCTCGAACTTTGTTCGGAACGGTGTCAACAACTTGATACGACATTAGTTTGTATGAGTCAAATTATTCTCTATCAGATTAGTCGGCCCGAAGGCAGTTTTGAGTTGCTAAAATTTGTACGAAAGTTATTCTTACGTCATTTAATTACTTGAAGTACGTTGTCCTGACCCTAATTTAAACTATTTTCTATAAATTTTCAGATATTCTCACCAAAACTTACCATTATAATATTATATAGGTGTACCGGTAAGTCTCTTCGGTTTTACAACAGATGGCGTAACTTGATTATTATTCCAGTGCTTGAGCTTGAGCTTGGGTAGACTGTACAATTCGTAGTTGCTCTCCGTGATTGACCTGAACCAACCAAATTGCACAAAGAACACACAGAATGACGCTTGGGACTAGCAAATCATTCTCGTTGTACAATTTTCGGTGATTCGAGCTTTAAATGGTCAATAACGACGCCGGCCACGTCCTTACAGTCACCAGGGGAGGGGAAGGAATGTTAGTATGATATTCGCCGCCCGAAAGCCAGAAGGGTCGCCTCTATAGCGTGGTTCCCTAGCGTTTATCATGGGAGGGATAGTTGTTAGTGGGGAAGGTAAGAATCAGGATTCACTATGGTAAGTGATGTGATTATGTTAACGCGGACTTTAAATGTAGTACTCTATTGCAATCTTTGATCGTGACGCAGGAGATTTTTATTCAGTTGCCTAACAAGGTAACCGAAAGATCTTCTAGAATAAATCGCATCGGTCATACATACTTTGACTTTTCACGTCAAGTATTTTAATGTCAAATCACGACGCCGGCGGTTATTAAAATGCTACCTGAGAAGGTAACCAAACAGACTCCGAGAGACAGTTCGAATCGGGTATAAATTGTGGGACTTTTCACACGTAATACTCTATTGAATACTCAAATCACTACCTAAGAAGGTAACTGAAAGAACTTCTTTATTATGATTCGAATCGGAGACTTGTTCTGTGCCTAACGCCAATACTGTATCGTATTTTTATTCGCGACGCCGAAGATTATTAATGATACATAAATCCAATTGAATTGTCATAGAAATAATGAGGATAATAAAATAGCTAAATAAAAGGGAACTTCTCCGTACACTATACGCTTTTAAACCAAACTACTTGTTGTAAGTGTGTTGTAAAATAATAAATTATAAGTTCGATTTTCAGAGAATGAAGAGAAAAGTAAACATAGCAAAATATTTTGGTTTATCTATTAGGCTGGTACACAATTACGATACACCTAATCATGGTGATAAAATCACTGCAATAATAAAATATTGAATTTCTGGCAGCCACTGGATCTTCTTCTTGCATCACTTTGGTTATATTATTTCATCGATAAATCACAAACACTGAAACTTGAAGCACGACAGCATTTTTAATTTCCCACATACACAAATACAGCCGCGTAGAGAAAGTCCACTCTACTATAACAAAGCGGATGGAGAGAAAACATGTCTTTGCGTGTTAAGGTGAAGGTGGAAGCTAGCCATTGTAGTAGTATAGGTAAACCCACGTGTAACAATGGGGTAATAGTGTTTGTGAGAGAAGAGCAAAGCACACGTAAATAGATCAATTCACTTATCTGACTGTGTGGCGCTTCATTGACGCGGGTCTTTGAATACATGTGAAAAAAGTGACAGGAGGGTTGTGTCCGAGACACGACCGCATAGTTGACGTAGGATTCCGTTAGGGTCTGAAAAGGGCCTTTTTGTTTTGTTGTTCGATATTGTTTGTTCACTCCACCAGTGTTAAACAGTGGTAAACAGTCGTTGGATGGTGCGTATCAGATAAAAGATATCGAAGTGGAACGAGATATGATGAAAATCGCCCTTTGTGATACTAGACGAGATGTCTCCTGTGTTATTTATGGATGAAATAAAGAAAAAAACTCACCAATGTGATATAAGATAATTACCAATACCGAACACAATTATCAATTTTTCTCATTAGTAAAAACTTGTTACTTTAATATAGAGAAAACATATTTGAAATGGAAAAGGTGATTTTCTTTTATAATTTTTACTTTCTGAGTGTTTATTCAACCCAATGCGAATTTTAATTGGACTAACAACACCCATACTATACTATATGTAGAGCATATGGGAAATAACTTTTTCTAATATTTCTTCACTTTTCCAATTTTTCTCGCCGTATAAACTTTCCTTGGGAGAAAATCAACACAACAAAACAGACAGCTTAAACCGAACGACCCGTTCTCGAGTGGGAACACACCTGGGTTTTTATTTATGATAATCGAAATAAATCATTCCACATATCAAGTCATTTTTAACACAACTGCTACCATATACAATTTTACACCTACACTTGTGCAAAAATTTTCACGATACACGATCGGTCATTGATATGAAATTTCACGAAGCAACCAACATTAAAGTTCCAAATTGAAATTTCATTTGCAAGAATTAATCGTATCACTCACCTTACTTGTAATATAAAAATGCCCCCGACTTGCATATATTTGCAATGCCGATTTCCCCCAGGCTACATTGTTTTGATGTCTCTTATAGGGAACACATTTCGATAGGAATAAAAGTTCCCCCTTCTTTCATGTATTTGCAATGCCGATTTCCCCCAGGCTGCTTGGTTTTGATGTCTCTGTTAGGGAACCGCCGCATGTGTCGTCAATTACGACCAATCAAAAGAGGGTATTTCCGTTAGGATAGGTGTTGAGATTTTTCAATTGTTCGATAGTTAGTTTTATGACATATATTATTTTTTTCAATATAAAAAATTGTTATGGAGTGCCGAAATCGATTGACGCAAAAATTTCATTAATCCATCATGAAATGACTGAGCATTAAGCGTTTGAAATTGGACAATTTTCAGGATGGGCTCGATTTTCGATTTTCAATTTGTACACCAATATGTTCCCGAAAAACGTAATCCTACGTCAAAAAATTAAAAACTCAAAACTGAAGTTAAATGTATGAACGATATGTTCCGATGAACAATTGCAAACATAAATATATATAGAAGGTGCATTTGCATATGAACTAAAATTCTAATTATACGCGAGCGTAACATGAGCAAATTTATAACACATGCGAATTGGGGCTTTTTTGATATTAACAGGTTCTTCCGCATCCGCATACTAACTCGATGCTGATCATTCCTTAATATTTTCCTTCGTTGGTCGTATTTTTTTCACACATTCACGTTGGAGAGCCTTAACCCTTCTCTTCGTTGGCCGAGGCATTTCGATTGAATGTAATACTTTTCCGTTTATTGTTTTTGAAAGCATAGGCAGCCGTGGCAGTGTTCCGAGCTTTGCAATACAATTTTCTTACCCAATGTTAAAGTTGCTAAAACTTACATTATAGACCCATTAAACGTAAAAATAATTATTGTATTGATATCAACACAATTTTATGCTATTGATTCTCATGACATGAAACGCTATGACTCAGGAATAACATTTTATTGAGTGGTTTTGATAGCTGTTTCGATGATGTTGTCTGGCACCAGTGTTGAAAATATAACGATGCTTTCACCTATACAAACAAAACCATGGCCGAAGATTGAAAAATGAAAATCTAACTTTCAGAGCACTTGCTCGAGTTTTCCGACGTTTTTCACTTTACAGTGCGACAGCTGATGAAAATTTAATATCTTGTGAGTAATCGATTAGAGTTTGGTTGATATTACTTGATGGGAAGTGTGCGAAAACGATCATTTTCTTCACACTGTTTCGCAAAATTATTGATTTTCGGGCGAGGGGTGAGGGAGGGAGATGAAAGAAATGAGCGCCATTGTGGCAGCCATTTGTGGCTAGCTTCCACCTTCACCTTAAGCGTTTCGCGAAAATCAAACGGGCTCCGCCAAGTGGATGGGCTAATTAATCACTTCATTCGTACAGAGAATTTCATTACATTGCACTAACACTTCGTTTCAAATTTTAAATTGTTTTCCCGATAGACTGAACACTTTTTTCAACGTATTAAAATTGTGAAGAAATGCTCAGAGCGCAAACGCGCGCGTCTGTCTTCCGAACTCTCCGTAACTTGATTATTATTCCAGTGAATCAAATTTTCAGACATTCGTTGGAAATCTATTGCGCGTCTATTTCAGTATATATCAAAAAGTTGAAGCGTAAACAACATAGTTTTTGTCACTTCGAATATGTCGAGTTTCGTACCAACGAGAGTGTTTTTGCGGGGAGTGTTACTTCATTACTTCAATATGAAGAAAAAAGCTGCGGAAAGTCATCGCATTTTGGTGGAAGTTTATGGTCCCCATACTCCAAATGAGCGAACGTGTCAGATATGTTTCACGTGCGAACAACTGCTTCAACGGTATAATATATAGCATCGAATCGTTACTGGCGATGAAAAGTGGGTTCATTACGACAATCCTAAACGTCGGGCAACGTATGGATACCGCGGCCGTGCATCAACATCGACGGCTGCGCCAAATATTCACGGCCAGAAGGTTATGCTGTCTATTTGGTGGGACTAGCTGGGTGTGGTGTACTATGAGCTGCTAAAAACGAATGAAACCATCACGGGAGACATTTACCGGCGACAATTGATGCGTTTGAGCCGTGCACTGAAGGAAAAACGACCACAATACGAGCAAAGACACGAGAAAGTTATTTTGCAGCACGATAATGCTCGGTCAAAACATACTTGGAAACGCTGAAATGGGAATACCTATCCCACTCGCCGTATTCTCCAGATATTGCTCCGTCCGGTTACTACCTTTTTCGATCGATGCAACGTGGCCTGGTTGACCAGCACTTCTCCAATTTTGATGAAGTGACAAATAGGATCGATTCATGGTTAGCCGACAAACCGACCGATTATTTCCGCAAAGGGATCCGTGAATTGCCAGAAAGATGGGTAAAAATTGTGACTAGCGATGGACAATACTTTGAATAATTTATTTGTAACCATTTTTGCAGAATAGAGCATTAATTAAAAAAAAACTAAGAAACTTATCGCTACTCCTATTATAAAATTACTAGCTGACCCGGCAAACTTCGTTCCGCCAAATCTGAGTTTTTGTTTTCAATACCTTCAAAAATTCACGTTTTCTTAATAAGCAAACGTTCATGGGTCCAATCACAGAACTATTCATTTTTTAATCTTCTAATTGATCCCTTACATTTTTATTTTTTACTATTTTATTTCCTAGTACTTCTACTAAAAATGGTCACTATAATATCAAATTATTTTAAGACACAATTCTCGTTCAAGATTTTTCAATCACTTGCAACCCCTCCCTTAGTGAGGGGAAAGGAGTGTCGAGCCACCATGAAAACATTATTTCCCCTAAAACCTCCACATGCCAAATTTGGTTCCATTTGTTTGATTATTTCTCGAGTGATGCAACTAAATTATTTCTAGTGAATATTTTGGTGAACAATAACTAATATAATAATCATAATAGTTTTACGTGTTTGATCCATTCGTTGATGGAGATCAAACGAATATTTGGCGATAAGAGCTATAACATACAGAGGAATTGAGCGCTTTAGACGATGACCGCCGACAACGATAACAAAAATCAAATGATTCAAACCATCTTAATTAAATATAGGGAAAGTGGGGGCATAATGGTCACCCTAAGGAATATGCCCATTTCCAGCGTCCACAAACCCATTCAATTCCCGTTTCTCGAAGAATATTATAGTTCAACTCATTGTTCTTCAAGATAGAAGACGGCGTCTACTATAAAAATTCGAAATGGTACACTTTTCATCATTAGGAAAAAAGGTGAAATGTCGAACTTTTTTTTTGCTTGGAGGTACAGTGGTCACCTAGTGGGGGCAAAGTGGTCACTCGCACATATCAAGCTAAATGGGATAGATTTAGGCGTTTTTTTCATCCAAATTTGTTCAAATCATATTTGATATAGTAGGTACATGTATGAAATAAGCTTAACCTATTCACCTAGAATCTCAATTTTAATTCTCTCATGCATACAAAAACTTAATAAGAAACACATAACGTTCCGCATAATGAGGCTTGGTTTAGTTGGAGTGGCATATTTATCCAGGGTCAAAGCCACAAAAGGATCTTCTTTAAAAGCAGAATGTGATGAGGTATATCAGCTTTAGTAAACAGAACATTGTAAGTTGTTATTCACCTATGACCACTTTGCCTCCAAACATCGAAGTAATTTCTATGCCAATTAATCGCTGAGTTTAAACAAAATATCTGTTCACCTCTCCTAGAATATTTGAACAGTCGTCCAAACTGATGATTTATCCAATATATCAGCTAGAATAAACTAAATTTCACGAGAAAATCCTTAGATACCATGCGCACAGAACTACGGCCGAATGGCTATCGAGAGAGCAATTTCTGTTTTTATTTGTATTTTTACATGCGACAGCTCTACTGAAGTACAGGGTGACTCGAAAGTCATTAAATTCTTCAAATATAAGGTGGCTATCTATACGGCATCTATAGTCAATAGTTATACTACCAAACAAGCAGGTGACCACTTTGCCCCCCATGACAAATTTGTCCCCACTACCCCTATTTCATTTACGTAATTGATGTGTTTGATGTAAAGTGTTAATATAGGGTTGGGGAAAAAGAAATGTCGTATTTCTGATCGAAATTTGAAGCATTATTTAACATACTTAAAATTATCCAATTTAAGTCAAATATGCGCCGTTTTGTTCGCAAACTTGTTGCCATTTAGAATTCGTTATCCCCCCATTATAAAACCCCCCTCCTTATTTGCAAAAAACTCAGACAGCCAATTTTCGTAAGCGTCTTTTGAGGCCAACTTAGTATCACCAAGAGCGTTTAGCATGGACCGGAAGAAATGATAATCACTTGGAGCCAGGTCCGGACTACGCGGTGAGGGCAATAGGACATCCCGTCCGAGCTCCCGTAGCTTCTGGTGGGTCATCAAAGATGTGTGAGGCCGAGCGTTGTCCTGGTGGAAAACAACACCATTCCTATTGATCATTTCTAGCCGCTTCTGGTCAATCGCCTGCTTCAAACGGTCAAGCTGCTCACAGTAGAGAAGCGAGTTGAGGGTCTGGCCATAGTAGAGCAGCTTATAGCGGATGATTCCCTTCCAATCCCACCAAACACACAGCAAAACCTTCCTGGCCGTCAATCCGGGTTTGGCGATGGTTTGGGCCGGCTCACCGCGCTTCGACCACGACTTTTTTCGCTTTAGGTTGTCGTACGTGATCCACTTTTCATCACGAGTCACCATCTTCTTCAAAAATGGGTCGAGTTCGGTCCGTTCCAGCAGTGCATCGCAGGTGTTGATTCGGTCTAAAAGATTTTTTTGTGTCACCACCAACACATCCAGTTTTTTTGGAATCCAATCTTCTGCAAATGGTTCCAAACGGTTTTATGGTCTATACCCAGTTCCTGGCCAATCGAGCGAGTGCTCACATGCCGGTCTACTTGGATGATTTCAACGATTTTATCGGTTTTCACGACGATTGGCCTTACAGTACGGAGTGTATCTTCGACAGACACTACACCAGAACGAAATCGATCAAACCAACGCTGTGCTGTGCGAATCGTTACAGTATCGGGTTCATAAACTACACGATTTTTTTCGGCCGCCTTCGTTGCAGTTTTACCTCGCAGGTAAATTTTCTTGCTTGGTGGACTCCATCTTTGACGCGCTATAACTTGAGACTGAAAAGGACAATTACAACACTGTCAAAACGACACTTGTAGCACAGATAGTCGTCTTTAAAAAGCCGTATAGTATGACCTGATGCGATAAGTACAACACAAGATATGTTTAAGTGTTGCCATATATTGACAATATACGACATTTCTTTTTCCCCAACGCAATATATAAATAAGTAAAAAATTAATAATGTTAATAAGTAAAATATGAAGTGAAAGAAAGTAATATATTTTTGTCTTAAAGTAGAAAATTAAATAAAGAAAGTCAATATTAATTTTATTATCAATTACAGTCTCGTTAGTGAAAAATAAGTTGTCTAAATGACTATTGGGTTCCGTTCATGAATGGGGAACCAAAGATATGACAGACAACTTCATTGGTGCTGATATACCGGCCAATTTGTTGGTGCATTATTTCGTCGTCGTCATTCAATCGAGAGGTAGTCACATCGATATTTGAAACACAGCCATATTGCTCTCTTATTCACGGACTGATATTTGTTTTTACTCCTTTTAACCGAACAGCGGAACTCCACATTGGTATGAATAAATAAAAATGAATATGGTACTACCCAACGATTTCCAATATGTCAATGTCTGCGTTACTTATATTTGTCAATGGTTGTCCGTTTCTTTGTTTCTATATTGAATATCCACTTACTCTTGTGATCGTGTTTTCCATCTGCAACGCAAGGCGATAAAAGCTTCAGATCACTTCAGTTGTTGATGGGAACCAGTGTTGGAAAAAACCATCTTAGCTAAGATCAAATGCATAGATTTTCGGGCTAGGTTGCATCGAAAACCTATAAATTCCAAACGAAAATTAAAATGACAGATCCAGGCAACCATTGAATATGAGCAAATGAACTTTTGTCCTTCAATATGTTTCGATGTTTATTTTTTCCACCCAGTGTCATTTTCATTTTGATTATCGGAAACGTTAGAACTGAATTTCATTTCAGCCAAATGAATATCAGCTGTTGTTAACTTCTAACCTGAGGCTGCTGTGTGCGGTTGGGTTTTGCAAATGTGGCAACCTTGCCTTGATGAAAAATTGAAGTTGTGGGGCAATTTACTCTTTATCATATTAGCAGACCGACAGCAATTTTACATTGTTAACATTTGAATGAAGATTATTACCTCATGTTATTTGAATACGTAGATGACATAGTCCTGACCCTAACTCATTTTTTTCTTCATTTCTTAACTATATTTCCGCTAAAACTGTATCCCTAATATAAAAACATAATCAGACACATTTTTTGTACACGATTTTTACCCACTTGCAGAAAATGTGTTGCTGCGTTACATACAAAACATATTTGAAAGGGTATAGCTAATTTCCATTTTCCATCTTCCGTCTATGTCAAATTGCCATTCATTATCACATTATCACAACTTGGTTGAACTTGAATCGAACGGATTACAGAATGGAAAATGCGATCCGTTCGAATTATTCTGACTTGAGCGTTTTTCAGAATACGGAAAGATAGTTGATCAGTAGACGGATCTGGATTTTTTTTCATTAAAATCGGTCGAGCCGTTTCGGAAGAGTTCGGTCACGAACATCATGACACGAGATGTTTATATATATAGAGAAGATCATTAGACACAATTTTTGAAAAGGGCGTATTTGAAATCATTGATACTTCTTACAAAAAATCAATCGTAACTCAAAATCCAGATGTCTAATAAAAATGTGGTGTTTGACAAAGTCGTTGGAAAATTAATGAACTATATAGGAAAAAATATTGAGAATATAACTCTCTGATTTTTTTGAAACTCGGTACGTTTAATGGAAACTCGTGACCGGAATAAATCGCACTAGAAAACAATTGCAACAGAAACAATCTCTCAGAAAATGTGTAGTAGGCTAGAAATATTGTGGCGCGGGAAACACATCATGGGTATGCCTTACAGCAAAAAAGCGCAATTTCTATTATAAATTATTTTTTTCTTTTTTTTTATTATAAAGACCCCATTCAAGAAGGATAAGGAATCAGGGCGGCCCAAGCCGCAAAAGATGACGCAATAAATCTAACAATAAATCGCCGTAAATCTGTGTTCCACTGCGAGCTTTATAGAGCTACGGACGGCATACGTTTGTCTGGTGCATTACATTTGCCCGGTAAATTTTTATAAAAAAAATCTAATATTAAATTCAATTATTGAGTAAGATATTTAAACAGTGCATGTCATTTTTCCTAAATAGTTAATTAAATTTCCAACAACTTATTCAAACATCATATTTTTATTAGAAATCTGGATTTTGTGTACGATTTTTTTAAAGAATAATCATGTGTATCGATAGAATAGAAATACTCTTACTCTGCGATGGCTACTGTGTAATAGATAAAAATGTGTATCGATAAAATAGGAATACTCTTACACCAAAAATGGCTACAGTGTAATATATAACAAAAATTATCGTTAGATAAAAAAAATGTACACGAATAAATTCGGCTCTGTTACAGCTGAATTTCTGAATGAGCCTATTGGAATAAACAGATGGGATAGAAAAGAAGCATCACGCGAAGGAGGATGCGGTTTTTTGGCCGGACCTGGCCACAACTGGTGAGAGCAGCTCTTTCTGGGTGATTGCTTGCTGCTAAGACACGACCGGCATCGGCTAACGCTTCCGCATAGAAATGTTCGTTTTGGCCAAGTACTTCTACATCGTTCGGCCGGTTGCTCCGACCTCTCGGCTCAGGGTGCGGAACGAACAGAACACTTTGCTTCCAGTCTCCCTTTTCAGCTTCTGTCATACTTTAAGGTAACACAGCACAATCGGGCGGCCGGAGCCAGGCTTTCGTTCGACGCTCTCGCCTTTATCAAGAAAGCGATTCCCGGAATAAAGCGCAGGAGAAAACGACTGCAACAGAAACCACCGCTTATAAAATGTGTAGTAGGCTATAAATATTGTGGCGCGGTATTGTATTTCAAAACAAGAATTAACCGGGCAAACGTATCGCCCCAGGCAAACGTAACGCCCCGGGCAGACGTATACCGTCCGACGCTCGCTAGAGCTCGGTCGGACATTGCTAAAGGATCGTATCCTATGTTTCAAACTAACCGGGCAATCAGTGGATCCCAGGTTTGCGTGCGAGACACCGCCGCTTCCGACGGCGGGTCGGCGGTGGACTCGGATTGCGTCATCTTGGCGGCATGGGCCGCCTCGATTCCTTATCCTCGCCAAATGGGGACTTCGTCCCCATTACATTGTCCTCAGAATAAATTTCGAAAAACGAGAACAAGAGAATAAATTTATAATAGAAATGTGAGGCACATGATGTTTTTCCCGCGCCAAATATTTCTAGCCTACTACACTTTTTCTAAGCGGTTGTTTCTGTTGCAGTTGTTTACTGTGGCGATTTATTCCGGTCACCCAAGAAAGCATGTTGAGGTGTTGTCATGACGATGTTGTAAACGCCGGATCGGCTATATCCGGCAGACCCTCACGATGCTCAACCTCTTCGCTTAGGGGTGAAACTGACAGTACGAACAAAGCATCAAGCGTAGTTGTTTGATTGTTTTCTCCATGGTTGCTGCAAATCAACTTATAAGCACGTCGAAAGGTTTTTGTAAAATGTTTAATAAGCGTAGTACCGTTCTGAATCATATTTCGGACGCTTAAGGCTGATGCAGAAAACAGATCTAAACTTTATGCACAGGTATTATTTGGTTGATATTTTTGATAAATAAGTTCAATATGCTTTCAATTTTTCTACTTTCACACCGATTTGATTGAAAACATAAAATACATCGAATAAAATGCTTTTCCAATGAAGCGAATAAGAATTAAACTTCAGACACTGTTGATAAAAAAAATCAAATTTCGGACAGACTGTATTCAAATTTCGCACAATTTATTTTGTAATTTGTTTCTACGAAAATTGATGAACGGGTAAATTCTAAGTGCTAACTCTAAGAAAACGTTGAACACAAACGATAATGAGTAGTGTTGTCAGATTTTTTTATTTTATAGTTTTATCATCAGATATCATCAGATTTATTAATTTTATAGTTATATCATCAGTGCATTAAGCATTTCAAGATATTAGTGCATTTTAGTGCATTTTAGTGCATCAGCGCATTAAGCATTTCAAGATATTAGAACAAAGTGTCCGAAATATGATTCAGAACGGTATTACGAAATTTGAACCATTGAATTGTCTTTTGTAGTTTTTTCATCGCCAGCTGAAATTAGTCCATGTTTTTAATGTATACCGCACAGGGTAGAAACAGACGCTGGCGACCACCTGCCAAAACAGAATGTGACAGACTAGGAAATTGGAGCAAACGGAGTCGTGTGAAGATCTGGATTGCCCAAACGCCCACTAGTACGCATTTGTTTGTTGTCGTTCCGAGAAACTAGTGAAAACAACGATAACAGAATCTAGACTCATTTAATTCCCTTCAATTTTTTACCGAGGAATATTCCCATTCGGAAATTATGATAATTTCAACTTCCAAATAATAAATCATATGGGGAACTGTACCAATATTTTATTTTACATTCTCTCCGAGAGCACTTTTCGGAAACGAAGATTGTTTATAGGAAATAGGCGCCTTTCTCTGTCGATTTTTTTTTCTTTCTTCGTAAATTCAAATATTTTTTAGCTTAAAATTAATTTTTATTGTAAATCAAAACCAGAAATTGATTTGTGTTCATACTTGAACTTGATTAGCTAATCATACATGCTGCAAAATTCAAGCCATCTGTTATGGAAAACTGTTTCCAAATTACTATAGAATGTTCCTTATATCGATAACCTAGACCAGGGTTTTTAAGATTTTTTTTATTGCAGAGCACTTTTGATAGCAAAACTATTCGACGGAGCACCTACATTTTTTTAATCAATTATACAAATCCTATTCGCATTGACTTTATCTAACTGGGCACAACTCTATCACGGTTGCGTGTCGCAGTTACACGACATCTCACCAGGAGGAAACAAGACAAATCACTATATGCCCCGTTAAAATAAATTAAAGAAGGGTTTGTCTCAATGTGGGTTTCCAAGCGGGAGCATTTGCTATAACTTCGCGGAGCACAATTTTCCCGCGGAGCACCATTTGAAAACCCCTGACCTAGACGGTGCGTTCTTATACTGCAAAAAATTAGCTAGGTAGGTCATTCAGATTTTTCCTGTACTGAAATAACTCGATTCAGGTATTATTGTTATTTTTTCACGAACCATGAAGAAAGTTTACTGGTGTTCGTTAATTGCCTAATCAAATTCTCGCGCTGTTTCACACCCATCGAAAACGAACGGGAGGCGTTGAAGAACTATGCAGATTTATTCGCAACACCGTTTGTGTAAAATTTGCCTGCAATCAACCTCGAATTTTAGTTACGCAAATTCACTCCAACCAACGCAAAGTAAACAGCGAATAATTGCTAGAGGGATGAGTGATGCTTTGATTCGTCTAGAGGCTATAATAACCAACCATCTGTTTAGTTCTGTTCGCTAAAACCACCCTATGCCCTTATCTGGTGGGCTTGAAACATACCGACTCTATCCGACTAATACATCTTAGCGTATAATCTCAAATTTATATACCAAAAAAAATTTAAACATTATTTCATTGATCTTCACATTCAACGGTAAACAAATCAATCAAACAAAGGCAAAATAAGATATCATTACATAAAAACTTCCTCTACTGGCAATTAAAATTACATTCGTCTACCGAAGATGGATAAACTGAGAATTTCACTTGAGTAATTATATTATTGTTTATAACACCTGGCAAGAACCCACGTTTCGGCAGTTTATCTGCTTCACCAAGAGATAAACGCTAATCTCGAAACGGCAGTAATGGTTAGCGATTTATGACGCTTTTATAAAAACGCACGCGAATGAGAGGGCATTTATGTTCGTATATACATATCTTAAAAGCCCTTCCGACATCCGCGATACATTATTCCTCAGCCGCCTAATTAATATGACCACCAACGGATGATACTTGAATGGACACACGACCGGCTAGACCCAACGGAATCATTTATACAAGCCGTTTGCTTATTACACCCATCACAGACACAAAATGACGACATAAACCGACTTTCGAACAGTCATTTCTTTCACTCCGAGAAACCCTTTCAACATACCGTGCATTCATTTGGATGCACGTTTACGGAAAACCCTGCTTTCGGCGAATGTTGCAAATCAAACATTCCCGATGTGATTTTCCCAGTCTAGCAATTGAGGGTGGCTCTAAATTTTAAGCCATCTTATTTTCCTCTTTTATCTTGTTACCGTGGAAAATTTTTCGAGCTCTCTGAGGAATACTTGATTGATATGATACATACCTATTTTTCGTGCCTCATTTCAGTTTTGAACACGCTTGAGTAGTAGCCTTATGGTTTGAGCATATCGTAACATTATCATGTGGACATAATTTTCGACATCAGAGACATGCAAGGGTCACCCAAATACGAATCCATGTTGTCTATAGATGTTTATTTTCATGCTTACTGTCGGCGGCAATAAACGTGTGATTATTATATGATTATTGTCGGAAATAAAATAACACAACCCGACGATGTGATGATTAATTCTAGTTAGTAGAGTTTTCCTTCCAAATTCGCTCACCCAAATGAATAACCATACAGGCAAAGCGCAAACGGTGGCCTTCACCACCTTGCAGGTGAATTCCTTGTTTATTGCCGTGAGAATGTGAAATGGAAAGACATTCAATTTGCTCAAGCATGTCGTATTTTTTCCCATTTGCGGTGTTTTCTTTTGCAGTTGAATTTTCTCCTATCTGATGAAATTTCACGTCACGTACACAAATGATTCCAAACTGTCGTATTCTCACCTCCTTCTGAACTTGAATGGATTGCACACTCTTGTATACTTTAACATCTTCTGATCAAAGATTAATGCAAAAAAGACCATGAACCTCTTAAATGGTGAACTTTCTGTACGGTCGATCAGAGATAGCATACAAGCGAGTTTAATGAGCTCTAGTTTCACGGAATGAAGATCCATCTACTCGAATCGTAACAATCAAATATTCGAGAACAGTGTTATCATTAACGGAAATAAAAATACGACGGACAACAATGGAAAAATTAATCAAATGAGCTCTAACCTACATTACGAATTTTACTTAATTCCAATACACACCGAATCGTTCAATTCACCTCATATATCAATCATTGGTTTGTGTCCCAATGTCATCAAGGTGTCTCATTGGTTCGAAACCAATCGTTTAAAAAAGAGGAAATATATTCTATTGGGAAGAGATATGCATAAAAATTATGTTATTTACAGCACAGAAGAGTTGGTTGTAGATGAAGCAGAATGCAAACAGTTGTCTGGAACTTTCCTGGATCCCATAATATGTCATCATAAGTCATAAGCATAAGCATATCAGATGTACCGGTTCCGAACCTGCTCACAAACAGTCTGATTTATCTAATTGTATTAAAATATCGTTCCAAAGAATGATGCCATCGGCATCATTGCTTGGAGTTTTCAGATTTTTTTAAGCAGATTAAATTGATATAGTTCTTTTCTTAATCGTATGATGAACGAGCATAATATTGAATAACAATAACATAGAAAACAATTTAACAGACTAGTTCTTCTCAGTTACACTGAAGAAAACCGACATAAATTACCAAGGAGACGTCTCAAAGTATCGCATCATTCCTGTATCTTCTGAAAACCAAAATACCAAAATTTAGTTTTACCTTCAGTGAGAATATTCGTATTTGTGGTCATTAAAATTGAAATTTATCATTGTTTTCGCAACGTCCCTTCTTTTGTCGGCTGATAACAAAAAATGCATTGGTATCTCTCTCCCGAAAACAAAAGCTCGAATTGAAAACGGGCGACCCAATTCCGATCTTTCAGTCCAGTATTTTTTATGAATATTTATAGAGGAAAGGAACCCGTGAAGAGCAGATTGTGCATTGTGCGTCTTGGGTAATAATGGGTGGGAGCTGACTTGATTAAAAACGAAATTATTCTCCTTCATTGGCAAGGGCTGAGCTATGCATGTTTATGTAGGGAGCCTCTTTTGTTAATCGGTGGAAATCATCATGGGTTCATGAATTCACTAAATGTTATCAATATCTTATGTGTGGCTACCTCAGTTTCAATGTCTTTTGTATTCGTCCATTTAAATTTTAGAAGTGTGAACCTTGTGACAGTCGCGAAGTTCCGTGCTATATGTTTTTGAGGTTTTTTCTTCTACGGAATAATAATTTGTTGAGCAATATATTATCAAATAATGTGTTTGGGTGATGTATTTTAAATCGAAATATATCAATTCAGTGCAATTGAAAATAATCAGAGAATCATCATTATAAATCAGGTAAAATCATATCATTATAAATCAATGAAATCATTATTACACCAATTCTTCGGTTCGGTGCCAGTAATCTAGTGTATCCGTGAAAGCTTCGGATAATGTTATTCGAATTCATATTCTAGACCCCAGCTCTGTCGTATATGGTGATGATGGTCCCGCCTCCTTCCCTACAAAGGTTTGAGCAAGACGAGTTATCCAAAAAACTTTTAAATTCGTATCCTTTATAACGTTTGCATTAAAAAAACAATAGAGTTTTTTTTCGGATGGTAATAAAAAACTAAGACAGATAAATGAGTTTGATAAATTTCCTGGGAGTCTTGCGTACCACATCGATATTCAGCCGCTCCATCTCCTCTAAAGATCGCTTCGAGTAGTGTGCCGACGCCAGATTCGGCCAGAACACCGCGCCTTATGGTATTTCTTGATGAACAACGCATCCTCCGGCAGGCAACTCGTACTATGAATTTCCCCGTTCACGGCCAGTTCGGAGCTAAAGAAGAGCGGCTTTGATATCCTCTTCTCGCTGATTTTCAGCCACAGCAGCACCTTCTTGGTGAACTTGGTGTGTGAAATAAACTTCACTTCGGAGCTCACTTCCTTCGTGGGGGAAGTAAAATATCAAGTGCCCTGCCAATCGTTGCCGTCCAGGGTGAGATAGGTCTCGCAGTCCATCACCACCGCTACCTCGCTATTCGCCGGGAAAATCGACTTGACCATCTTATTCAGCCGCTGCCGCTGCGTCATTGCCTGCAGTTCCGAGACCAGTGGACGGGAATTCCGCTTCCTGACATATATGTCCATGTTCGCCAGGTACTTTTTCACTATTTGGCCGGATGCACCGACCTCTCGGCCAAACGCATGAAGCGATGTAGCCACTTTTCCCTCGACCTTCCTCTTCGGCTTCTTGTCGCTCAGGGCCGTCGACCTTCCGGAACCGGGCTTTGTTTCGATGCTCTGTTTATTGTCCTATAATGCCAAGATGTTGTAGATGCCAGACCGGGCGTATCCGGCGTCCACAAAGTGCCGCACGATGTCAGTTTTCGACGCGGCGGGGTACCGTTCTTTGAACGCGCACACTTCTGAACGGAGTAGATTAGAATTCGACTGATAGATCTGTCAATTTTTTTCTGCTGACACATGGGTTACTATGATCGATACTGCACAGTTTCGTCAGTGCGTGTGAAGGTAAACCCATGAAAAAACGACAACTTTTGTCCATTTTTTTAATGCAAACGTTTTCTGTACCAGGCGCGCGACGCTCAAACTTTTGTAGACTATTCTTTTTAACTAATAAAATATGAAACAACAAAATAAAAATAGTCCATCATCACCAAGATCATGACAGACACAATAGAGGTACATGCAAATTAGAGAAAAAAAATTAATTGTCTATACAAGATAATCCGTTCAAAAAGAAACTTCGCCAGGTAAAACACTCATCGAAAAAAAATAAAAAGACTGCAAAAAACTGTTCACATAAGTTATCCGTTCATATAAACTTTCGTCAGTTGATATTTTCGTCATTCGGCTTTGCTTTCACGTGTGAAATACAGCTTTTCTCAGATTCTGCTAGTGTTGTTGTTGTTTTGGCATCGAGTTGAACACATTTATTCCTTTAAAATACAACGAATTTTGTGATGCACTTGTCAGGAAATGTAGTTGTGTGGACTCAAGAATGCATGTTGGCAGCACTGCCAACTACAACTGTCTCGCCATACTCGTTCATCCCAGCTTTTATGTGTACCCCCTTTCACAGCAACCCTTGAGCTCGTCTGACAGCTCATATGAGCACGGCACACGGATAATCGCACGCCTTCCTCGTTACAGCCATTGCAGAGCAAAGATGTGTTTGCGAGTCTCGGAGCAAAGCAGCATATCCCACGGAGCCCGGTGATTCACACATTGGCAATCCTGCCAGGAGCTGGAGTTTTCTGTAGTACGATTAATTGTTTCCGTCGCAGCTAATTGACTGTTTGGCCGATTATTTAGCGTGTGATAAAGTGAAAGAAGGTTAATAAATTTCGAACATAAAAACAAATACGTGGAAGTGAGAAAAAACATGGCTGTCGTCCTGGCTTAGTAATTGTGATTGGTGTATCATCGCCGGTAACTGGAAAATAGGTTGAACGTGAGTTTTTTCTATTTTCACTTTTTGTTTAGTTGTTAATTAAGGCAAAATGTGAAGTAATGTTGATGTGCTCCTGTGGCCGGGTGTTTAGTGCCACACATCATCATGCCGGGAGTTCGGGTTCGATTCCCGTTCTGGTCGAGGGAATTTTTCGTCAAAGAAATTTCCTCCAACTTGCACTGGAGTCACGCGTATTCTAGAGCTTGCCACTCAGGATGCTTTGAAGGCGTGTTATTTGGCGTAGGAATCTCAACTAAGTGCTAATAAAAATGGTGACGTTCCTCAAGGAACGTTAGTGTCATTTAAGTAGGAGAAGAAGATGTGAAGTGATGTACTTTTTATTTTATAAGAAAGGGCTTGTGGAAGGGATTGGAATCGTGTTAAATAGCGGATCGCGACGACCGCATTAGGTGTAAATAAAAGCGGATCGAGACGACAGCACTGGTATAAATTGAAAGCGGATCGAGACGACCGCGCTGGTATAAATTAAAAGCGGATCGAGACGACCGCGCTGGTATAAATTTAAAGCGGATCGAGACGACCGCGCTGGTATAAATTGGAAGCAGATCGAGACGACCGCACTATGTTGAATAGGAATATGATTGCGGCGAGAGCTCTTAATTTGATTGAAGCGGCTCGCGGCAATCGCAAATTTGATATCAGACATGCCACAGCAGATTATGTAAAAAAAAAATTAATACGGTGAAATTTAGATCAAAACTGGTAATGCAATCAAACCACATATTCTACGTCAAAAGACGCTATAGATCGTTCATGAGTGTCACCCTATTACGGCTATTTTTATAAACATATTGCAAGAACGCGCATGGTGGTCTAATATGTCGAAGAATGCAGAGGAATGGGTGACCTCGTGTGCGGTTTGTGCAACCAGCGTGAAACCTGAGAGTTCACGGGTTAGATTTCAACAGGCCTCTTTGTAATGAAGACGTACACATACAATAGTTTCGTGAGCGCGGTATCAATACTACTGTATTCCCAGCAAAATGGCCTGGGAGAGAACTGTATAGAACTGGTTAGTAAAGCAATGGTAGCACCAATTTCAACTGGGGCAAACAATAGAAAGGAATCGAAAGCAGAATCGCAGTTCGACCCTCATAAATATACCACGATGCGATAGAGATTCCACCACAGGACAAGTCGCAGCTCAGGAAGACTATTCAAAACGTAACGAAGCACAGCGACCAATACGTAATAGACGTAATCCGGCTAATTTAGAGAATATCGTTAGTGTTATGGAAGCTAAAGAATGAATTGGATGATAATATGATGCTGCTTTATAAGAGGGCAGCATCGAATTTTTTGGGAAAAAAGACGGGTGGGTAATGTCGGGGACATAACCGGAGTGACGTAGGACTCTACAAAGGGGACAGCTTTTGTTAAATATATATTTTAAATAAATTGTTTTATTTTCTTCTCCTACGTGAACCTATCTAGCTGAAAAATGGATTAGTTTACTGTTTACTCTTTATGAATATGTTGATGGTTCTGAAAAGAACCTTTGGTGTTGTGTTTTTGTTATCACTCGATATTCCCATCTTGTTCGGTTAAACCTTCCTGTTTAGCTATTGCGTTTGCCACTCGCCACAGCTTTCACAGTTGGAAAATTTCTTCCCATCCAGCTTGTGACATGTTGTTCAGTAAATTACATTTAATGCGACGTGCCGGAGAAACACTTTGCCACTCACTGAAACTAAGCTGCTCTGTTCTTGATGCGGGTTTTCTGATTGTCGTGAGCAGCTTTGCAAGCCAACTCGAGCACTCCGACGGCCGAAACTCTATAATCGCTGTTAGGTATACTGGTGCTCCGGCACCAATCCGTTCGGCCTAGTTACCCTTGCGGAGCAATCAGTGAATGCGACCAACAGGGAACTGGAGACCTGCACGGTTCGAGTGAGACTTTGCCTTTCCCTTAACTTGTCCTCCTTTGTTACGTCCACGATGCCGATGACGTACAACCACACGGGTATACGGTTTGAAAGAAAATAAGATATTTTTTTGGGGTCCGCGTGTTTTATACTCTAGCGGTACACACTCACAGGATAGAGACAAATCGGTAGACTCAGCCAGAGGGGCGAGTCCAACGAGACGAACGAATGAGCGTTAAAAGGGAGCGATGGCAAAAAAATACATTCATTACGATGTGTTCGCTCGTTGGATTCACATGCAGGCTAAAAAGGGTCCTTTTCAGGATCACAAAATTATCTTCAATCTAAAGAGTTTATTGTTTTGTTATCACTCGATATCCCCATCTTGTTCGGCTAAACCTTTCTGTTTAGCGATTGCATTTGCCACTCGCCACAGCTTTCACAGTTGGAAAATTTCTTCCCATCCAGTTTGTGACATATTTTACAGTAAATTACATTCAATGGCACGTCGCATTACCACCACTCAGTATCGGATTGGAGGTAATTTTAACCTGTAATTGAACATTTGCGATGACAGTGATACAGTGTCAACTTTCACTGTGGGGTCATAATTTGGACCCCGAACTCTATGTTTACAAAAATGTCCAACTAAATATGTCGCATTACAGGTCCGTCCAATTAGCTAAATGTCGAGATAAGTGTAAATTACTGTACTTTCTATCTAGAAGCAATTTAAGAATTGGTGAAAATCAATAAGCTCAGAACAACTGCCAAATTCACATACTCATCATATCCTGGCAAACAAATTATGAAAAAATCAATTTGTGTTTTATTATTATTTTGGATATTGTTTTAGAAAGCATTGAACTGTATTTCCTAAACTCTTTTTTGGAAGGTTTAATGGCCCTGAAAAGCGCCTTGTTTTATGAAATGGTTCCAATTTAGAAAACTTAGTACTCGTGGTTTTGAAAAAAACCATTTCGAACGCCCTCAATGCCGCCTTGTTCTGGATTTGCCACCAAAGCAGTTTGTATAAAGAACAAACTTTTTTCTTCTGCTACCTGATGCCGTTTTGCGATTGCGTTTGCCACTCGCCACTCGCTGCAACTGCCTATTGTCTTGATGTCCACCGAACCGAATGTGTTCTGTTCCGAATGCGGGTTTTCTTATCGTCGCGAGCAGCTTTACCAGCCAACTCGATCACTTCGGCGGCCGAAACTATATAACGCCGGCTAGGTGGACTGGTGCACTGGTACTAACGCGCTCGGCCTAGCTACCCTTGCGGGGAACTCCAGATCAACACGGTTCGAGCGGGATTTTGCCTTTCCCTTCACTTTTCCTCCTTTACCATGTCCAGACATGGCTGCTTGGGTTGGTTTGTTGATGTGTCGTGATGTGAACCGATGTGGTGTACGGTTTGAATGAGAATGATCGTTACGGCAGCGGAGCGGGAATTTTTAAGCTGACTGGCTGGCTCGAGAATTACGCATGTGTGAGACTGCGACCAATGTTTCGTTCATTTTTTTCTTTTTCCTTTCCAATCGTGCTTCATTCTATTTCGCTGCTGCTCTGGTTGCCCGTTTTGGTCGGTACGATTTGAGGAGCACATAATGGACCAATCAAAAATGGGCACATAGTGCATTTTGACAATGCTTGATATTTCACAATTATTCAATTATTTATCTCAAGAAAAATGAAATGTTATTCGTCATGATAGATGCGTATATATATTTCCTATCAATTGATGCAAAAACCTTTGCGATCTATTGAGAAATGCTCGAGTTATAAGCGTTCCAAATCTTGCATTTTTTCCTACTTGTTCAGTGCCTAGATTTCCATTTCACCCCCTATATCTTCCGGTTAGACGTAGTCCTACGTCAAAACTGAAGAGAGTCAAATTGTCCTTCATTTATTCCCCAGATTTCGATTTTTTAGAGAGGGGAGAGGATGTGTGGACTCAAGAATGCATGTTGACAGCACTGCCAGCTACAACTGTCTCGCCATCCTCGTTCATCCCAGCTTTTATGTGTACCCCCTTTCACAGTAACCCTTGAGCTCGTCTGACAGCTCATATGAGCACGGCACACGGATAATCGCACGCCTTCCTCGTTACAGCCATTGCAGAGCAAAGATGTGTTTGCGAGTCTCGGAGCAAAGCAGCATATCCCACGGAGCCCGGTGATTCACACAATAGTGTCCTTAATTCATTCCTGTTTCTAGTGTTATAACTATGAAAGTCACTTCCTCTTTCAACTCGAGGCAGCAGAACGTTAATTACTTTAAAAATGAACACCATAGTTAAATAAACAATTCTTCGCTTCACGGATAACCATTGCAGAACGTTCAGTATCAAAGATGAGGAAGTGAACCTATTACATGTTAGTGTTAATCGCATTATTTTATTCTGCAATTTTATTCTCATTTCTACGGTCAGCAAATCGAAGTTTCCGAAATCGTTCACAGTTCCAGATCTTGTGATCGTCCCTTCCGCAAACTCTACAGGGTATCCTTTCTCTTCCAAACGAACCTTGGAGCTGCTGAACCACTACTCCGAAACTGATGACTCGCCAATCGATCTCCTTTCTGTGGAAGCGCATTGCGGATTTCAACAGCAATACATTGAGCAGCGCCTCAGGACTACCGAACAGCATCCGCAGGATTTCAATAATCTTCAGGACTGTCTTAGGGAATAGGAGTCTACTTTTCAGCACCTCTAAAACCTCCCCTTTCAGGCACTCTTGCAAACGCACTAGGTTCTCGATGGGCGAACTGGGCTTTATGACGATGTCGTTTATTCCGACAGTTATTTTGTTTTACTTCATCTTCCTCGGAGCTTCCCGAGCTCTCTTCGTCGGTTTCGCAGCTATCTCCATCTTCGCTTTCCTGTTCTTCTTCTCCGCTATCACTCAGAGACTCTTTTTTTCCAGTTCATTTATTTGTAAGGCTCAATCGCATAAGCTTTGCGGAGCCGCTAATTCAAGGTTTGTTTATACAAAGTTTCAACTAATTTCTATGTTTAGTAGGATTCGACCGAATACTCGCGGTTTACTCGAGGTTAAAAGGGCAACATTTTTGTGGGACGGGTCAGGTTGGGGATATGGATATGAGGTATCGTTGTCTCAACCGAGGGTTGCCGCACGCACTGTAGCATTGTGCATAATGACCAGGGATAGCATCTGGTGTTCGACTAGCTGTCGAGGGTGGGCGACGGTGAGATGGGGGGACAAGACAAACAAACTAATAACGAAAAAGAAAAACACAAAAGCATTAAATACTTATACTAGACCGTTTCACAAACATATAGATCAACTGCATATAGCAGATGTCGCGAGGTCCCAACACGTTTCTAACAGGAACATAGGGTTGTCTTCCTTGGACCTCAAGGGCATTCAAAAGGTACTCTCTGGCTGCGTAATTATCCGTACATTGCCAAACTGCGTGATCGATGTCATCGTAACCGTTTCCACACCGACAGACGTTGCTTTGAACAAGATTTATTCTGTGGAGATGCACATCTAGCGAGTAGTGGTTGGACATAAGTCTACTCATTACACGAATGAAGTCACGACTTAAGTTCAAACCTTTGAACCACGCTCTCGAAGAAACCTTTGGAATAATTGAATATAACCACCGCCCAAGACTTCCAGTGTCCCAATCGGTTTGCCAACTCAAGAGGGAACTCTGACGCAGTAATTGGAAAAATTCATCGTATGAAATCTGTCTATCAAACAATTCGCCTTCCTGGGCACCCACCTTTGCGAGAGTGTCCGCCTTCTCATTGCCAGGAATTGAGCAATGAGAGGGGACCCAAACAAAGGTTAACTTATAAGATCTTTCGATCAGTGCACTCATCTGCTGTCTCACTTTTGTGAGGGTGCCTACTAGTTTTCATCGACTGGAGAGCCTCAAGCGAACTGAGACTATCCGAGAAAATGAAGTAATGGTCTGCAGGCTTGTTGGAGATCATCCCCAATGCGAAGTCGATTGCTGCCAGCTCAGCAACATAAACGGAACAAGGTTCCTGCAGTTTACGGAAGGCGCTTGAATTTTCATTGAAAACACCGAAGCCAGTGGATCCATTAAGGCGAGACCCATCAGTGAAGTATCTTTTCATGCAATTGGCTTTTTGGTACTTTCGGTTAAAAATACGGGGAATGAAAGTTGGTCGAAGCTGATCTGAAATCCCAAGTATTGCTTGTTTCATCGACAGATCGTATTCAATTGAGGAACTGCTGAAGTGAGCACGGTCTGGAGTAAACGATGGAAGACAAATATCTGATGAAATATAGTGATGATAAATTCTCATAAACCGAGATTGTATATTTAGATGAAGCATTTTATCAAAGTTTTCAATCACAAGTGTGTTCGTGATACCGCATTTCACCAGTATTCTGAGAGAAAGTTCCCAGAATCGGTTCTGTAGAGGAGTTACTCCTGCCAGAACCTCGAGACTCATGTTATGCGTTGAGTGCATACAGCCGAGAGCTATACGCAGACAATGATATTGAATTCGTTCCAATTTTAGAAGGTGACTTTAAGCTGCTGAGAGAAAGCAGAAAGAGCCATACTCCAGAATAGATAGAATAGTTGTTTTATAAAGCGTTATGAGATCTCCCGGATGAGCTCCCCACCACGTGCCGCAAATCGAGCGGAGAAAGTTGACTCTTTTTTGACATTTTTGCTTCAAATACGTAATGTGGGTATTCCAAGTGCATTTTGAATCAAACCAGACACCAAGGTACTTGAAGGTCAATGATTGGGTAATGTTTCTCCCCAAAAGCTTAAGTTGCAATTGGGCTGGGGACCGCTTTCGAGTAAACACTACCAGTTCTGTTTTCTGCGGCGAGAATTCTATCCCTAAGTTCCTTGCCCAAGAAGACAAGTTATCTAGGGAATATTGCAATGGTCTTTGCAAGTTTTCGGCATGGGGACCTCTGACGGAAACCACACCATCATCTGCAAGTTGTCTTAGCGTGCATTGTTCTGCCAAACTACTGTCAATATCTTTCACATAAAAATTATAAAGAAGGGGGCTGAGACATGAGCCTTGGGGTAGACCCATATAACTATTTCTGGAAGTTGTCAGCTATCCAAGGGTGAAGTTCATTTGCTTTCTGACAACAAATTGTACAAGAAGTTATTCAAAATTCCAGGAAGTCCACATCTGTTCAGATTGTCTGACAGAATTTATATCCAAGATATCCAAGAATACTGAAGCCAGTTGCTCCTTGTGCGCAAAGGCCAGTTGAATATCTTTAGAAAGCAACGCTAGACAATCGTTTGTTCCTTTGCTCTTGCGAAACCCAAATTGTGTACTTGATAGCAAATTATTTGTCTCGATCCATTGATCGAGTCTTCGAAGGATCATTTTCTCCAGCAATTTTCTAATGCACGAGAGCATAGCAATCGGACGGTATGAGTTATGGTCAGACGCTGGTTTGCCAGGCTTTTGAATTGCTATCACTTTGACCTGTCTCCATTCGGGTGGCACAATATTGTTTTCTAGTAGAGTATTGAATAAGTCTAGCAAGCGTCTTTTCGCGATATCGGGAAGATTTTTTAGAAGAACGAATTTAATCATATCGCATCCGGGTGAAGAGTTGTTCGATGAAAGAAGAGCCATAGAAAATTCCAGCATTGAGAATGGTCTGTCCAGAGGTCCACCGCTCGGAGACGTTTCTCGAAGAATATGTTGGGCTGGAACTGAGTCTGGACAGACCTTTTTAGCGAAATCGAATATCCATCGGTTGGAGTATTCTTCACTCTCGTTGGTAGATGAGCGGTTACGCATGTTGCGAGCTACCCTCCACAAGGTGCGTATTGAGGTTTCACGAGAAAGACCTTCGATGAAATTGCGCCAGTAACCGCGTTTTTTTGCTTTAACTAATTGTTTCAGCTGTATTTCAAGCTTTGAATATTCCTCGAAGTGTGTGGATGTTCCATGTCTGCGAAAAGCTTTGAAAGCATCAGATTTTTTCAAATACAATTTTGTGCATTCATCGTCCCAGCCAGGAGTGGCTGGTTTTCTTTTAAATGAAGCACTTGGAACTTTTCTTTTTTGTGCTTCCAGTGAGCTTTTATACAATAAATCGACGAAGAATCGATATTCTTCCAATGGTGGAAGTATATCTATTGATTCGACACCGATTGTTACCGCCGTTGCAAATTTTTGCCAGTCGATGTTCCTTGTTAGATCAAATGGAACTCGAGATGGTTCAGTGGATTGCGGGCTACACTTGATTGATATATTGATTGGCAAGTGATCGCTACCATGGGGATCATTGATGACCTTCCACTGACAATCTAATGATAGCGAGTTTGAGCACAAAGATAGATCGAGTCGGCTTTCCCGAGCCGGAGGTTTTGCAATTCGTGTCACTTCACCAGTGTTCAAGATAGTCAAGTTGAAATCGTCACATAAATCGTAAAAAATAGCCGCCCTAGCGTCATCATAAAGATCGCCCCACCCAGTACCATGGGAGTTCATGTCACCCAAAATTAGAACTGGGGTTGAGAGAATCGAAATTAGATTCCAAAGTTGACTACGGCTAATGGAAGTATTCGGGGGAACGTATACTGAAGCTATGCAGAGTTCTTTATTCTTTGCAGTTATTTGACAAGCGACGATTTCGACGTCTGATAGAGCTAGGAGAGGAATTTTATAGAAAGAGTAGCACTTTTTGATCCCTAAAAGTACTCCTCCATAGGAATCATCTCTATCCAGGCGAATAATATTAAAATCGTGGAAGTTGAGTTCTGTGTCAGAAGAAAGCCATGTTTCGGCAAGAGCGAATCTATCACAATCATAATTTTGAAGTAAAAATTTGAACGAGTCTAGTTTAGGCACTAGACTACGGCAGTTCCATTGTAGCACATTGATCATATCTTCTACTACGTTAGATGAATTATCCATCGAAAGATATGATTGATGCAAGGAAGGGCCATGAAGCAGTCAATTGCTTAAGATAAGACTTTAAAGATGGAAGCAAGGCAGAAATAAGGCTTCTGAGGGGGTCTTGAATTTTGAACGTGTTTAGTATGAAGTCCACAATGTCCGTAAAAGCTATCAATCCTCGATTAGACGCAAATTTTCTACGAGAAGATCGAGGAGCAGCGTTTTTATTTCTCTCTTCTCTGGGTAATGACGTAAAATTCTTGCTGCAACCAGGAACTGGCTGAGAAGGAGCCTTCGGATTCGTTTTTTTTGCTACTATTACCCTTGGAATTAGACAATCTTCCGAGGGTCATTTTAGCTTTCTTACGGTGCACCATTGGTGAAGAGAGCTTTCTTTTTGATGATTCATCCTTTATTGAAGATTCTGGTGCAGCCGAAGTATGACCCTCATCAGAATCAGAATCCGATTCTTGAGATGACAAAACCGAAAATTGGTTTTCATTTTGAGCGGCTGATGCGGTCTTTAGCATTTCAGCATAAGTCCGCTTGGAGCGTCCAGCGATAGAACGCTTCACTTTATCGGAGTGCTGTTTGTACCTTGGGCACTCTTGTAGAGGGTGAGGATTCTCGCCACAGTGAATACATTTTTCCACTGTTTGAGTGCAAGAATCCTCACTATGTTTATCGCCACATTTGCCGCAACGAAATTCGTTGCCTCAGTGGCTAACCGAGTGTCCCAACTTTTTACATTTGGTACAATTATAAACCCGCGGTACAAACAGGCGCACTGGGAAAAAAAACATTTTCTACTTTCACATAGTTTGGGAGAACAGAACCTGCGAAAGTAACTCGAAAAGAGTGCGAGGGCTTATAAACTTTTTTATTTTCTTCCAAAGATGCTTAATGCAGATTTCTAACATCCAGGATCTTTACAAGATCTCCAATCATCGAGTTTTTGAAGGAACCCGACGCTTGTTTTAGTTCATCGACACTCAGACTCGCGTCGGTTACTACGCCTTCTATCTCCACTTCTCGAGAAGGGATGTAGATGTGATACTCCCTGTTAAAAACTTCGTGGTCAACAATCTTGTTGGCCACATCAAAAGTCGGTGCTTCTACACGCAGTTTGTCCGGTCTCTCTTTATGTATCGAGACGCCCTTCTAATTACGCAGCAAATCTCTTGAAATATCAAGAGTTCTCAAAGCTTTTTCCTTGGGCCGAAAGAAAACAACCCATGGTGCCTTCGAGGACTGTTGATAATAACGCGTCCGCGCAACATTGGCATCAGCAGATGTCATAACGGTTGCGCAGACGGTGCGCAACCGCCTATGAAAACGAAAAAAAAAACTCGCACGCACACACACAACTCACACGCACACACTCGCGCAAAAACTCAACTTAAAACTAACTTAGACTAAAAACTAACTTAAACTAAAAACTAGCTCAAATCAAAAATATTCTTGAAAAAAAAAACAATAATTTCGTAAAAAAAAATTTAATAAATAAAAACTCAATAAAAAAATTTAGTCTGATGAGTTCGAACAACTTGAACAACCCTATTCAGGGAGCTATACAACGCTGCACGCTACGGTATAAGCACAATAGCGAGACGGCAAAAACTATTCTATTGTACTTCTCTGTTTGATGTTTGGTGAAGATACAAATGTGACGCTCAATGGAACCAATTCACAGAACACCGGTCCAGCGTCGCTGGAGAGGTGCTGCTTCCTCGCTGTTCCGGATGCGTTGGCACTTAACTTGTCACCAATGGGCGAAAGAAAAAAAAACAACAACCAAAAATCACTTTGGCGGAGGGGGAAAAAAAACTTTCCAGCTTCGATATTGTAGCGGAGGACGGACAATGTGTGTCCGTCTCTTGCAAATAATCGACGAGGAATGAGAGACTCTTGTTCTTCTTTTTCTTCTTCTTCAGAACTGTCATTGCCATCTTACTCCGCAATCTCTTTCTCCTTCTTCATACTTTTACATTTATCCTTCTCTTTCACTTTTCTCGGGTCTTCGGAGTGTCCGCACGACGTATCACTATTCTTTCGACCATTCGAAAAACACTCCGGCGAATTTTGTTTTTCAACTATTTTCTTAGCAGATTTTTCACTTTTGGCGTTGAGTGTTTCGGGTACGCACTTCGACTTTTAGCAGGATTCACTGGCACTGGATCTGTATTCCCAAGCTTTCCCTTCTTCGACTTTTCATTCTCGAGCTCTCCTTTCTTTGGTTTCTTCTTCTCCGGGTTCACTTTCTTCTGTTGCATATCACGCAGGGCCCGAAATCTTCGAAGGTGAAAAATGAAGACCGACTCTACTCTCAGTAGCTTCACTTCGACTAGAACTGCTTCGGCAGTCGCTGTCAACAAAAAATGAATTGACTAGAAAATTAATTGACTAGCGTTGACTAGCAAGAATGACTGATGAATTAGTCTATTCAATTATTCTAACTGACGCGACTAATGAATACAAATCTGCTTCTTCATTCAACTGACTTCAATCCAAACGAATTCTTCATATAAACCATAAAAAGATATAAAGAGGAACGAAAACTTGATTTATGATGCAAAAAATTAGTTACCCCGTTAATGCACGGTTTATTGTCTACCCATCGTGAACTCAAACCAACGAACTTAGACAGTTATCAGGTATGCTATAAAGGTCCTCGCATTAGCATATTAGTAAATAGCGTGCAAAATAGCGCAAACACACTGCCCGCTGTTTTATACGTGTGAGGAATTTTCGTGTACGATACAAAAAAAACTAGCTCACCTGTACCTTACCTGTTTAGTCGTTTTGGCGGAGAAACTGCCTGAAGAAGCTGAAAGTCATTTCCGACTGAATACGGATATAGTCAGTCAGATAGTCAGCTGACTATCCTCAGTAGACTATGACTAGGCCGAGCCCTGATATCACGCTTAACTTTTCAATAGGACCTATCTGTTTTGATCGATTTTCTTCATCTACATTCTCTACCGTTACTAACTCAGCATTTCCTGATTTGTTCGACAATCAGGAGTGTAGAATGAAACCTCGTTTATCGAAATATAGGGGTAGTGGGGGCAATTTGTTCAGTGGGGGTAAAGTGGTCACCTGCTTGTTTGGTAGTATTGGTAGTAGATCTGTCGCATGTCAAAATATAAATAAAAACAAAAATTGCTCTCTCGATAGCCATTCGACCGTTCGTTCCGTGCAAATGATATCTAAGGAATTTCTCGAGAAATTTAATTTATTCAGTCTGATTTTTTTATTTATAATGATACTATATCCCATTGAGAGATTAGATCTTCTTCACAATTTTTCGCCAATAATCCCGATCCATGGCTGCAGTTCTCCAACTCCCGGCTGCACCGATTCTTGCCAAGTCCTGCTCCACCTGGTCCAACCACCTCGCTCGCTGGGCTCCTCTCCTTCTTGTTCCTACCGGATTCGATGCGAACACCATCTTTGCAGGGCTGCTGTCCGGCAATCTTGCAACATGCCCTGTCCATCGCACTCGTCCAGCCTTGGCGACTTTCTGAATGCTGGGTTCGCCGTAGAGTTGCGCCAGTTCGTGGTTCATTCTCCTTCTCCATACTCCGCTTTCCTGTACACCACCGTATATTGTTCTGAGCACTCGGCGTTCGAAAACTCCAAGCGCTTGTGAGTCCTCTTCAAGCATCGTCCATGCTTCGTGCCCATAGAGAACAACCGGTCGAATTAGGGATTTGTACATGGTACACTTCGTACGGGGTCGGAGTTTGTTGGACCTCAAGGATTTGCGGAGCCCATAGTAGGCTCGACTTCCATTGACAATGCGTCTTCGAATTTCACGGCTGTTGTTGTTGTCAGTTGTTATCAACGAGCCAAGGTAGACAAACTCCTCTACCACCTCGAGCTCGTCGCCGTCGATCACAACACTACTACCAAGAAGAACTCTGTTGCGATCAGTCCCTCCTGCTAGCATGTATTTAGTCTTAGACGCATTGATCCCAAGCCCAATCAGCCCTGCTTCGTGTTTCAGTCGGGTATACAAGTCGGCTACCGTCGCATGTGTTCTTCCGATTATGTCCACGTCACAAAATTTTGTAGGCACCATTCAGGATTGTGATGGCCCGATAGTTCCCACAATCCAACTTGTCGCCTTTTTTATAGATGGGGCAGATTACCCCGTCTTTCCACTCCTCCGGTAGCTGTTCTGTGTCCCAGATCCTGACTATCAACCGGTGCATACACTCTACAAGTTTTCTCGGTCCTCCCTTGAAGAGCTCCGCTACGAGGCCATCCTTACCAGCTGCTTTGTGGCTCTTGAGCTGATTAATGGCCTCCTTAACTTCACCCATCGTCGGGGGTGGTACGTCGTCGTTGTTCATTGCACCGGTGTAGTCCTCCTCAACGCCGTCTAGGTCTCCTGTCTGCGCGCTGTTCAGGTGTTCATCGTAGTGCTGCCTCCACCTTTCGATCACCTCGCGTTCGTTCGTCAAGATGCCTCCTTCCTTGTTTCTGCACATTTCGGCCCGCGGCACAAAGCCTTTCTGCGAGGCGTTTAGTTTCTTGAAGAACTTCCGCGATTCTCGAGAACGATAAAGCAGCTCCATCTCCTCACACTCTTTCTCTTCCAGGCGGCGCTTTTTTTCCCGAAAGAGATGTGTTTGCTGCCTTCGTTTCAGTCTATATCGTTCCACGTTTTGTCGAGTCGCTCGTTGCAGCATGGCTGCGCGTGCTGCATCCTTCTCGTTCAGGAGTGCTCGGCACTCGTCGTCAAACCATTCGTTCCGTTGTCCTCGTTGTTCATACCCGATGACGGTCTCTGCTGTGCTGCTAATTGCTGATTTTAAGGAGTTCCAGCATTCATCGAGGGGAACAGCATCCAGTTCGTCTACCCCCGGTAACGCAGCTTCAAGACGCTGCGAATATGTTGCAGCAACGTTCGGCTCCTGTAGTCGTAAGTGGTACCGTGGTGAGCGCTGGTGTCTTATGTTATTGACGACTGACAGTTTAGAACGCAGTTTGACCATCACCAGGTAGTGGTCTGAATCGATGTTAGCGCCACGATAGGTTCTGACGTCGATGATATCCGAGAAGTGCCGACCGTCGATCAAAACGTGGTCAATTTGTGTTTCTGTTTGCTGTGCTGATCTCCAGGTGTAACGGTATTGGAGGCTGTGCTGGAAGAAGGTGCTACGTATGGCCATGTTCTTGGAGGCAGCGAAGTCGATAAGTCTTAGGCCGTTTTCGTTGGTTCGCTGATGGGCGCTGAACCTACCAATTACCGGTCTGAATTCCTCCTCCTGGCCGACCTGAGCGTTCAAATCACCGATGACGATTTTGATGTCGTGTTTTGGGCAGCGATCGTATTCACGCTCTAGCTGCGCGTAGAATTCTTCTTTATCGTCATCGGTGCTAGCTAGATGGGGGCTGTGGACGTTGATAATGCTGATATTGAAGAAGTGGCCTCTCATCCTCAATCTGCACATTCTCTCATTGATCGGCCACCAACCAATCACCCGTTTTTGCATCTCCCCCATCACGATGAAAGCTGTACCCAGCTCGTGTGTGTTGCCGCAGCTCTGATAGATGGTATATCCACCATGGAACGATCGCACCATCGAACCTTTCCAGCACACCTCCTGCAGCGCTACGATGTTGAAATTGCGGGCTCTCAATATTCCCGAAAGAATTCGGGTACTCGCAAGAAAATTGAGAGACTTGCAGTTCCATGTTCCGAGTACCAATCTCTAGTCCGTGTTCTTTGCGTGGGTCTAGTCCGATTGTCCTGTCTCGAATTTCTTTGTGAATTTTCCTGTGCGTTTTATTTTTACGGATGGCAGGGCCTGCACCAACCCCCTGTCTCGCCGGAGGACCGTCGTGCACAGCTCTTTTTAGAGTCCCCGCTGGCACGAAGACAGTGATCAGCCGCCCCTAACATGGGGATCAGACGCTGTTTTGAGCCGCACTTCCATGGTGAACAGACGCTCGGATAGGCTCCCTTCCCTGTCAGCATACGACCAAGATCCCACCGGGGTTGGTTACCCGATCTTCACTATGGTTACTCGTACCCCAGCCGGCACCACGGGGAGGTAGGGATAGGAGTTACTGGACAGGAAGCTAAGGACCACGAATGGGGTCTATTTTATGCCTGCAGGTACGCGAAGTACCGATGGTACGCTTAGTCCAGTCATTTACCAGCCATTATTCAGTCTGATATGTTGGACAAATCGTCAGTTTAGACGACTGTTCAGAAATTATAGAAGAGGTGAACCGATATTTTGTTTAATCTCAGCGATTTATTAGCATAGAAATTACTTCGATGTTTGGGGGCAAAGTGGTCATAGGTGAATAACGACTTACAATTTTCTGTTTACTAAAGCTGATATATCTCATCACATTCTGCTTTTTTTATCCCATCTGTTCATTTATGGCTCATTTTGCAATTCAGCTGTAACAGAGCCGAATTTATTCGTGTACATTTTTATCTTAAGATAACTTTTGTTGTATATTACACTGTAGTCATTTTTAAGCGTAAGAGTATTCCTATCTATCGATAAACATATGTTCTATCTATTACACAGTAGCCGTTTAGGCGTAAGAGTATTCCTATTCTATCGATACACAACATATGTAGCCTTTTTCGGCGTAAAAATATTCCTATTATTCGAATGTTCACAGTTGAACTGTTCTCAGCGGGACTGTTGATATGAGGCTTCCATTGTTGTGTTATTAATAGTGTCAATTACCGATACTGCAGACCGAAAATGTGAGCAGTAATGGACTGGGATTACCGTCACATGATGGTTGTTGCGTAAGAGCTAGAATAACACACAAAGATGGTCAGTTGAGGGGTCCTGAGTTATGAGCTCATGATCGTTCGTTTAGTAGCGGACATGCAACCAATTAGGCTACGAAGACCCCCTATTCTGCTCTTGAAGAGGTTCCTTTTGAAGCTTCGACACTGACCACTCTAATTAAACCAAGCCTAAACCAAGAGACTAAAATTCAGTCTCGTTGCGGAACGTTATGTGTTTCTTACTACGGTTTTATATGCATGAAAAAAAATTAATTTAGACTCTAGGTGAATAGACAAAGCTTATTTCATACATGTACCTACTATATAAAATATGATTTGTAAACATTTGGACGAAAAAAACATATAAATCTATCCCTTTAACATGATATGTGCGAGTGACCACTTTAGTCGCACTAGGTGACCACTTTACCTCCAAGCAAAAAAATGTTCGATATTTCACCTTTTTTCTAATGATGAAAAATGTACTATTTTGAATTTTCATAGTAAAAGCCGTTTGCTATCTTGAACAACAATGAGATGAACTTTAATATTCTTCGAAAACGGGAATTGAAGTGGTGTGTGTACGCTGAAAATGGGCATATTCCTTAGGGTGACCACTATGCCCCCACTACCCCTATGTAAAAATTGGTGCAAAATCTGTTTGCAAGGTCGTGATTTTCGAAAGAGAAAGTCAATAAAGAGAATCGATCATAACAGATAGATCCTTTTGAAAAGTTAAGTACCACATTATCCTTCGAGCTTTTCTTCGTACCTTCTTCTTCTAATTCCTTCTCACCATCAGCATCCTTGTTTCGCATCAATTTCAAACAATAGGGAAACTGGGGGGAATGTGATCACCCTAAGAAGCATGCCCATTTTCTGTGTCCACATACAACTAAATATTCCCGTTCTTCGAAGAATATTGCAGCTCAACTTATTGTAGTTCAAGATAGTAATCAGTTTTTATTATGAAAATTGAAAATAGTACAAAGTTGAAAAATAGAACATTTTTTTAGTGAGGAGGTAAAATCGTCACTCGCACATATCAGGCTAGAAGGGATAGATTTATGCGTATTTCATTGGCCTAATTTGTTTAAATCATTATTGAGATAGTAGGTACATGTATGAAATAAGCTAGGCCTATTCACCTAAAGTCGTATTTAAATTTACTCATACGCACTAAACGTAGTAAGAAACACACAACGTTTTTCATATTGAGGCTTGGTTTTGGGGTGGCGTATTTTTCCTGGGTCAAAACCACAAAACGGACTACTTCAGAAGCAGAAGGTGATCAGGTATATCAGCTTTTAAAAACAGAACATTGTCAGTAGTAATCCTCCACTGACCACTTTGCCCCCAAGCAACAAGATAATTTTTATGCGCAATAATCGCTGAAAATTAAAGCAATAACGGTTCACCTCTCCTAGAATACGTGAACGGTCGTCCAAACTGTTGATTTATCGAAAATATCAGGTCAAATAAACCTTATTTCACTAGAAATGCCTTAAATTCGAAACGCACAAAACTACGGCTGAATGGCTACAGAGAGAGAGCGATTTTTGTTCTTATTTATATTTTAACATGTGACAGCTCCACGGAAGTACAGGGTAACTCAAATGTCATGAATTTCTTCAAACATAAGGTTATACTACCAAACAATCAGTTGACCACTTTACCCTCACTTCCCCTACAGCTTTTCCTCCATTTCTATACGCAAGCTTCTTCTGGTGGGCTTCTTCTTCGCAAGTTTTTTCTACTTTTACGCTTTTTTAAACTCCAGCTCCATTTCTAGATTCCCCACAGGAAATAGTATTACGGCGTCAAATCGCAAGACCGAGGCGGCCAATTGACTGGGCCAATTCGTGAGATAACACGCTCTCCAAACTTGGTTTTCAATAAATCGATTATTAAATTCGCTGTGTGGCTTGTGGCGTTGTCCTGTTGAAACCCAAGTGAAACCCAAGAGACCCAAGTTCAAGTGCCTATCATCCGATTCGGGCCAAAAATATTCGGTTATCATTGAGCGGTAGCGATTCCCATTCACAATAACGTGCCGGTCTTGATTATCACGGAAGAAGTACGGCCCAATGACACCGCCGGACCATAAACCGCACCAAACCGTAATTTTTTCCGGGATGCAATGGTGACTCATGGAGTACGTATGGATTGCTGACTGACCAATAACGCATATTTTGCTTATTGACGAAGCCATTCAGCCAGAAGTGAGCCTCATCGCTGAAGATGATTTTTCGATGAAAATCCGGAACATTTTCAAGTTGTTGCTCAGCCCAATTCACGAACATACGACGCTCCTGGTGTTCAAGCGGTTTAAGTTCTTGCGTCAATTTGATCTTCGCCACAACGACGTCACAGAGATGCACAACACTTGAGAACGACGTGTAAGAGACTGATTTGGGTCTTCCTAAATTGATGCGCTAACGGCAGCAATATTTTCGACACTACGGGCACATCTTTGTCTCACTGGCACGGGAACATTTTGTACTGTACCTGTGGATTCAAATTTTTCCACTAGACGCTCAATTGTTGATCCGGCAGGACCATTATGACGACCATAAATTGGACGTAGCGCGCTTAAAGTTGAAGCCATTGACTTCGAATTTCGGTAGTAAATTTTAATAATCTCGATTCGTTGTTCGATCGTATATCTCCCCATTATGAAATGACAAACCTTACTGAAGACAAATGTCAAGAGAACGGGAAAAATATGGCGTCGTTTGCTGTCCCTTTTTGTCTACTTTTGTAGCGTCCCTATCGAAATACCCGTTATATGCAAGTTGAGGGAACTTTTGTTCCCACCGAGATGTGTTTCCTAACACAGCCATCAAAGCCAAGGTGCCTTACATTACATTGCGTTTGTTCAAATTCTTTACTTACACAGCTTGAGTGTTGAGTTCCGTTCGAAAATTGTTTCATTCAATCAATAATTTAATCAATACAAACAAATGAATACTAAGTCCAACGTCAACCTTGCGGTTATATCACAGATATGACGATTTCGATCGGTGGGCGATGGACATCATCTGATTGGCTTAGGGTTCTATTGCGCTTTCCAAATTCGTCATAATGAATGTGTGCAGCAGCCCCCATTGGCGACTCAAGCCGATAACCTAGAAGGTCAGCTTCTTCCGCTACGGACGGAGCAAGGAACAAAATGACTTCATCTCTTGCGATTCGATCCTTTCGTTTGTCTACAGTTGTCTACAGCGGGAAGCATATCGTTTTCGTTCGTGTTTGGCAGTCCCACGTTCCACACTTCCACTTCCTGATCCCGATCGACCAGTCACTTGACTTAACTGTGTGCTCGTACTTGAACATTTGAAACCGTCCTATTTCCGGATTCACCGCCGTTCGAGGCCGCCATCGATATATTAAAGCGGAGTTCTGTCATGCAGTAACCAGTATATCTAAGGATATCCTTCACCACCACATCGTCAAGAAATATATTACCGCAATAAACTCCCTCCCTCCGTTTCTTTTTCACCTACTGGTGGTGAAAACAATCCGATTGTCTACACTTAGTTCCTTCGAACGGTTGAGAGTCTGCTCTGAATTCGAGGAAAACCCGTGAAGGACTGTGTTTAGGAAATCATTCTACAATGTTTTTAAATCACAAAAAAAAATCAATTACATAAACCGATTTAATGCGGCCAAAATCGAACGAGTACTGCAATTATTTTTCTTTGTCGAAACAATAATAACTATTGAGTAATTGGATTTTATTTTTCGATCAAATTTGACGTTTTTTATCAGAAAAGAACTATAATAGTGGCATAGTTGTGCATTTTTATGCATAATTCCATTTCTATTTCGTTATCGATTCTGCTTTTCTTGGTTCAGAGAATATGACTCTGTATTCTGACTGCTGCCAAACTCTGATTTCTTGTAATTTGTGATTCGTTAGAATTCCTTTACATTTGAGTTATTTATGTGCTTTCGAACTACGAAACTTATACTTTTGGTACTACTTTCAAAGTATCATGATATGAAATACACCATAACTACTGTGCTAAATATTTCTTTCAGTTATATGAACAAATTAGATCTGTTACTTTTTCCGCGCTCAGCCGCAGACGTATCGTGCTTATAAGTGTGCATCGATATAGTACGATACACCTTCTTCTTTGGCTTGGCTCAAAATTAAGCGAACGTGCACTTATTGCATACTATACAGTGCCGCATGAGGCATTTGTAAAAAAATAGTCATTTCTTCTTTCCTCATCTGCGCTGTAGATAAAAAAATACATCAGACGAAGTAGATAAAACACTCATCTAAAATAAACCAAGGAACGCCTCGATTCAGCACCCGCAAAGCGCTGAGCCGTTCAAAATCTGAGGCAACCGGGCGGATTGTAAACTCATTAAAATGATTTATTGACTAAAACGAAAAGCAAAGATAAATGCTCATAACACATAAATGTGAAGATAACAATCAACTAAAAGAACTGCATTTCAAGAGTGAGCAATTGAGAATTCATACGTAGTACGGCACACGAACAGTACTGTGAAAAAAAAAGCTATTAGCTTCAATCGGAACAATAGACAACGGAATGTTTTTATGCCCTCGGAAAAAGTGCATCAGAACCTATGATAAAAATCATGATATTTGCAATAAATAATTTTAGCTGAATCATTTTCAAAATAAGACTAAATAATCTGTATTTTTGAAATAAATTGCTGAAGGTATATCGAAATATCGTAATTGATATGAAGCATTGCGATATTGCCACGCGACATTATAAAAACGTTGCTGTTCACAAAAAGATACAGGTCGGTCTCGATTATCCGGAGTATTGATTTTTTTTCACTTCGGATAATCGAATCCTCCGGATAATCGAATCATAAAAAAACGACGTAATATAATTATGATTTGCACTTATTTATTAAACGGTTTTATCTAGCTTGGAACCGTTTGTGTATTTATGACTTTGTAACTTCGTAACTTTGTAACTTTGTCTGTAGCGCTGTACCACATTAACAGAAATTTAACCCTCTTCCTGTTGATCGTTTGATCTGAAATTTGGAACACATCTTTATCTCTGGTGTTATTATAAAACTGCGCATTCAATGATCTTGAAAATCCAAGATGACGCGGCTATGAAAAAAATATGGCGCCATTTTGCGGTGGTGGTCATTTTAGATTTGCATTCTTCATAAACAACATTGTTCTACTAGTCAAGCCTTTCCATTTGATAACCACATTGATGTGGGTGTGAAAAAAAAATATATGGTTCATATTGTGGTGGCGGCCATTTCGGATTTGCATTTTTCATAAATAAGTGTGTTCTACTAGTCAATCCCTTTCATTTAATATTTACATTGATGGGGTTCCTAGAAAATATGTAATCCGCCATTTTGTAGTGGCCGCCATCTTATATTTGCATTTTTCATAAATAACTGTGTTCTACTAGTCAAACCCTTTCATTTCTAGATCAACATGTCAAAAGAGCCTACCTCCTTTCATCGATTCTCTTCATCGGCTCTCTCTTTCGATAACCACGGCCTTTCAGACAAATTTTGCTCCAGTTTTGCCATGTAATTTGATAAACAAGGTTACCTTTCACACTTCTTATCGTCGAACACATCGGACTATGCTGTTACTGCTGAATTATTAATGAAAGAGAATGTAGATGAAGAGAATCGATCAAAGAAGATAGGCCCTTTTGATATGTTGATCTAGATTTGATACCCATATTGATGAGGTTGTGAAAAAAATATATATATCATCGCCATCTTGTGGTGGCGGCCATTTTGAATTTGCATTTTTCATATACAACTGTGTTCTACTAGTCAATCCCTTTTATTTGATACCCATATTGGCTATTCAATAGAATTCAAAGAAAATCAATGAATCCAACTTTAATACGTTTTTCAATAGTATAAAAAGTATTGAAAAATCATGTCTCAAAACCACGACTCATATAATCAAATAACAACAAAATATAAACCTACAAAGGAAGAAATTAATCAACTCAACGATCCACTAAGCAAATAATCTGCAAGCTCGATCAACAAATCAAATTAGGAATTCCATGTAAACGGAAACTGCAACCCTTCATAACCTTCAACTGCAAATGTTGGTCATTTATATCGCTACAAGTTTGCCGATTTGAAAACATTGTTCGTTGTAGAGAACAAATGAGCCTACGGTTTCCCATAGATATGCTTAAAACATCCTTCACGTGGAATGAAACAACTTTTAATAAATGGTAAACCCAAAGTGTGAACTCAAGCTTGCGTTTACAAGTCAAGTATAATTTCAAAAGGACTACTCCACAAAAGAATAATGAAGCTGATTTATATTTGATTGTAATCTGATCAGTGATTGCCGCGTTTCTTACCATTCTCGTCGTTTAATTGCTATGTTGACGTTTACAGTGGGAATGTGTTAAACAAATGAACAAAATGTAGCGTGACAACAAACCATTCAGAACAGTTCGAATAGTAATCTTATTTGCAAATTTAAGTGTTAGGTAGCAGCAAATAATACTTCTCTTGACATATTTCATTGTAACGATTATAATTTCTCCTAGAGAGATTTGTAGTTGAACTGACCTGATTCTATGTCGAAAGATGGTGGAAATTGCGAATCGTTGGCACAAGTGAATTTTACCTGTGAAGATGCCTTGAACGTTTCAGAAGTAGTGTCCCATCATTGGAAACAAGATATGATGATATGCTTAAGTTATAACCAATTAGTCATGCCCGAGTAATGTGGTTCATACGTTGAAGCAGAGTCAAACGTAACAGAGCAGCAGTATTGAAAACTTTGTGTAAGAAAGTTGCTAGAGTACCATTCTAGGGAAGCGTTGATCAGTTGCAAATATTCAAACTATTGGGAGGACCAATCAAATCGTTCAGAAATATTGAGTAAAGCAACGGTCCAAGGTACTGCCTTGAGATAATTCTGAGCTGCTTGTAAAATTTTCCGATTGATCGGATTAAATTCATTCGCAAAGTTTTCGGATGGTGAGACTTAGCCCAGTGATTTCCAAGATGTTGTTTTGAAAAACAAGAAAAAAAAACAAAAAAAAAGTTCAAAACAAGGAAGTGTACTCCTTGTACGAGTACCTTTTCTCGAATAATATGCAGATATTGCATACATTATTCAGGAATCTTCAAGATGTTGCTCTCCGTATTTTGCAAGCGTAAAAACGAAACGGACTATAGCACATATGTTGCAGCAACATAAACAATTACACTCCCACGCTCCCGATTCGATTTGACTTACAGACCATTGCGCGTGGTGCTCAGAATGTAGATTTGAAGCGAAGTGTAACATAGCCATAGAGCCCTAATCGAGCAGCGAAGCTGCGTGTTTATTTTTTTTAAATGAACTCTCAAGGAAAACATACCCAGTGAAAAGAAGTGTATTGCAGTGTATTATAGAAGTGTGTTGTATTTTTGTGTATTTTTTCTAATATTAGAAGCATGCTTTCGTTAGTTTTATGAGAATATCTTGTTAGGTTATGCGTATTTAATCTATAATATATGAAAAATTATAAAATAATGCTATGTTTTAAATAGTAACTAAATATTCTATGTATTCTGAGAATAACTCGATGACTCGGTTCGCATACGACATAATCCATGGTACTTATGATGAAATGATTCTGAGAAACAGCATTGTTCATTGTTCGTATCATTTCGAAAATAAAAACGTGTCATTTTCGATATCGTTTTCTTTCATTATATTGTGACCGAAATTGAAAGAGGGCCCTCTTGGATTTCCATAAATGTATAATTTCTGAAACCAAAGAAATAGACAATACGATAGCTCTATACAAATTTTTTCGTGCCCAAATGAGTGATCTTCGGAAGGGAAAATATTTGCTCACATTGTGCTGCAGCCCTATCGATGACCGCCCTTGAGATTAGTTAAATGATATCTTTCGAGATTTAATAACATCACTCACAATCCATTTAAGAGCGTTTTGACCTAGTTTAGGGTTTTCGTTTCGCATTTTATGTATAAGTCAGCAGATGATTTTGCTAATGTATGTGGGCAACACACACTGTCTTCCTAGTTCTTTCTCTACTTTACCCCTTTTCACTTGCTTGACGTGTAATTTCTTCATTCGAGTAGGTAACAGAAGAAAATTTTCATTTGATTTCCTCTGTACACTACAATTAATTCTATCTGGTTAACCTAGATGTTCGCTCAGGAAAATTTACACATGAATCGTTCCGCAATTTTTTTTCCATCGATATATTTGATGTTCATTAATATTGTTAATGCGCACATACTGTTTCATGTGGTTGTTCAATTTAGATCGAAAATGGAGGTTATGTATGTTTCCACCTTTTAAACTTTAATTTTACAACATAATATGTAATCCTTATAATCTTGCGAATTTAAGATTTTTATCGGTTGATTTTGACTATATTTGAGTTTATTTGTTATTTATAAATATGTACGATAACATGAGCTGTATTTGTAACACTTTTCCGATCCAAACTATTTTGAGAAATAAATACAGGTAATCATTTTCTTTCACACAATATAATATGACATTCCTAATTTAAATTTAACAACATCTTCTGAGAGATAAGCAGCCATGAATTAAATTTTGTAAGCGATGACCGATAAGTTTTGCATTTTAAATGGTACTTACGTTCCCTGGCTAGTTTCTTCTTCGGATTATTGGGTCATTTCTTTTCTCGTTTGAGATATCGATGCCGATTAAGTGTTCATTATTACATTTTTCTATGAAGAAAGAATATTTTATCTTATTTCCTTGAATTGAAGAATTTCATGCCTCGTCTTAGTAGTTGGCAGAACCATCTCAGATAGCACTGAAACGTTGTTGATGTAAAGACATGGGTCATTTAAGCAACTTTGCATACATGAAACCTTCAAAAATGAATTAGACTACCTTTTAAAAAGGATAAAAAAATTCGCAACTTCTTAATTTTCTACAAAAAATTATAACTCAATTACTAAGATACCTAGAAAATTCTGTTCAAAGCATGAATTGTAAAAATTTGTTTTAATTTTCATGAAAAAAATACCGTTGCTTCATTTCGCTCATTTCGCTGATTTTAAAAATTAAAACTCATTTTTCTCAAAAACGTATTTTTTTAATTTTCAAAAAAATTATATGAATAGCCATTTCAATTTCCAGCAAGTCGTCCATCATCGGAAGATGGTCGTCCATCATCGGATGAACTTTCGTCGAAGACATCAACTTTCTATTCTTTATAGTTTCCGGAATATAATGTATTTTTAAATAATGTTTTATTCGTAACATTTTCGTGGGTAAAATTTCCCGTTTGACATGTTCTTGACATGTTTATAAATAGAAAAAAATTCAGAACATGTAAATCGCGATAATTTATACATCAAAATGTTACGAGTTAATAAGCAAACAAGTTCAAAGCAAACATGAAAAAGTGGTTGTCAGAAAAACGTTTTCCCTGTATAGGTTATTTATATATATTTTTTCAGAATTTTAAAAACACATGTTTTTGTGAAAAATGAATTTTAATATTCAAAATGTTTTTTTTTTCAATGATTTTTTTCAAAAAAATTGTTTGATATTTATCAATGAAAACACAAATAATTTCCTATATTTCATTCTTTGACCAAAATTTTGTAGATCTTATAGTTTTTAAATGAAGATTTTTCGAAAAAAAATAGTTGAAAGAAATTCAAAATTAAAATATCTATCAAACCTACTTTACATACTCTCTTCGTTGCCAGATTATGAATCGGGAGGCTATTGTTAAGAATTCAAGAGTCATGCAAGATTGTCATCTTACCTTTAAACAGCATGTGTCATATGTCGCCAGCAAAGCATCTTCTGTGCATGGATTCATATTTCGCTTTGCGAAAGATTTCAGAGACATTAAATGTTTGAAAACCCTGTATTGTTCTCTAGTGCGCTCCATAATAGAATACTGCTCAGTAGTTTGGGAGCCATTTTACGACAATGCAGTCAATCGCATTGAGTCCATTCAGAGGAGATTTGTACGCTTTGCGCTTCGAGGACAACCCTGGAAGGATCCTGTTAACCTTCCAAGTCACGAGAGTAGGTGTACTTTGTTGTCAAAAAAATGAAATGTATAAAATTATTTAAGTTTTCGACAAAAACTATCAAACAAAATACATCCAGAAAAAATATTTTGAAAATTAAATTTTACTTTTCTCGAAAACATGTTTTTTTTTAATTCTGAAAAAAATAGATATAAATAGCCCTTTTAATTTCCAACAAGTCACCCATACAACGTCCAACGTATTTAAATCAAGATAAACGAGGAAGATACGGTTGAACATCCAGCGGTTATCAACCGAAGGAGTAGCAGCAGAACACTCACAGAAATTTGCGGATCGATGAGCAGTTTAGTGGAGACATGAATGAATAGTGGAGGCATATCCACGGTACAATCAGGAGCACAGCGCGAGCAGTGTTGGGCACAACAGTGGCAACCACGCCCAATGAATGGTTAGACGTGGAGTGTCAGCGAGCGACAAATGAAAAGAACCGAGCCATAGCTCACACGCTAGCTACAACTGTGACACGTCAGAGCAGAGAAAGATATCGTGATGCTAGAGCTGCTGAAAAGAGACTCCATCGCCGGAAGAAACTTCAGCATTGGGAATGAATTCTTGCGGGAACGGAGGATTGCTTCTGCAGGCACGACGCGAGGAGCTTTTATAAAACGATAACCGGTAACAGAAACGACAGGAAAGGGAACCTGACTACCGATAAATCGGAGGTGGCCAGGTGTTGGCAGCAGCATTTCGATGGGTTGTTGAATGGTGAAGATGGAGTCGTCGAAAGGAATAGGATTGCGATTGGGGATGATGGACAAGGTTCCAACCAAAGTTGAAGTGAGGAAAGCAGTGAAGAAGCTGAAGAACGGCAAAGCAGCTAGGAAGGACGATCTACTAAAAGTCAGGGGCGAACAGCTACTTTGTTGTATGCATCGGGTTATCGAGCGGATATGGACCGATGAAGAACTACCTACGGACTAGTTGTAAGGACTCATTTGCCCGATTTATAAAAAGAGTCACCGCCTCGACTGTAGCAACTATCGAGGGATAACTCTCCTCAACTCAGCGTATCAAATTATCTCCCGCATCCTGTTTCATAGACTGAGGCCGTTGCAGGAATCCTTTGTTGGCGAGTACCGAAGTGGTTTTTGAGAGGGACGATCCACAATGGATCAAATGTTCACGCTGCGTCAGATCCTCGATAAATTTCGGGAGTACAATCTGCGGACTCACCATCTGTTTGTAGACTTTAGGGCTGCGTACGATTCAGTTAAACGGAACTAGCTATGGCAGATAATGCTGGAACATGGTTTCCCAACAAAGCTAATCAAGCTGATTCGTGCCACCCTCGATGGGTCAGCATCAAGCGTCAGGATAGCGCGTGAAACATCCGACTCGTTCGTGACGTTGAACTGGCTGAAGCTGGGTGACGGGCTTTCGAATTTACTATTCAACATCGCGTTGGAAGGTGCTGTACGAAGGGCTGGTGTGCAAAGAAGTAGCACCATCATCCCGAAGTCTCACATGCACCTGGGATTTGCGAACGACATCGATATTATTGATGTTAACCGTAGTGCAGTGGAAGAGGCCTGTGGACCTCTGAAGAGGGAAGCTGCGAGGATTGGGGTCATCATAAACTCTGCCAATACATGGTGGCTGGTAGAGAACGTGGTAGCCCGTCTGGTGTTGGTGCTGCGCTTGTGATAGATGGGGATACTTTTGAAGTAGTCGACGAATTAATTTACGTGGGTACATTAGTGACATGTGACAACGAGATGAGCCGTGAGATTAAGAGATGGATAGCGGCTGCAAACAGGGTGTTCTACGGATTGCGTAACCAGCTGAGGTCCCGTAGTTTGGAAATCCAAACAAAATTTGCGATCTATAGGACATTGATTCTCCCAGTGGCACTCTATGGCCATGAAGCATGGACACTGAAAGAGGCTGACAGGCGAGCTCTTGGTGTCTTTGAGTATAGAATTTTACAGTCCATCATCGGCGGCAAATTTGAAAACGGTGTACGGCGTAGGCGCATGAATCATAAGGTATACCAGGCATACAAATCGGCGGATATAGCCAAGCGTATAAAACACGGCAGGCTACAGTGGGCTGGGCATGTAGCTAAAATGTCGGACGAGCGGTCAGCGAAAGCTATATTTAGCAAGCATCTCGATAGAGGTTGTCGACTCCGTGGCAGGCCCCGCACTCGCTGGATGTGTGCTGTTGACGAGGATGCCAACGCACCTTTACATGGAAAAAGTTTTTGTGACAACAACTTTTTCATGTTTTCTTGGAAAAATTACTATTAATGTTCAACTCGTAACATTTTTATGTAAAAACTAGCTGACCCGGCAAACTTCGTCCCGCCCAAAATTTATTTTTCGTTATCACATTCACTTTTTTTACTATGAGCAAGTTCATGGGTCCAATCGCAGAACTGTTCATTGATTAATTTTCTAATCTACCCTTTAAAATTACCTTTTACTATAAAATTTCTAGTACTTCTACCAAAACTCGTCATTATAATATCAGATTATTTTCAGACACAATTCTCGTTCAAGATTTTTGAACCACTTGCAAATAACATGTTTATCCGTTACATGGAATAAATGTTTGATACAAAAAATATGATAGGATAAAGACAGCCCTGAATCGAACAGTTACTTTCTCGAGTTTTGCTCTTATCAACACATCCGGTGATCCATTTTTATTTATGTTGCTTTCGCAACGAAAGGAAACCAACTTCCGGAAATTCAACTCGTTTATTCGGAACCGCTCGAGGTTGAACGGTTAAAAATCTCCTACAAGTTATAAACACATTATTTAATTTAGCTCTATATTATATATCACTCTTCGCTATCTTACGTTTTGTGGGTTTCGTTAACTCGTCACCCGGATCTTCAATAAATCTCCTATTCTGTGCGTGTGTGCAGTGTATTCTGCATGTAGATAATTGTACAATCTATATATACATTTTTTGATTCACTCAAATTCATTTGAAAAATACCTGCTTTTAGCTTCTGCGAAATTTCGATTCGCTGATATTTTCACTTGGAATACTACAAAGACTTTCCGTATATTTAAACTTTCAATTCCTTCATCGTACCAATTTAACTTTGATGGCTATCTGCTATCTGTCTATCAAGTGTCACGTTGTATTGTGAAGTTGGCTATGAAGCGTACAGTCGTGCATCATAGGCAACTTCACAACACAACGCGAAGCGCTGCTGTCTCAATGATGTTGATAGGTAGGTGCGGCGGTCAGCGAATGTTGTACGCAACAGTCCCCCCCAGTGGTTGAACCCTGGTTCGACCCACTTCCATTCGCACCTACATCTAATACAGCCAGCTTGGTCGCGGGTCTCTCGTAGACTCCGGTGTTAGTCTGGACGACCGCCGATCGAACTTGTCCATCTGCAGAGGCTTTTACAGACACCACCCGCCCTTTGGGCCAACAGTTCCTCGGGAAATTCGGGTCAGCTATCACGACGACGTCTCCTATTCTGATCGGTTTAACTGGATAGAACCACTTTGTTCGACGCGTGATTGTAGGAAGGTATTCCGCAACCCATCTCTTCCAGTAGAAGTTGGCAAGAGCCTCTGATGCCTTCCACGAGCGGTGTAATGCCAATGGGCACTCGGTATACTGAACCAACGGTTTCGACCCATCCGACGACCCCAACAGAAAGTGGTTGGGAGTGAGCGCCGGCAATGAACAGTCATCCACGGGAACGTGTGTCAGAGGTCGACTGTTGACAATATTTTCGACTTGAATCAAGTAGTTTCTAAGTACCTCTTCCGTCGGTACACGCTGCGGTTTGACGTTTGCCAGAATTTTCTTCACCGACTGGATTAGCCGCTCCCAACAACCACCCATGTGAGGAGATGCAGGAGGGTTGAAGCGCCATGTAGTCCTTGACGTGTTAAATTCTGCCATTAATTGGTTCTGGTCCAACGCTGCTACTGTCTCTTTCAACTCTTTGTCCGCAACTACAAAGTTTGTCCCTCGATCGCTAGTTATCTCCAACGGAGTTCCTCGTCGAGCAAAACAGTTTCTGAGTGCCAGGATACACGAACTAGTGTTCAGAGAAGCGGCCAACTCGAGGTGTATCGCCCGAACGGTAAGGCACGTTATGATGACACCCCAAGGAATGGTCCGAAGAAGTCGACGCCAACATAAGAAAACGGGCGTACAAATGCAGCCAACCTAGCCTTCGGAAGAGGAGCCATCGCCGGTGGTGCAGGAGTGGCGCTCTGCAGCTTACAAAACTGGCACGCCCGTCTAACCCGATGGTAAACAGCTCGAACTCGTGGAATGTGGAATCTTTTGCGCACTTCGTTCACGCATGTTTCGTGACATTGATGGTGATATCGTAAGTGAACATCACGCACGACTAGCAACGTGACAGGATGATCCCGAGGGAGCACGATAGGATACCTGTTGTTCTCCTCCAAGAAGTCACATTCACCCAACCGGCTGCGAATCCGCATCACACCCTGTTCGTCGACGAACGGATTTACTTTGTATAGACTACTCTTCTTATCGAGGCGACGATCTGCTACTGCAAGGATTACGAGTTCGTTTGCAAAGCCATCCTCCTGCGCTCGCTTTAGGTGGAGCACCTCCGCTTCGAACAGTTCCTCTCGTGTCAGTGGTCCGATTTTCGACTGTTGGCCACCTTTTTTCAACCGAATGTTATCGACGAAACGTTGAACAAAGGCTGTAACACGTCGCAGACGGTTCCAGGAAGAGAAATTCTGCGGTAGTAGAATGGTGCGCACCCTTCCTACGGTATGGTGTAACATGCTCGAACGAATTTCCTCGACGGTTTCTATACCATTCAGCGACGATTTCGGCCACTCGCCTTCTAGTTCCCATAAGAACGGAGGTCCATTGAACCAACGACTGGTTGACGAAAGATCCGGTTTATTCTTCCATTTCGTGCCATCGTCGGCCACGTTCACCTTTGTACCCAGACATCTCCACTCTGAAATATCTGTCGCTTCCAAGATTTCCCCCACGCGAAATGCTACGAAGTGTGAATACCGCCGGTGATCTGATTGAAGCCAGCAAATAACGTCTCGAGCGTCTGTCCAAAAATACCGACGTTCGATCTTTATAGAATGGCCCGCCATGATAATGTTAGCCAAGCGTGCTCCGATAACCGCCGCTTGGAGCTCCAAGCGGGGAATGGAGACGAACTTGAGAGGTGCCACTCGGGTCTTGCTTCCGACGAGCGCACAGTGAATGTTTCCGTTCGTTCTGAAACGGAAGTAGGAGACTGCTGCGTACCCAATCTCACTAGCATCGACGAACGTGTGAAGCTCAATCCTCGCTTCGTGAATATTTGACTCTGCCCGATAGTAACAACGGGGAATTTCCACGGACTCGAATTCCGGCAAGATGCGCAACCATGTACGCCATTTTACAAGCAGCTTTTCTTCGATTTCATCGTCCCATCCTGTTTTTGCTCTCCAGGCCTCTTGTAGGAGAACCTTTAGGTACATTAGATAGTGCGCTATTAAACCCAAAGGATCGTAGATGGCCATCAGCGTACGGAGCATGTCCCGTTTGGTTGGGTTTTTGGTTCCGTTCAGAAGCTCCCTGTTGTGATCTGCGCAAAGCTTATATCGGAAAACATCCGTCGTAGTGCTCCACCACATGCCGAGAACCTTCTCCAATGCTAGATCGGAGCTCATTTCCATCGATTTTTCTTGCTTTGAGGTCTCGCCTAAGCCTTTCAACACGGCCTGTGAATTTGAGACCCAGTTCCTCATGTGAAATCCGCCCTGCTGATGGACGTATCGGACCTCGTTCGCCAATTTGATCGCTTGCTCCTCCGTGTCCACGCTTGTCAGCATGTCATCAACATAGTGCCGGTGGCGGATGGCGTCGACGGCGGCGGGATACTTGCTGGCAAACCGGGTTGCGTTTTCGTTTAACACGAACAGTGCCGTGCTGGGTGAGCACGTAGCTCCGAAGGTCACGACCTGCATAACAAAGTCGCATGGCTCCATTGTGTGTTCATTGGCACACCACACAATACGCTGACTATCTTCATCTTCAGAATTTATTCTCAGCTGATGAAACATCTCCGCCACGTCGCCTCCTAGACCTATCAAACGCTCTCGGAACTTATACAGCACGGGCGGCAGATCATTCAGCTGATCTGGGCCTTTCATCAGAACAGAATTCAGAGATACACCTCCTAAGGAGGCGGCCGCATCGAAGACAATGCGAACTTTCCCATGTTTGTTGGTATTAAATACCGGGAATATCGGCAGGTACCATGTTCGATCTCCGGTCCTTCGGCTCTCTTCAGATGTGAGCTTACGGATATAGCCCTTTCGCTCGTAGTCCGCCATTTTTGACCGCAATGTACCTGCTAATTCGGGCTCGCGTTCCATTCTTTTCGTCAAGCAACGATGGCGTCTCAACGCCATGGAGCGGTTGTTGGGTAATCGTACGTTGTCATATTTCCAGAGCAAGCCCACTTGATAGCGCCCGTTCTTCAAAGTTGTAACATCACGCAGTTTCTCCAAAGCTCGTTCGTCCTCCTTGGAATGAAGGTGGTTCTGTGGGGCGAATATTCCCAAACTGTCGAGAGCAAAGAATTGTTTGACCGTATCGTGCAACATTTCATCCGATTCATAAGAGTGGAAGCAGATATGATAGTTATATGGAGTAATTTTCGATACCTGGCCATCTTTGATCGAGCACATCCCATAAATCGTCCATCCAAGGCGTGTCTTTATTGCTACGGGTTCATTTGACTCCCCTTCACGACTCTCCAATGAATGTACAACACGTAAATTGTTAATGCCAATCAGTAACTTAGGTTGGATGTTTTTGTAGGATTCTATCGGCAACCCATCAAGATGAGAATACTTTTGGGAGAGCTCGTGAACGGACAGAGATTGTGACGGAAGCTTCAGTTCCTTAACGGTGTAGACATCCGTCAAATTGCATTTGGGACTTCCACCGCGTGTACCGGAAATGTCGAAGGAAACACGCATAGCATTATTCTCGTACCGACAAGTGTCAGCCGTCCAGCGTAAACATAATGGGTGCTTTTCGCCTTCCAAATTCAGCTCCTTTGCCAAACCTTCCTCCATCAGTGTGAGAGAGGATCCACTGTCTAAAAAGGCATATGTGCGCAACTCGACATTGTTGTTGTACAACGTAACAGGAACGTACTGGAATATAACAGCTTCGCATCCTTCACGATGAGTGTTACATGAATTAGTTTCCTGGGAACGACCAGCAACAGCGTCTTGTGGAACTTGAGTTCTCCCTTTAAAATGCGACGAGGTTGATGATATCGACTTATTCTTGGCATCGTTATGCATAAGCTGATGGTGCTTGTACTCGCAGCCATTCTTCCCACATGATTTTCCGGTTTTACATGGACCACGATGACTCCCCAGACAACTACGACATAATTTGTGTTCCCGGAGTGCATCCCAACGGGCAGAAAGATTCATCGAAAGGAAACGCTTACATGTTTCTACATCCCCACAACTACCATTGCAGATGATACATCGATTTCTTGTTACTTCATATTGTTTGGATTTAGGAACTGATTCGATATGCGCATTCAAGTATCCATCATCCTTCCTTCCACGGCGAATTTTGTTGTCGATGGGTGCCGAGAACGGTGGCATCGTTACCATACTTGCTGCTTCTGCCAACTTATACAACCAATCGCTAAAGTCGGATAACGTTACCAATTGTAGAGACTGACGATGGGTCGCCCAGTTTAAACGAATCATTGGGGGGAGACGTTCAACCAGATTGTGCAAAAGAGTTAAATTACAAAGATGCTCCTCTAACTCATAGGCTTTCACGGTAGCTACCATATTGCGAACGGCTAGCGCAAAATCGACAAGTGTAGCCAGCCGCTCCGCTTTGGGTGCTGGAATACCACTTATCTTCTGGAGTAACGAATGAACAATAATTTCAGGACGACCGAAAAGCATTCTCAAGGTGGAGAGAACCTGTTCCACATTAGTGGGATGTAACAGCTGACATTTAACCGCTTCTAAGGCTTTGCCTCTTAGACATTTCTGTAGACGGGCCATATTCTCCTCGGGCGAAAATCCACACAGGTTCGTTGTGTTCTCATACGTGGCGAAAAACAGCGGCCACTCTTCCGGCTCACCGCTGAATATTGGTAAGTCCCTAGCGACTGCATGACGTGCGGCGATTTGGCTTCTATTTAGCAGCGCCGTTCCTCCTATGGCGGAGGGAATGTCGTGAGAATCGAACGGGTAATATCCTTGAGCAGTATGACGCGGAGGGCCAGCATATGGTGCAAATGCGGATGCATTCGGGCGCATATAATTATTCGGTATAGAGGACGACGGAATATGCGGAGGCATATCGACACGAGGCGGCGGAAAGCACGTTGCATTCGGTCGGTGAAAAGCTGGTAGTGGATTAGATGTCGGAATATACGACCGTTGGTTTGTTCGAGGAGGATCAATCGCCGAGAAATTAGTACAATTATTGATTGATGGTGGAATATACGTTAGTTGTTCTCTTAAATGTGGAACGAAATTTGTCTTATTACGCTCTCGCCCCATAGAGCTTGAGCTTGAGCTTGGGTAGACTGTACACTTCGTAGTTGCTCTCCGTGATTGACCTGAACCAACCAAATTGCACAAAGAACACACAGAATGACGCTTGGGACTAGCAAATCATTCTCGTTGTGTAATTTTCGGTGATTCGAGCTTTAAATGGTCAATAACGACGCCGGCCACGTCCTTACAGTCACCAGAGGAAGGGAAGGAATGTTAGTATGATAATCGCCGCCCGAAAGCCAGAAGGGTCGCCTCTATAGCGTGGTTCCCTAGCGATTATCATGGAAGGGATAGTTGTTAGTGGGAGAGGTAAGAATCAGGATTCACTGTGGTAAGTGATGTGATTACGTGAACGCGAACTACCAACCACTCGACGAAACATAGAAATATCTTCAAAGGGTGACCTGAAAATGCATTTCATGGCGGTAAAGGATATTGAAGGGTGACCTGAAAAGGTCTCCTTTGTTCGACGAGACGAAAACTCGAAAATCATATACCGGAAGCTCGAACTCTGCAAACTGGAATATAAAAACATGAATTTAAATGTGTAATCAACGAATTTTCCCATGCTTGTTAAACAGAAACAAAACCTAATCCCAAATGAGGAACACATCTTGTATCATTCTTAACCACGCCAAATACTATCAACAACATAATATTAAAAATCCACAATTCCTAATAAAAATTCCAAATATAAAACTTTACATAGTAACGGAATTCCATTTGGATGCGTTGGGATAGCCGCTGCCCCCAAGCGGTGCGATGGAGGAGCGCTGGTCCTAAAACAGCTAAAAAAATAATAAAAAAAATATCTTGTCTGAAATTCAGAATCAATTTGAAATCCCGATTATCCGATACACGATGCAAAGAGAAGAGTGACGTAATCAATTTCTTTTTCACACCTTCCGGGCAAATCACGCCGTAGATAGGATAATTTGACTACTATGCGACAACATATATAATACACAACAAAACAAAACACCTTCACACCTGTCAGCAGAACAACACGTGTATGATAGAAATTACAAGAGATAGAAAATATAAGAGATGAAGAGATCTAGAGAAAGGGAGTACGATAGAAAAACTTAGCTTGCTGGATTGTACTCATCACTTCTCTGGGATAGATGTTGTTCTCTCTTTTTCTGTCATTCTCACCGATGCAGCGAAATACTCTCAGAGTCCTTTTCCTCACCACACACATGCAGCCCAAGGCAACAGAAGAAACAATAAGTGAGCGCATCTTACAGTTCAGTTCAACGAATAGTAAAACTATTCGTTGAACAAACGTTCATTTATTATATTGCACCATAAAACCAACTACAATCTAATTCACTGATGTAGAATATCTTTCGAACATTTCTCCCGAAACGTCTCAGATACAAGACTCCTCCATCACACCACTCGAAAACAAGTTCGACAATTTTGATGCTTATGTAGCAACATGTTTTAAACATACGAAAAGTTCGCCTGGCATTCCTGAATACCAGAGAGCATCAGGCACACACCGATGCAGGAGAACCGAAAACACACACCCCACTTCAAATCTTTAAAAATAATGCTGTAAACTGTATGTGAGAGAAAGTGAGAGAGAAAGAGAGAGAAAAGCGAGAGAAAGAAAGGAAAACTTATATGACACTGCCGTCCGCTTCTTCCAACCATGTCTACATTCCCTTCTCTAGTGATATTACCGCTGCGCTCTCGCTGTGCAAAATAACACGAGAAATATTCTCCATGCGCTGAAGAAACGAAAGCACCACACAATAATACAGCGCGCCGATCAATAGCCCAACATATATATGGCTTTCACAAACACAAGCAAGGTAAACTGATGGCTTCGTCCAATTCATTTCATTGCTAATTCACTCTTTTTGCACTATCCATCCACGAAAATCAAGCAAGCTTCTACTGATTTCAATTTCAGCATAATAGGAAGATCATTTTATCACTAATTTTGCAAATTATGACACTCCAAAGCCCAGACAACACAAAGAAAATGATGTTAACAAGGAGCGAAAATGTACACGTCCGCTCCTGTACGCTGCACAATCCGAACTCCTTTACGCTCTCGCCCCATAGTTGAAACAAACGGTAAAATATCGCGGCGGTGACCATTCATTGGTGACGAATGAGAAACAGGAGGATCTCTAACATTATTACTCGCTAAACCTATTCTATTGTCGGTTCCCTGAACAGTTGGAACTGTATGCACTGATGATTCTAGCAAAAGCTGGTACCTACGTAACAGAAACTTTCGCTCGATGGCTTCTTCTTCTTTTAACAACTGGATACGAAGCTCATCAGGAAACTTGTTCAGCAAATCGGTGGAGTGCGCGGGCGTGGAGTGGGTGGTAAATTTGACGTTCGTGGAGTGTGAAGACGTGATGAAGGCACTGGCATGATCGACGTTGGTGGCGTGGGATGACGAGGGGCTGGTAATGCTGACTGAAGGTGTGGTAATGGCTCATCTGTGGAAGCTCTCGGATGCGGCGATTGTGGAGCAGGAACTCTGGCATTGATGCATTCCTGGCAGCTCCAATCATGATTGGCTACATCTTCGTTCACTCCTACGCAGCCGAAGTGATACCAACGCTCACAGTCGTCACAGCTGACCATTTCGTCGGAATCTGGCAAGTGGCAGAGCGGGCAGGACTGCTACAGACCGTTTCCCTGTGCTGCATCTCTTGATCGATCTCTTCGTGACATCTCCAATCGATCCGGAAAACGAGATTTTTAAAAAACTGTTGCTTTCGCAACGAAAGGATACCAACTTCCGGAAATTCAACTCGTTTATTCGGAACCGCTCGAGGTTGAACGGTTGAAAATCTCCTACAAGTTATAAACACATTATTTAATTTAGCTCTATATTATATATCACTCTTCGCTATCTTACGTTTTGTGGGTTTCGTTAACTCGTCACCCGGATCTTCAATAAATCTCCTATTCTGTGCGTGTGTGCAGTGTATTCTGCATGTAGATAATTGTACAATCTATATATACATTTTTTGATTCACTCAAATTCATTTGAAAAATACCTGCTTTTAGCTACTGCGAAATTTCGATTCGCTGATATTTTCACTTGGAATACTATAAAGACTTTCCGTATATTTAAACTTTCAATTCCTTCACCGTACCAATTTAACTTTGATGGCTATCTGCTTTTGTCTATCAAGTGTCACGTTGTATTGTGAAGTTGGTTATGAAGCGTACAGTCGTGCATCATAGGCAACTTCACAACACAACGCGAAGCGCTGCTGTCTCAATGATGTTGATAGGTAGGTGCGGCGGTCAGCGAATGTTGTACGCAACAATTTATATAGATAGAAGAAGATATAGGAGTGCGTTTTATCACACTATCAGCCTCCTCTCCTTCAGAGAGAGGAGAGGAGTGTCTATCTTCCATAGGAACGTTTCGTGCCCCCTAGAACCTTCACATGCCGAATTCGGCAGAAATTTGTGTTTCATTTGTATGGCAGCCCCCCCTAAGAGAGGGGCGAGGAGTATCTAACCACCATAGAAACATTTATTGCATCGTAAAACCTCCACATGCAAAATTTTATTTCGTTTGCTTGATCAATTCTCTAGTAATGCAGCAATTTATGTTTCATTTGTATGGTAGCTCCCCCTTAGAGAGGGGGGTGGAGTGTCTAATCACCGTAAAAACATTTACTGCACCCTAAAATCTCCACATGCCAAATTTGGTTTCATATTCTTGATTAATTCTCGAGTAATGCTGAAATTGGTGTTTCATTTATATGGCAGACCCCCCTTAGAGAGGGGGGGCGGAGTTTCTAACCACAATAGAAACATTTATTGCACCCTAAAACCTCCATATGCCTAATTTGGTTGTATTTGCTTGATTAATTTCCGAGTAATGCAGAAATTTGTGTTTCATTTGTATAAAAAATCAAGATTTTTTTCCGCTTTTCAAAAAGTAGTCTAATTCTTTTTTTAATATCTCAAGTGTGCAAATTTACTTGAAAGACCCATGTGTTTATATCCACAACGTTTCACTGCTATCTGAGATGGTGATGCCAACGGCTAGTCGAGTTGGCATAAAATTCGTCTATAAGGGTCTGAGGTTATCACTTAATTCTGGAAAAGGGGTCAATTGCCCAAAATAGTTTGAAAATCCCTGATCTAGACAAAAGTGCAATCTACTTACTACTACTCAATGTTATTTCACATCATGCCCATCATTTTAGGATCTCACAGATATGTTACGAAACTCAACGTTTCTCGAAGAAGACCGCTCTCGGATCACATCAAGAGCGTGTTTCGCACAACTAACAATACTAACGGATTTTGCGGTCACGCTGCCTTCGAACTAACTGTACAGCATATTCGTAATGAGATTTCGATTAACAGCAAGAACCTTGCTGTCAGCAGGAGCAAAATTCCCATACGAACTGTCTTTGTGCCCATAGGGAACATAAACGAAAGCAAATTGAAAAAAAATCGTACTCTACTACATCGCATGTAAAATGCTCCATTATCGTTTCCCCCCAATTCACACAACTCATTTCATTCACCACCGGCATAAATTTCGTATGGAAGGCAGGTACAACTGTGCCACTTGAAAGCCAATTCCTGAGCTCCACCGCAAAAAAAAGGCTGCGAAATTTTCAGAAAGTCAATGCATCCAGTTCTGAGTCCCAAATTTTCGATTCAATTTGATACAACTTAAATGCGGTGCACGTATGTTGCAGGTTGAGGTTTCATTGGAGATTTATAATTAGTTTCGGAAAAATTCATCTTACTGCTTTATAACTAGAACGGTTATGATTTTAGTTATCACAAAATTGATATTTGGGTCATTTATCGCGATATGAAAATCAATCAAAAGTATAGTACAAGTACTTTTCTGTATAGTTCTGAGTATAAAAATACGGATATGTAAGTGGCACAATACAGTATCTATTATAGGTCATTATATACTCGTTACCCTGATTCCAAAATTGACGAACGAATCAATCGATCAAAGAAATGATTGATTGCTCATTGTCGGTGTGTTCGGAAATGCCCGATTTAGGTATCCGATTTCAGTACACGTTTGATCCTACCGAACGATTATCATTTCCTCCTTCATTGAAATCCGAAACATAACTTGTGGTAGCGAAAACGTTCACATTACGTTAATAATACACTCGAGACATGTAATTTGTTGTGTTTGTGTATTTGATAAGAATGGAATTGAAATATTGTCAAATCAATTGGTATTGCTTTCTGTATAATTGTTATTATTCTTCTGGAACCGACGAAGATAAATTCTCCCAAATGGCATCCTTTATGCCATTTCCGGTGCAGCATTACACACACATTTCCCAAATACGTTGATGCATGTTTTTCATACAACCATTATTTATAGAAGTGGGACTGAAAAGTAGCCGAAAAATTCAAGAAATTCCTCGTGGTAAGCGAACAGCAAGGTCAATGAATGCCGGTTGCTATTATTTAGACAAAGTTTGATGAGATTCATAATCAAAAAATTCATCAGCGATGCAAGAAAAACATGAACTGGTGGGACCGAATCCGTACTATGTAACTACCGTTTATAACTTTCTTCCCATGCTTCGACCTTGCATGACGTGTGAGTAATAATTTGCTCCACTCCAGCAATTTCTCTCGCGTCGAGGACCAGAAATTTCCACTTAACGCGACGAACTGTGCATTATGCAAATGAATCTTTTGTCTTTTGATTGACAATTTATGCTTATCTGCCGAGAGAAGATTGTCCAAATACAAAACTTCCGATGATCATATCTTGTTAACAGCGTTCACATGCGCCGGAAAGCTACCTCAAGCATCGAAGGAAAAATATAAACCTATGTTTGTTTCACACTACGAAGTGCGTTATAGCCAACGGAATCAAAACGTGCCGATTAACCATAGTTATAACTTTGACCAAACATTGTTGACACGATTTGGAAAACACAACTCCATACTAATCTATATCACAACAGAACATTTTATGACAACATAAAAATTACTTATGTTTACTATAACCGAGAAAATTATCAACTCAAGATATCGCTTAGAAAGCTGTCGCTTGGCACTGTTGATTACAAATCAGGTGCATGATACCAACAGATAAATCTATTCACAATAGCGTGTTAAGTCTAATATACTGACGCTTTTATTTATAACACGTTTCGACTACCTTTTGCGCACAATGATACATGATCGATGGCATGGAAGGTGGGTACAAGAATAACTACCCTACATGTTGTTGGCGGGTTTCCGTTTTATGCTCTAATAAAACGCCTGCACGCGAAGAATAACGAACTAATTGTCGTATTTTGCATTTTTGTTTCATTTCTGCAAGCTATATGAGGTGTGTCCAATTTGTGAACGCAAAAATGTAATGCATAGGCCAACGACATTTCCCATATCATAGGAAGTGTGCAGTTCAGTCGATTAATTTGGTAATTGATAGAAAAAGAAAGCTTAAATGCAAGTTTGAGTGAGAAGTGAAATATATAATAAAGTTATGCATGCATAATATAGAGAGAAATTCGAAGTTTTTCTGTTTGTGATATTGATGCACAGTATTGTTTCAAAAATCATTGTGAATTAAAAAATATTTAAACTTGCTTCACAATCACTATTCGTTTTTTGGCATAATCGGCATCATGCTTTGTGCTACCAACTGCAGAGCACGCGGCCAGAAACAGGATGACAAAATCGGCATCTCTTTCCCTTGGGGACAAGCGTGGACATAGGGGGTCTCCGTAGCCACATTGGTTGCGCGTTCGCTTAGTAAGCGATCGATCGTGAGTTCAAAACTCAGGGCCCTCATTGACCATCTTTGTGTTGTTACAGAATAGCTACGTCCACGCAACAATCATCAGCGATGGAGATCGATCCACGGTCGAAATAAGATCGATTCATTCATACAACTGCTCTGCTCTGCCAGACACATCGGGCTACTGTTCTATAAATAACTCAACAATGATCAAACAACTGTCTCCGCTGTCCGGTGGTCCAACTGGATAATGGAAGAACAGAAAGAATACCCTTACGCCTAAATGGCTACTGTGTGAATGTACCACCATATGTAAATGGTATAGAAGGAATACTGGCGAATGGCAACTGTGTAATGTGCTAATTATAGATATGATAACCATGTGACATATACACGATTAAAATTCGGCTCTGTTACAGCTAAAATACTAATGAGCCTTAAATAAATAAATGGGATAAAAAGACGGGTGGGTAATGTCGTGGACATAACCGGAGTGACGTAGGACTATACAAAGGGGACAGCTTTTGTTAAATATATATATTTTAAATATATTGTTTTATTTTCTTCTCCTACGTGAATACCTACCTATCTACCTGAAAAATGGATTAGTTTACTGTTTACTCTTTATGAATATGTTGATGGTTCTCAAAAGAACCTTTGGTGTTGTGTTTTTGTTATCACTCGATATTCCCATCTTGTTCGGTTAAACCTTCCTGTTTAGCTATTGCGTTTGCCACTCGCCACAGCTTTCACAGTTGGAAAATTTCTTCCCATCCAGCTTGTGACATATTGTTCAGTAAATTACATTTAATGCGACTTTGCCACTCACTGAAACTAATTGTTGCCTTGCCGAACCGAAGCTGCTCTGTTCTTGATGCGTGTTTTCTGATTGTCGTGAGCAGCTTTGCAAGCCAACTCGAGCACTCCGACGGCCAAAACTCTATAATCGCTGTTAGGTATACTGGTGCTCCGGCACCAATCCGTTCGGCCTAGTTACCCTTGCGGAGCAATCAGTGAATGCGGCCAACAGGGAACTGGAGATCTGCACGGTTCGAGTGAGACTTTGCCTTTCCCTTAACTTGTCCTCCTTTGTTACGTCCACGATGCCGATGCCGTACAACCACACGGGTTTACGGTTTGAAAGAAAATAAGATATTTTTTTGGGGTCCGCGTGTTTTATACTCTAGCGCAATTTAAGAATTGGTGAAAATCAATAAGCTCAGAACAACTGCCAAATTCACATACTCATCATATCCTGGCAAACAAATTATGAAAAAATCAATTTGTGTTTTATTATTATTTTGGATAATGTTTTAGAAAGCATTGAACTGTATTTCCTAAACTCTTTTTTGGAAGGTTTAATGGCCCTGAAAAGCGCCTTGTTTTATGGAATGGTTCCAATTTAGAAAACTTAGTACTCGTGGTTTTGAAAAAAACCATTTCGAACGCCCTCGATGCCGCCTTGTTCTGGATTTGCCACCAAAGCAGTTTGTATAAAGAACAAACTTTTTTCTTCTGCTACCTGATGCCGTTTTGCGATTGCGTTTGCCACTCGCCACTCGCTGCAACTGCCTATTGTCTTGATGTCCACCGAACCGAATGTGTTCTGTTCCGAATGCGGGTTTTCTTATCGTCGCGAGCAGCTTTGCCAGCTAACTCGATCACTTCGGCGGCCGAAACTATATAGCGCCGGCTAGGTGGACTGGTGCACTGGTACTAACGCGCTCGGCCTAGCTACCCTTGCGGGGAACTCCAGATCAACACGGTTCGAGCGGGATTTTGCCTTTCCCTTCACTTTTCCTCCTTTACCATGTCCAGACATGGCTGCTTGGGTTGGTTTGTTGATGTGTTGTGATGCGAACCGATGTGGTGTACGGTTTGAATGAGAATGATCGTTACGGAAGGAAGGAAGGTATTGTATTATAGAGACTTTAAACTTTTGCAGTTCATTCGTCTCTAGCCTTGAGAAAGGCCCTTTGAAAACTCTACTCTACTCTACTCCAGCGCTACCACCTCCGCCCTCTTGCCTTGAGAAAGGTACTCGATCCATCGCCGTCCAGCTCGTCCAGCAACGATGTTGTCCAGTCGGTGTCCACACAAAGAATGATCGTTACGGCAGTGGAGCGGGGATTTTTAAGCTGACTGGCTGGCTCGAGAATTACGCATGTGTGAGACTGCGACCAATGTTTCGTTCATTTTTTCTTTTTCCTTTCCAATCGTGCTTCATTCTATTTCGCTGCTTCTCTGGTTGCCCGTTTTGGTCGGTACGATATGAAGAGCACAAAATGGACCAATCAAAAATGGGCACATAGTGCATTTTGACAATGCTTGATATTTGACAATTATTCAATTATTTATCTCAAGAAAAATGAAATGTTATTCGTTATGATAGATGCGTAGATATATTTCCTATCAATTGATGCAAAAACCTTTGCGATCTATTGAGAAATGCTCGAGTTATAAGCGTTCCAAATCTTGCATTTTTTCCTACTTGTTCAGTGCCTAGATTTCCATTTCACCCCCTATATCTTCCGGTTAGACGTAGTCCTACGTCAAAAAAAGCGTGGACATGAGACTATCCCTCCCCCCTAATGTACACGTTTCATTCTTACAGTTTGCGATCAAGATGACAAGGTTTCCCACATTTGCTACTATGATGCCATTATCTCGCAAAATGACGTAAGCGCCAACGTTGACGTTTTTCTGTTTTTTTTTTGTTATAGAACGATAAAGAAATACAAATACTTTTAAAAACTGCGAAGTTTTGCAGAAATATTAAAAAATAATCCCGTAAAAGCTTCAAAACGGAGTGGCGCAAGCGCCATTTCCGCTGTGAGATGGTATAAGCGCCTTTTGAGATGACGTAAGATCAAGTTGATTATGATGCGATGTGATTTTTGATCTGATCTGATGACATAGAGTGAACGAGCTGGGACAGTAAATTTTACACAATAACATTTTTCGCAATGGACGTTTAGCATAATGAGAGTCACATGCGTTCATTCTTGTAAGAAACAACAGTCCATCCCCAAGCAGTGCCACATTTATAATAATCATAGTTTTATTAGGTATATATTACTCAACAAACAAAAAAAAATGGTGTCAATTGGACTGCCCCCTTAATAGCCGCAACCGATTTGTTGAACCTTCGCAGCCAAAACCTTATAAAACCTTGAGGAAGTTCTACAAGTTTTTCTAGTGGACCGATTCTGGGAAAAGCTATTTCATCAAAATCGGATGGACCGTTCCGGAGGTGGGGTGGGAGTTCTACCAGTTTGCAAAACTAAGTTTCGAGAAAAATGCGTTTTAAATTTTGAATCCGCGCTTCTTACCCAAATACTCCGGTACACTAACTAGCTTGTTACTTTGAAACGGAGCATCGGACAAAACTAAATTTTATGCTGCCCGCTCTCAGCTCTCCAGAGCATTGAGGGCACAAGGCAGACAATCGGATATCCCCGTCCGGGATATCTTAGGTAGCCGTGATCCTGATCTTCTGCTCCATCTATACCTGTTCCTCAGAAACGCCGATGTCAACGTTTAATGATGTTTCCTTCGTTGTGTCCCTGTTTCATATCCCTCCTATCCGATCTATAAACTTTTACTTAGTCGCGGCAATACATACACACACTCTTTACAGATACACGGGCCGAAGGTTGTGCCGCTCATGACAACTCTACACGAGCTGATGATTGCGCCGGCTAGTGATCATTCTTTCCTGGATTCCTCGAGTCGAGAAAGACACACCACGCTAGATATGGGATACATACTAGGGGGGCGTTGCTGATTAATGGTCAGCTGCATTAATGGTCAGAAGTATCCCGTGTCGGGCACACGTACAGAGCACTGAAGACTGCAACATCCCAACATCAATTATGAGAACACTTGTAATACTAATTTCGAGCCAACCGCGAGTAATCGGTTACATATTTGATCGACAGCAGGAGTGGAGTGATATGCGACGGTGATATATCGCGCGTAATTGTCCTTCAACGTGAATGATTCAGGAACAGGATCAATATATTCTGCTTCTATTCTAGGTACCACGACAAGTGTATACAGAAACAAAAACTGTTTATTTGAACCAATTTATATTATGAATAATAAATGGAATTGCGGAATAAAGTTAGAGAATGCTACTATATTTCACGACGTTTGTTGAGTAAAGTTGATCGTGCACTGAAGGGTCCTCTCCGAGATAATCTACTCGCAGCCTCCTAAGCGCACCACTATCACTAGTGGTCAACCGTTTAACGGCGAGTATGAGCTTGATCCATGATAGGGTGAAGTGGAAAGTGGTGGTTCGTGGATGCAATGCAGATGTAGGAGTTTTGAGTTTACGAACATCCTGGCCCCGGCAGAAATAACCATTTCTGAAGATGACTTCCTCCCGAGAATGAGGTGTGCGTTGGAGCTGCTCCTCTTGTAGACTCGTTCACATGTAAAGTAAAGACCAGTAGCCTATTTTTGAGAAAAATAATTATTGGAGAGGTCCTCACCTGGACCCTCTAGATAGAGGGCGTTGTATTAATTGTATAAAAAATTGATGATGATGATGATATGATGTTACATTCATTTGTTCGTTGCTCAGCTATTTTGCAGGGTTGCCAGAGGGTGTTTCTATCGGTAATATACAAATTTTTGCCACGGGACGAGTGAGAATTCCATTTGGTGTCTTCAGTGTGACGACACGCACTACTCCGTCTTTTCCAGGATGTAGCTCAATTATGCGTGCGGTTGGCCATCGCATTGGTGGCGCATTTTCGTTCATGATCAGAACAAGTTGGTTCCTTTGAAGTTCAATAGGTGGCTTGCACCGTTTTGTTCGAGGCTGAATGGGATGACAAATATTCTGATTGCCAACGTTTCCAAATGTCATGGAACAACTTCTGAACTTGTTGCCACTGATGAAGACGATTAATCGATATGTTCTCGTAGTTGCAATCTGGAACAGATTTCAGTGACGTGCCAACCAGGAAATGGCCAGGCGTAAGGGGTTGGAAGTCCGATGGGTCATCGGTCAGCTTTGTTAATGGCCGAGAATTTAAGCAACACTCTATCTGTGTCAATAGAGTTTCCATGTCGTCGAATGCGAGTTTCCTCTCGCCCAGAACACGAACGAAGTGCTTCTGTGCTGAATTAATTGCTGCCTCCCAAAGTCCTCCGAAATGAGATCCTCTAGGAGGATTGAAATGCCAGTGAATTTGGTTTTCACTGCACTCATGAGCGAACGATGTCTTGAACTCATCACTCCGTATCAGTCGCCGGAGCTCATTTACGGCACCAACAAAATTCTTGCCGTTATCGGTATAGATCTCCGAACAGAGTCCCCTTCGGGAAACAAAACGGCGAAAAGCTCGAAGAAATTTGGAAGTGCTGAGATTGGTGACCAATTCCAAATGGACGGCCTTGACACAGAAGCACACAAAAACTGCGACATACGCCTTTACTGGTGCATCTCGTCGGTGACGAGGTTGCAGGTGGATCGGTCCCCAAAAGTCGATGCCAACAACGGAGAATGGTCGTGAGATAGTCACTCGTTTAGTGGGAAGATCGGCCATACACTGTTCGACTAATATCGGCTTGGCCCGAAAACATGTTACACATGTGTGGACAACCTGACGTGCAATACTGCGACCACCCAAAATCCAAAATCGTAATCTAATGGTGTTAGTTAACAGTTGAACAGCTGCGTGGAGTAAACGCTCGTGATAACAACGAACTAATAGAGTCGTGAACGGATGTTTTCCTGGTAGGATCATTTGGTGTTTTGAATCGTACGATTGCGTGGAATTATTCAATCGACCACCGATACGTATAACATTTTCAGGAGTAAGTACTGGGCGAAACCACCTCAGCCGTGAGCTTGAGGATACTATATTCTTTGTTTGCAGAGATTTCCATTCTGCAGGGAAGCTATCCCTTTGCACTAACCTTACAAGTGTTAGCTCAGCTTGTTGAAGCTCGACCGTTGTTAGTAAGTTGTGCACCTTTCTTTCCGATTTTGGTTGACGAATAATTGAAAAATATCTTCTCCAATACGCTGTTATCCGCAATAGCTTTTGTTAGTTGGAGAACCTTGAGATGTATGTTTCGGCGAACGATTGTTGTTCCACAGCAGCAGAATGTGTGGACTTTCTGATTTCGGCGGATATTTGTGAATCACCAAGACCTATAGGTTTTTGCACAGGCCAGAATTTTCTGTCTTGTACTAACCACTGAGGACCTTCCCACCAGAGCCTACTAGTGATCAACTCCGTCGTCGAGAGTCCCCTCGAAATAATATCAGCAGGGTTTTCGCTGCCAGCAACATGACTCCACTTGCAGTTGGGAGTGGCATGTTGGATTTTGGAGACCCTATTGGCCACAAAGGTGGTCCATGTAGAAGGAGTACATTTTAACCAACTCAACACAGTCGTTGAATCGACCCAGAAATTGGTCACTATTTCCAGACGTAAGGAATCCAATACCTTTTGATGCAATTCAGCGGCAATCAAAGCTGCACACAATTCCAAGCGTGGGATACTTAATTGTTTCAGTAGCGACACCTTGGAACGTGACGTAAGAAGTGCAACCTTGATTTCGCCTAAACTGTTTGCTGTGCGTAAGTATACGCACGCTCCGTAAGCGTGCTCAGAAGCGTCAGAGGAAATATGCATTTCGATAGAAGTTGCATCCGGAAGTATCACTTGTCGTTCGATACGCAATTCGTTAAGACGATCCAATTGCATGTAGAATGTATTCCATTGATTTTTAATGTCTGTGGGCAATTCGCAATCCCAGTCGTATACCTTTCCATTTTCCTCTCTCAGACTCCATAAAATCTGCATGAATATTTTTGCAGTAACCACCACCGGGCCGACTAATCCTAACGGATCAAATATCCGCGCAATGCAAGAAAGCGTTGTACGTTTCGTTATTGGCTGTGTAACATCGTCGGGCTCCAGTTGTATCATGTATTTCAATCTATCAGTCATGGGTTCCCAATGCAAACCCAATGTTTTGATCGACTTGTCCTTATCAAGGCCAACAGATGATTCTAATGCTCGATTGTTTTCAGGAATATGCTTTAAAATTTCCGATGAGTTGCATGCCCATTTTCGGAGTTGCATGCCAGCAGATTTGAACATGGAATCCATCTGGTTATGGAGTTCGATTGCCTCGTATATAGTGCTTGTACCAGAAACGAAATCATCCATGTAAAAGTCAACCAGTGTGGCTCTGGATGCAAGTGGATAATTTTGTTCCTCGTCCTTCGCCAACTGTTTGAGTACACGAGTGGCAAGATATGGGGCTGATGCAGTGCCATATGTGACGGTTTTTAATTCATACATTCGAACTGGCTCCGATGATGAGGAACGCCAAAATATCCTTTGGTAAGGTGTGTCTTTATGGTGGAGATTTATCTGACGAAACATTTTTGTTATGTCTGCAATCAGTAAAAAAGAATGCAACCGCGATCTCATAACAATTGAGCGTAGATCGTCCTGGATTACTGGTCCAACTTCCAGGATGTCATTCAATGACAAACCAGTTGCACTCTTGCACGATGCGTCGAACACGACGCGAACCTTGGTCGTTGTGTGGTCTTCACGGATGACCGGATGATGTGGAAGAAAGAATGAAGATGGTGTAGTAGTTTGAACTTTCTCAATTTGTTGCATATGACCGAGTCTTAAATACTCGTCCACGAAATCTCGGTATTCCTTGGCAAGAGTTGGATTTCGATTGAAGCGGCTTTCAATGTGCCGAAAACGGCGAAGAGCGGTTTGTTTATTATCTCCAAGGTTGTGCACAAATTCCTTTTTGAAAGGAAGGCGAACCGTGTATCGACCATCTGGTTCACGAGATGTCGTGTCCGCGAAATAATTTTCACACGCTGTTTCTTGAGGTGAGAATGCCTTCATCGAATCATCTTCGATGGACCAAAAACGCTCCATATCACGGTGCAGATCTGATGTAGTAGCAATGTTACATGCAAATGGGATATTTGTGTACTTCTGATGTGTGTTGCCGGAGACGATCCAGCCAACCTTCGAGTTTATTAACCATGGTAATGAATTTCCCAATAATATACGTTTCGACGGGTTGAAAATATCGAAGAATAGCTCTGCCCCTATAATAACATCAATGTTACTCGGTTTGTAGAACGAGGGATCAGCTAATTGAATTCCGTTTGGAATGTCCCATGTTGATACGTCTACTGAGACACTAGGCAAGTCTACAGTAACCCGAGGAAGAACATATAGATCAATCTCAGCAGAATAATCGCTATGTCGGGATTTGAGCATCGACCGGAACATGAAACGTACTTGCGTTGAGGATCGACCTATTCCTGCTATTGGTAAATTCACCTTTCTGCGTTTTATGTGCATCCGCTGACTCACACGTTCCGTAACGAAGCAACACTCGCTTCCAGAGTCCAGTAAGGCTCTAACAGGAAACTCACCACCATTATCATCTACTAACAGGACAACTGCTGTGGCTAGTAGAACTCTGCGACTAACGTTATCATTTTTTATACAATTCGTGATTCCTGTATGCACTGCGGGTGTTGATGATAAAGAATATTCGTTCCTCTTCAAGTGACTGGGTTGATTTGTGGCTGATGATGATTGATTTGATACTGTTTGTTTCGATATATTTGATCTCTGAGAATTACACAGTTGGGTGTGATGTCGTCCACCGCATTTGCGGCAATTGCCCTCTGATGGACATTCCTTTAAAACGTGACCTCGACGCAGGCAATTACGGTAAAGCTGATTACGTCGAATGAATCGTTCTTTCTCTTCTGCGGACATTTTCGTCAATGTGCTGCATTGATAAATAGAGTGCTGACCAGAACATACTATACAATCACGTGATCCATTTTGGAATGATCCGTGATTCCCCGAGCGTTGAATGAAGACTCTTTTTCCGCTAACTTGTTGTACTTCGACAGGTTTAATAACAACTGACTGAAGTACGTTGAAGATCGAAGGTGACGTTTTCCAGGGTTTCTGCGAATTCTTCCCAATCTCGTCTGCTGACTGAATCTAATCGCGTACTAAGCAGGTGAATCAGAAGCACGTCCCAATGTTCGATCTGTTCGCCTAGTTGCTTCAACACTCGTACGTTGGTTTCGAATTTCTCAATGAGTGAATGTAATTCCTCAGCATTTTCTCTCTTTATAGTGGAAAATTCAAACAGTGACTGAACGTATATACGCTTCAGACGTCGTGGGTTTGAAAAATGGTCAACGAGCATCTTCCATGCAACAGGATAGTGATCCGTAGTTATTGGTATTGTCTGGATCACTTTTAAAGCCTCGCCAGCCAAGGAAGACCGTAAATAATAAAACTTCTGAATCGTTGATAAATTTGTTGAAGAGTGAACGAGTGAATAATACAAATCGTGGAAATTTAGCCAACTTTCAAACTCTCCACTGAAAATGGGTAACTTGATGTCTGGTAGTTTTATATGGCTCATTTGAGGAGGAGCATCATGTTGTGGGTTTTGTGCTTCCTGTTCACCAGGTAATTCCTTACTGTACTGAAGAAGTTTACCTTTAGTGCGGTAATAGCATCTGTTGAACTCGGTGCGATCCTTCAGATACGCATCCACGTCTTCCAAAACCTCCAATTCGGACTGCACTGAGTTAAACTCCGTCCATAATGCAGCTAGGTTATCTAAACGAACAGGAAGTTCCAGTGCATCATATTCTGCTTGGAAATTGTCGGCGAATTCTGTGATGCACGCAAACGATGCCAGTATACTGCGTTTACGATTCTACAATCCCCGAAGCTTACGCTCAGCTCCCGTCGCCATCGTGGAATAAAGCGAAATGATCTGCAAGCGAAAGACCACGCAGAACGGACAGGAAAAATAATTAAAAAGGAACGCTAATTACCTTCTCAAGGCAAACGGAATGCCTTGAATATTGATTCAATTATCCTCGTGAACAGTATTTGGCGTACGATGATCCTTCCAATTGTATTATGGTGAAGCCTTTGTGAGGGAATCACAATGCGATGAATGGAGTCTATTGTCCTATTACGCAATGAAGCCGCGTAAGTAGAGCCAACGATATTGTTCCACAATTACGTTGAAAGGACGAAAGGGCCGGATAGACGGATTCCTATCGACGTCGATCCGGTTCGAAGGACCAATGATCGACAGCAGGAGTGGAGTGATATGCGACGGTGATATATCGCGCGTAATTGTCCTTCAACGTGAATGATTCAGGAACAGGATCAATATATTCTGCTTCTATTCTAGGTACCACGACAAGTGTATACAGAAACAAAAACTGTTTATTTGAACCAATTTATCTTATGAATAATAAATGGAATTGCGGAATAAAGTTAGAGAATGTTACTATATTTCACGACGTTTGTTGAGTAAAGTTGATCGTGCACTGAAGGGTCCTCTCCGAGATAATCTACTCGCAGCCTCCTAAGCGCACCACTATCACTAATGGTCAACCGTTTAACGGCGAGTATGAGCTTGATCCATGATAGGGTGAAGTGGAAAGTGGTGGTTCGTGGATGCAATGCAGATGTAGGAGTTTTGAGTTTACGAACAATATTACCAACATAGTTGTAAGCAAAATATCGAACTCCCGGCCCCGTTATGCTGACGCCATATGAGCCTTAATAAAAATATATATTTTGGATAAAAAAAATCGGACAAACCTAGGATAAAAACTAAAACTCACCAATTTAAATGTTGATTACAAGGTATTTTATCGTCAGGCATCAAGGGTCCTTATTTCAATTCTTATTTCGGATGGATGCTAAATTATCCATCGAAACGCATCTTGTAACAGAACCCAAAACACATCCCCGCGTAAACTGTATCTGTTTCACATCGGATAATTTCATAGCTTAAATAAAGCTGCCTTTTTTCTAAAATCAAGCCGATGGTAATGTTTTGACGTAGGACTACGTCTTTCATTTCTATACCGGGGTGTAAAATCAAAGTTTCGAAAACGAAAGCGTTACGCCGGAGACCGAGATTTTGAGCGTTAATAGCTCCTAAACAACTGAACGAAATGGTATGATAAACACTTCATTCAAAAGATAAAATGTCTACGCGTTCTATACTTGTTACTTTTTGATCCAAAAACTTGTTTCAATAGTCTTAAAATTGCTTTCAAAACAGGCTATTGAAATCACCAATCGGTATATAAGCGAGCGCCGCTCGGAAATCCACTCAGTTCTAATTGAACAGCGATTGGAGCATGTTGTCGCTGTTGTGGTGAAGCTCTTCATTTATCATGAAAGCGCGGATGAACAGTGTCACCAAGAGCCTGTTTGTGCACCTTAGGCCAGAAGGGAATCCATCAGGAGGAGAGTGATGCCACAAACGGTTCCCCGGGAAGAGATCGCTACACACACATACACGCGCGGAATTCTTTCCGTTTGGATGCCATTCAGCATCGAGAAAGTTCCGGAAAGATCTAATCATTTCTGGAAAATAATCTGCCAGTTCCTCTGGGAATTTAAAAATACATTCATGTGAAAGAGTTTATTTGAATGTTTTCTATTCTTGTAACACTGTGACCAAATATTTTTCAATCAAGTACTATTAACAGGTGGTTATCGAGTTAGTATTAACCACTGGTGGGCTTCCAGTATCGAGGAAAATGTGGAAATATCTAATCGTTACTGAAAATAATCTGCCAGTACCTCTGGAAATTTAAAAATACATTCATGTGAAAGAGTTTATTTGAATGTTTTCTATCCATGTAAGGGTGGGTTTAGACTAGTGATATATTCATGTGAAGAAATATGATGAGATTTATAGAAATCGCATCAACCGTTTACACTAGCGTGAACTTCTATAATGAATATATTCATATTTTCGGTGAATTTATTCACCTAAAGTAGAACTGCATCCAACTTTAGTGATTTCTCACCAGTGAGAAATTCACAAGCGTTTACATATGCTGAATTTATTCAAGTTATATATACCACGGATAAGTGTATCATATTTATTCTCACCCGGTTACACCTATTTTCACGTGAATAAATCTATCTATAGCTATAGATCTCCCTAATGTAAACCCGCCATAACACTGTGACCAAATACATTTGGTTTTGTGATTTTTCAATCAATCGCAATTAACAGAATAGCTTCTGAAGATTATTCTTCCCCATCAGTAGGATATTCCGTATCCAATATTGTATGCGCCCGCAATCAATTCTTGCTCTGTCGCCGAAAGTTCCGAGCTCAGAGAGTTCATTCCCCTCTAGTTTGCCTTCCAAATTGCCATCGTAAACCACACCTTCTCTCGATTCAATCACACACAAAAAGCATACTTAAGCGATATTCTGGTGGTGAGACACATTCATTTTTCGTGAGGACATCGACAAGACAACATCGTTGCCTAACGTGCTGGAGGAGGTGGACGGCGAAGGATCGACACATACACGCGCAGAACTCTTTCCGTTAGGATGCCATTCAGCATCGAGAAAGTTCCGGAAAGATCTAATCATTGCTGGGAAATAATCAGCCAGTTCCTCTGGGAATTTAAAAATACATTCATGTGAAAGAGTTTATTTGAATGTTTTCTATTCATGTGACACTGTGACCAAATATTTTTCAATCAAGTACTATTAATAGGTGGTTATCGTGTTAGTATTAACCACTGGTGGGCTTCCAGTATCGAGGAAAATGTGGAAATATCTAATCGTTGCTGGAAAATAATCTGCCAGTTCCCCTTGGAACTGAAAATTATATTCAAGCGAAAGAGTTTATTTTAATGTTTATCCATAAAATATCCATATAATACATTTGGGTTTGTGATTTGTCAATCAAGTACAGTTAGCAGGTTAGCTTCTGAAGATTATTCTTCAGAACAAGGTTTTTCGTATCCTATATTGGATGCATAAAACCTTGTGCCTCCAACGTAACGCTCTCGTTTTCGAAGTCTCCCAAATATTCATTTATTCATTTATTTAGAATGGATTTAGATTCAACTTCAAACAAATGATCTCTAAATCAACGATAGTCCTACGTCACCCTTGCGGTTATACCATAGATATAACCCACTTCCTGTTTTTCCATCAAGTGCAAACATTTTGTACAGATCAGATTTTCGTAGTGTACATTTTTTCAGCAAAGTTTGCTAATTCACCATTCATGTCAAAAGTAATGAGGATTTGTAAACGAGTGAAATTTCTGTAGAGAAGACAATACACAGCAGAAAATGATCAGAAGCAGCCTGGGAAACTGGAAGAAAAAGTGTCATGAGTTAGAAGTAAAGAATAAAGCAGCTGCTAAGTTTTTAAACCTCCACTGTCGATCTTTGAAGTCTGAGTTGATAGCCGAGGAGAAAGAAAAACTATGAGCAATTCCAAATGAAATCGACAAATGACAAAACATGAGTATTTTTGATTCGAATGACTTTTGAAAATGGCGTGTCGATTTTAGTAGGAGAAATCTTTGATAATTTATATCTAAAAAACTATGAGTCGTACCGAAATAGTGTGTTAGAAAGAGTTATAAAATATTGATGTCTAAACATGAAAAAATATACACTGAGAAAAAAATTAGTACTCTTTTTTTATTTACAAAAAAAACTTTGAATTGCAATATCCAAAATACATATTTTTTAATTTTTTTTAATTTTTTCATATAAAGTAGAAGTCATGTAGAATATTTAAAACATGGGTCCATAATGGTAAAACTATTTTTGACGAACTTTGTGAAACATCGAATTTTTATGAATTTTCGAAACTTCGAATGTTTGTATGTTAACAATAATTTTTAGCCACAAATGATTCCTGATGTGATTTAAAACAAAAAAGTTCATTATAAATCCCCTTCTAAATGCAGCCATTCTCGAGATATTTTGAAACATATTTCTAATTTATTGTCTTTTTTATAGTAAATATTCCCTTTTAATATGTTTGTCGTGTTATACCGTCAAGTTCATGAAATTTTATGAATTTGCTTATAATTTCCAACAACTTTTCCAAATACATCATCATGGTAAAAATATATGTTTAGGAGTTACGTTGAAAATCATTTGAACACATGTGGGTTAATATAAAAGGTAGCGATATAAAAAAATATTTTTTTTAATCTTAATACAATTTTTTAACATGTTATACATGTTGCGCCAACAGAACACAACATTTATAAAAGGAAAAAATATAATTCTCTACAATTTGGTCAATTAATTCCTATATTTATCGGAGTTTAAGAGATACTAATAATAATACTAGAATTTTTATGAACATTTATTTTTATCAATTAACAATTTTGTTGTATATAATTTAAATTTAAAAAATAATTTCATTATTTTCTTATATTTCTATACACATTATGATAACTTGCTGCATTGTCGTTAGAGTACAACTTTGCTGCTACTTCATTCTCGGATACAGGTACAAAAGAATGATACTTTTGGGTACCTGGAATTTGTTTGGTGTTATTATACATGCTACTCAACTCTTCCACACCCTGATCATATTCTTCTTGTGACATATATGAAAATGACAATTTTGTAGGATAGTCTTCTTTTCGCTTCCTAGCCCAGTCAAATAACGTTTTTGCACTCGTAATCGGATGTTCATGCTGCCTAGCCAAACTACCTCTTGTTGCCATCCGTTTTAATGTACCACCAATTGCATTACAAGGTCCTTTGCCGTGTGATGTTGCAAAAAATGCTATTCAGCGTCAATGTCGTATTTCGATTTAAACTGACATAAACTCGCAAAATTTTTTCTATTTTTATACTGGGATGCAGCACCATCCGACATGAATTTTATTCTTTTTACCTGCATTTGTTGTTTCAAAAATGTTACCAATTTAGAAATAAATACTTGCACAGCTATTGTGTCATTACTTAAAACTTCAGATATAACTACAAAGCTTAAATTTGCCAGAGAACCTTTTTTATCTCTATAACAAACAACGAATGGATGGATTGTTGCTTGATCATTGTTCCAGTGATGACTTTGAACTTCATCTTGAAGCACAAATGAATAATTTTCGGAAAAATCGCAAATCACAGCAATCTCATTTTCTTGCAAATTAGCTTTTATATTGTTAAGAAACGTGGACTGTTGTGTTTTAATGTAATCATGAGTAAGTAATTTTTCTATTTTTTCGCAAAAATACGATACAAATTCTTCCACCGGTTTTACAAGAGTTTCTATGTCGCATCGATCAGTAGAAATCGATTGTTCATAAGTGATTTCAATTAAATTGCGTTCCTGAAGCTCATCTAGAAACCAGTTTCCAAACTCGTCCATTGTTGGGCATTTTTTACATTCACGAAGGTAACAGTATTTTGATCTATTTGATATGTTACATAGTGTTTTTTCCATATATTCTTTGCATTCAATGTTAAAGGAATATTTTTTGAGACTATGAAGCATAAGATTTACATTTTCATGGAATGTACAAACACAAACGTTATGATTTCCTGAACTACTCAGCAATTTGCAATGCTTCGGACGCATTGATGCAGTTAAACCCAATTTTGCAATTTGGATTAAGTTCCTTAAATCTATTGAAAGTTTCCCGTAATGATGTTATTAATAACCTTTTTTGGATGTGTTGACGCTTCCCATCTTTGGCTACAGAAACATAGTCTCTTTCTCCAGGTAATGATCGGCTGATATCGTCGTCATTATAAAATTCCGAAATATGATTTTTAACATCTTCACTAAAATTTGGTCCATATTTGCTATGTGGTGTCGACAATACACCTTTTTCATTTGCCAGTTTTTTGGCTTGAATTGCCATATATTTATTAACGCCAAATTCTTCTTCCATTTTTTGCACGGACCAAAACTGTTAAAATTCTAACTTTTTCTGATCTTGTTGTCTCTGTGTGGTCAAATTTCTCTTTGGGCTGATTGATAATCTCATCAAACTCTTTTGCCTTTTGTTTAAAGTTCGAACCTTCTTCATGTAAAAAGGAAAATAGATTTCTTTTAATACCTTTAGAAATTATAAAAAAGAGTACTATTTTTTTTCTCAGTGTATATTTTTTCATGTTTAGACATCAATACGACTTAATTCTTTCTGAGACACTCTTTCGGTCCGACACATAGTTTTTTAGATATAAATTATCAAAGATTTCTCCTACTAAAATCGATACGCACTTTTAAAATGTTACGTTTGAGTCAAAAAATTCCCAATTGCTGTGGAAAACTCTTATTTCCCCCAACCCAAACGGAATACAAACTTTCATTCGAATCAAAAATACATATTTTTAAAATCTACATTTTTTGGACGAAGTCATTTAGAATTGCACCTATGTTTGCTTGACAAGAACAAATGCTTGATGGATGAAATCTTGGAAATTAAAAACGTTGTAGCGGAACTGGAGAAAAATTATAATAATCAGGAGGAGATCGAAATTGAGAACCATATTTTTAGCGCATTAATTAAACAGAATTGTACACTCTACAAGCCATAACATGGCAAACTTTATTAAACAGCGAAGGATATGACAACTTATGTGCACATATACTTCACAAAATTCTGGATAACATAATACACTGCGTTTCATAACTATAGAACCACTCTATTTTTCTGAGTTTTCCAGAGATACAGTATTTGTCTGAAAGGAACATGCTTGCTATGAGCGTCAGTAAAAAATCGCGATTTTGCTTTCTTCCGTTTCCGAGTGGTGGTTTTCCGCGGTGAAGTTTTTGGAAAAGGTCCAACCTTTTCCGGGGACAAAGTTGCCAAAGTAAAATCATTCTGTGCTGTAGACGCAATGTTTTGCAGCATTGTTGTATTACCCGATGAGTCAGTTGCTACCTCCGCTCCAGAAGGTGAAATCATTTAAGCATTCAAAATCCTTGTCCGATAAAACCTTTCTTGAGAATGGATAGCAACCTGTCATTTTGAATTCAGCTAGGATATTACTCAGATTGAAAGAAGCATTATAAGCCGATGCAACTATACCTGAAAGGTCGTGCATAGAAATAGTTTTTCCAGGATGGTTGAGTAGACAATCGTTCTGGGAAACTGAGAGCTTTTGCTTGAAAGGTCCCATAACTGAAACATCCAGCGGTTGTAAGCGATTTGTGACATAAGGTGGAAAAGATACATGAATTGTGCAATTTTCTCGGCAATATTTAATTGTTTCCAAAGTGCAATGACTTTTTGATTTTTTTTTATCCCAACAGTTTATTTTATTAGGCTCATTTAGCAATTCAGCTGTAACAAAGCCGAATTCATTCGTGTACATTTTTTATCTTAAGATAACTTTTGTTGTATATTACACTGTTCCCATTTTGAGGCCTAAAAGTATCGCTATCTATCGATAAACATTTGTTTTTATCTATAATACAGTAGCCGTTTAGGCACAAGAGAATTCCTATTCTATCGATGCACAACACATGTCGCCTTTTTCCGGCGTAAAAATATTGCTATTGTTCGAATGTTCACAGTTGGGCTGTTCACAGCGGTACTACTGTTGATATGAGGCTTCCTTTGTTGCGTTATCAATAGTGCCAATTACCGATGCAGCAGACCGAAAATGTGAGCGGTAAGGGACTGGGATTACCGACACATGATGATTGTTGCGTGGACATAGTAGCTAGAATAACACACTAAGATGGTCAGTTGAGGGGCCCTGAGTTATGAGCTCATAATCGTTCGGTTGGTAGCGGACACGCAACCAATTAGGCTACGAAGACCCTCCTGATTTTTTATTTTTCGAAATTGACTTGTTTACGTTGCTTTTTGCTACTTTTTTCAAATGTTCCAGAAAATTGAGAAACAGTTTTCACGTTATGCAACCGTTAGTTGGGAAATTAACAAAGACAATGAACCCATTCGGACCATCTGTGAGGTAGAATCATGAAAACGTTCTATTCAAATCTAGTTCGGTAGCTCTTTCTATATTATCTTCGTTGATGCTGGTTCTATCGGTTTTCTTTTTGTAGCTTCGAACCATCATTAGGTCTGAGAATCAGACTAAATTGATGTTTGTTATTAAACAACAATCAGACATAAATTTTATGAGGTATTAAACAGTGTCCGAATGTGCCCCGTGAACGATGTCCAAATGTGCCCCACCACCATCCGAAGACAAATCATAATTTTATATAATAAATAGACCTTTATTTTCCCGTTGTATGCACGTTTTTTTTTTCATTTCATATTAGTTACTAACTGAGGTGGTGTACTTAAATTTCTAAATCGTTCACAAAGGAATTAGGGAAATACTTACAACTTCAAGCTCAAAAGTTTCGAAACGTGTATCAAAAAGGGCACTGTGTTGTTTTCGTAAGTAACAAACGACCAGGAGATGTCAAACCATATGACAGCTGTTGGTCGAAGGGTTGTTAACATACTTATATTTTTAATTTGGTTGAAAATTTTACCACCTAATTTTTACAAGCGTTGTCCGAAACTGCCCCCCTTTCCCCAATAATATATATGGTACTGCAATATAAGATGAATACGAGCGAGTGAAACAAAAGACAAATAAGATTTCCGCATACTTTTCCACATACACGGCCCAGACCGAGATAGATATTGCTCTCCTTCATGCTCTTCTTTTTACTCTTAGAAAACACTTTCCAACTTCATTTCATAAGCGTGGTAAAGCAGCCTTGCATTCCAGCCGGCCTTGGTTCGATCCCCGTTGATGACGTTTGGACTTTTTTTGGGTGCAATCCCAAAAAAGATGAAAAAAGAAAAAAAAGAGATATCTGCTTCCATACATACAAACATTTTAAAGCGTTGGGGTACAGATGATTTTATTTGCCCATTTGACACTTCAAGGCACGAAATGGCGTGGTTTCTGCCGAAAATGAAATGCTTTCTGACAACGCTAGTTTGGGTGTACGATCACTCCTCATAAGTTCTTGATAGGGTTTCGATCTGGTAAACAACTTGACCAGTTCAAAATCTGAAATCATTAAACCATGCCATGACTTTCCGGATTTTATGAATTGATACCAAATAATTAGTGGAAATAGAAAGAAAATCACCAGATTCATCACATAACACCCATTCCTCGCTAACAACTTGAAGAAGCTGGATGTGCTATTCATCACTCCTCAAGCATTGTTCTCGAAGTTTTTTTTCTCTTCTCCCCAACGAATTGGTTTTTTGACGTAGGACTACGTCTAACCGGAAGATATAGGGGGTGAAATGGAAATCTAGGCACTGAACAAGTAGGAAAAAATGCAAGATTTGGAACGCTTATAACTCGAGCATTTCTCAATAGATCGCAATGGTTTTGGCATCAATTGATAGGAAATATATCTACGCATCTATCATAATGAATAACATTTCATTTTTCTTGAGATAAATAATTGAATAATTGTGAAATATCAAGCATTGTCCAAATGCACTATGTGCCCATTTTTGATTGGTCCATTTTGTGCTCCTCAAATCGTACCGACCAAAACGGGCAACCAGAGCAGCAGCGAAATAAAATGAAGCACCATTGGAAAGGAAAAAGAAAAAAATGAACGAAACATTGGTCGCTGTCTCAAACATGCGTAATTCTCGAGCCAGCCAGTCAGCTTAAAAATCCCCGCTCCGCTGCCGTAACGATCATTCTCATTCAAACCGTACACCACATCGGTTCGCATCAAAACACTTCAACAAACCAACCCAAGGCAAAGGAGGAAAAGTGAAGGGAAAGGCAAAATCCTGCTCGAACCGTGTTGATCTGGAGTTCCCCGCAAGGGTAGCTAGGCCGAGCGCGTTAGTACCAGTGCACCAGTCCACCTAGCCGGCGTTATATAGTTTCGGCCGTCGAAGTGATCGAGTTGGCTGGTAAAGCTGCTCGCGACGATAAGAAAACCCGCATTCAGTACAGAACACATTCGGTTCGGTGGACATCAAGACAACAACAGGCAGTTGCAGCGAGTGGCAAACGCAATCGCAAAACGGCAGCTGGTAGCAGAAGAAAAAAGTTTGTTCTTTATACAATCTGCTTTGGTGGCAAATCCAGAATAAGGCGGCATCAAGGGCGTTCGAAATGGTTTTTTTTTCAAAACCACGAGTACTAAGTTTTCTAAAATTCCATAAAACACGGCGCTTATCAGGGCCATTAAATCTTTCAAAAAAGAGTTTACGAAATACATTTCAATGCTTTCTAAAATAATATCCAAAATAATAATAAAACACAAATTGATTTTTTCATAATTTGTTTGCCAGTATATGATGAGTATGTGAATTTGGCAGTTGTTCTGAGCTTATTTATGGCTGGGGACTTTCCCGATTATTCAATATTCATTAATTTTTAAATTGCTTCTAGATTGAAAGTACAGTAATTTACATTTAGCTCGACATTCAGCTAATTGGACGGACCTGTAATGCGACATATTTAGTTGGACATTTTTGTAAACATAAAGTTCGAGGTCCAAATTATGACCCCACATCGAAAGTCGACACTGTACCACTGTCATCGCAAATGTTCAATTACAGGTTAAAATCGCCTCCAATGCGACACTGAGTGTTGTTTCGGCACGTCGCATTAAATGTAATTTACTGTACAACATGTCACAAGCTGGATGGGAAGAAATTTTCCAACTGTGAAAGCTGTGGCGAGTGGCAAACGCAATCGCTAAACAGGAAGGTTTAGCCGAACAAGATGGGGATATCGAGTGATAACAAAACAATAAACTCTTTAGATTAAAGATAATTTTGTGATCCTGAAAAGGACCCTTTTTAGCCTGCATGTGAATCCAACGAGCGAACAAATCGTAATGAATGTATTTTTTTGCCATCGCCGCCTTTTAACGCTCTTTCGTTCGTCTCGTTGGATTCGCCCCTTTGGCTTAGTCTGCTGATTTGTCTCTATCCTGTGAGTGTGTACCGCTAGAGTACAAAAGGCGCGGATCCGCTGAAAAATATATCATTCTCTTTCAAACCGTAAATCAGTGTGGTTGTGTGGCATGGTTTCACATCACATCGCATCAACGGATTAGTGCCGGAGCACCAGTATACCTAATAGCGGTTATAGAATTTCGGCCGCCGGAGTGCTCGAGTTGGCTTGCAAAGCTGCTCACAACAATAAAAAAAACCCGCAAAACCGAACAGAACAGAGCACATTCGGTTCGGTGGCAACAACTAGTTTCAGCGAGTGGCAAACGCAATCGCAAAACGGAAGCAGGTAGAAGAAGGAAAAAGTTTGTTTATACAGACTGCTTTGGTGGCAAAACCAGCCACCGTAAAACACGGCACTTTTCAGGGCCATTGAACCTTTCAAAGAAGAGTTATTGAAAGTTTTTCACAATACCAATGCATTCTAAAGAGACATAATATGACATATAATATAAACTGATTTATTTTGTTTATCTTGTTCTTGAACTTATTGGTGGTTGGGGTCTTTTAAATTGATCATTCAGTTTTCACAAACCCATGCATGGTTTCCGAATTAAAAATGGCTTCAAATTACAACACATTGTATGCAGGATGGCATTAACGAATTTTCTCGGTAGCAAGAACTGCTTTCTTTGGTTGATAACTAATGTTGAAAAATGAATGACGTTACATCTGCATTGTATAGAAAAATAACTAAGGAGCAACATGATGAGCTATGTATTTCCTTATTCTTCTTTCTTTGTTTTTAAGAGGCTATGAACTTTGCAGTTCATTCGCCTCTATGTATTTCCTGCTGCTCTGTTCTTATTTTAAAGGGCTTTAATCCGAAGGTCATTCGTCCATGTATTTACTGTTGGTTTTTCAGAACGCTTATAGCTCGTTTATTTCTCGACAGATCGTAGAGTTCGTCTCCAAAACCTCAGTTCATTTTTATTTACTTTGTTTGCGGAAACTACAAATCTTACAATTCATTCGTCTCCGAAACACGGAAACAGTTTGAGGTACGGTAATGTGCTCAATAGTGAAATATATGATAGTGAATGAGCTGATGACCACCTATGCATCCCGTATCACAGCCATCATTTTGATTGTACGATATGTGCATACGCCGAAAGATGCCCGGCGTTGAACATTTAATAAGTACAAAGCCTTCGGAAAAAAATCAAGAATTAACTATAAGACAGCGAGAAAAAAATGAGAAAGTTTGTAAAAAAAACGCAAAAACACAACACCAAAGGTGATTTGCAGAACCCCCAACATGTTCATGAAGAGTAAACAGTAAACTAATCCATTTTTCAGGTAGATAGGTAGGTATTCACGTAGCAGAAGAAAATAAAACAATATATTTAAAATATATATTTAGCAAAAGCTGTCCCCTTTGTATAGTCCTACGTCACTCCGGTTATGTCCCCGACATTACCCACCCGTCTTTTTTTTCTCGTGTGTTCTGTGGTGAATTAGTGCCCAAAGTGCCCAAAACAGCCGGAACCGAGGAAGCAGTGCCTCTGCAGTAGTCTGGATCGGCATCTGTAGTGGATAACCATAACGGCACCGTCATAACGTGGTTGACGCTCAGTTGAGTACAACAATAACGTTATTCTTCTGCTATTGTGTTGTCTCCGTAGCGCGTGGCTTTTGTGTCTCCCTTAATAGGGTAACAGAGCGCATATCGGAACAACAAATTTATGTAATTATTTTTATTTTATTGAAGTTTTTTTTTATTTTTTTTAACAAGTGAGATAAATAAAAAAATTGTAAAGGTAATAATCGTTCGTTCTAAGAATGGAGGTGGGTGGGGGTCTAGACATGGACATTTCAGACTCCCCCTCGCTTGCTCAAGCAGGGTGTAGTAAGTCCCTTAAACGGACTCCTATGCCCGAAGATTCTTCTTCTGGGGACGAGTCAACTCACACTACCAAGCCCCCCTCCAAAAAAAAGATTGCAAACCTTTCCCCTGATTCCTCCAATACTTCCACCCAATCATCGACATCCCTTCCCCCCTCTGATGTTACTGTCCCCACTCAAACTTTGTCCTCGAATTCCTCTCCTATTGTTTCCGCTCCCCGTGTCAGGGTTTATCCGGACGATGCGCCTGGCGCTGGTCCTTGGGTTGTTTTTCTCCGGCCCAAACCTAATGGTAAAGCCTTGAGGGTCGTACAGATTATGACAGATCTGAAAAGATACACCTCTGTTTCCGAAATTTGCAAAGTAAGACCGAACAAACTGCGAGTTGTCGTGACTAACCGAAAGGACGCGAACGATATTGTTGCTGATAAGCATTTCATCCTCGAATATCGAGTTTTTATTCCCTCCCATAACGTAGAAATTGGGGGCGTTATATCTGAAACGGGTCTGACGTGCAAAACTATAGAAAGTATGGGAGTTGGCAGGTTCAAGAGGCTTCCTTCGATGGAAGTCAAAATCTTGGAATGTCGCCAACTTGGAAAAGTTACCCAGGAAGGAGAAGAAAAGAAATTTACGCCGTACGACTCGTTTCGAGTCACTTTTGCTGGTGCCGCCCTCCCTGACTACGTTATGGTGGACAAATTGAGGCTGCCGGTGCGACTCTTCGTGCCAAAGCCCATGACTTGCAACAAATGCAAGTCAGTTGGTCATACAGCAGCTTATTGCGCCAACAAGGAGCGCTGTGCCACTTGCGGAGAGCAACATGAGGGGAAATCCTGCAGTGCGACTGAGCATAAGTGTCCATATTGCGGGGGATCCCCACACGTGCTCTCATCTTGTGAAACTTACAAGAGTCGCTGGGATAAACAAAAGCGCTCTTTGAAGGAACGCTCGAAACGCACTTTCGCGGATATTTTAAAGGGCGCTTCTCCACTGGCTCAACAACAACAACCATTACCAACAAACAATGTCTTTGCTTCACTGCCAGTTGACGAATTGGAAGCGGATACAGCTAACGAGGGCACACCGTTTATTTTCAAAGGGAATTCCCGGCGCAAAAATGTGTCCACTCCCAAAGTTCAACGACAAGTCCCATCGGTGGTACCCCATGTTAGCTTGCCTAAAATATCGAGTGCAGCGGACAAGCCAAATCAGGTTCCTCCTGGCTTCCGTGGGAATAGTTCACCTTCGAACGACCCAGCACTCGAGGGGACATCAAAAACCCCAACTGTCCCTTTTTCTGCGTCCAGCTCAACTTCCCAATCGGGATTTATAAAGTTGACTGACCTTGTGGATCGAATCTTCACGTGTTTTAATGTTTCCGATTCCATCAGAACCATTGTCATCTCAATGCTTCCAGTACTGAAGACAATTTTGCAACAATTGATGCAAACATGGCCCCTCCTTGCGATGATCATCTCTCTTGATGTCTAATTTAAATAGAGAGGTCGGAGATATCTCTGTTTTACAGTGGAATTGTCGTAGTCTTATCCCTAAATTGGATGCATTCAAATTTTTAATTCATAACTTCAATTGTGATGTTTTTGCTCTGTCCGAAACTTGGCTTTCTTCGCGAGATGATCTCTTTTTCCACGATTTTAATATTATACGCTTGGACCGTGATGACAGATACGGAGGGGTGCTATTGGGGATCAATAAGTGCCACTCATTTTTTCGAATTGACCTTCCACCTATTAGAGGGATCGAAACTGTTGCTTGTCATGCAAACATCAGAGGCAAAGACCTCTGTATAGTCAGCTTGTATTGGCCTCCGAGAGCTACAGTTAGCCGCAAGCAACTTATTGACATGTGCTCACTCCTTCCTGAGCCACGATTGATCTTGGGAGACTTCAACTCTCATGGAACTGCCTGGGGGGAACCGTACGATGACAATCGTTCACTGTTGATATATGACCTTTGTAACAGCTTCAATATGACCGTTTTGAACACTGGGGAAACAACACGTGTTCCTAAACCTCCTGCTAACCCAAGTGCTCTTGACCTCTCGCTTTGCTCGAATTCACTATCGTTAGATTGCAAGTGGAATGTAATCCAGGATCCCAACGGTAGTGATCACTTGCCAATCAAAATTTCCATCACCATTGGGTCGAATTCTTCTGAATCTATAAACATGGCATATGACCTCACAAGACACATTGACTGGAAAAAATATGCGGACGCGATTGCTCTAGCCATCAATTCCAGAGATGGTTTACCTCCATTGCAGGAATATAACTTCCTTTCTCGTTTGATCCATGACAGCGCGATTCGCGCTCAAACGAAACCCATCCCAGGTTCCTCCATTCGCCGAAGGCCTCCCAATCCATGGTGGGATAGTCAATGTTCAAAGCTTTATGTAGAAAAATCGAATGCATTTAAAGCTTTCCGGAAACGAGGAACCATTGACAATTTTCAAACGTATTTAGACCTTGAAAATCAATTTAAAAACTTGATCAAAGGTAAAAAACGTGCTTATTGGCGAAATTTCGTGGGAGGTTTGTCACGAGAAACGTCAATGAAAAAATTATGGAAAGTGGCTCGAAACATGAGAAATCGCTCTTCATCGAATGAAAGCGAGGAACATTCATATCAATGGATTTTTAATTTTGCACGAAAGGTTTGTCCTGATTTCGCTCCCGTGCAAAGAATTGTTCGAGATATACCACAAGATAGGTGCGATCTTGATTCCGAGTTTTCGATGGTAGAATTCTCTCTTGCTCTCCTTTCTTGTAATAATTCGGCTCCAGGATCGGATAGAATTAAGTTCAACTTGTTGAAAAAAGTCACAGAAGGTTGTGTCCGAGACACGACCGCATAGTTGACGTAGGATTACGTTAGGCTATCTGTCGCATGCTGATTTTGGATGTTTGAAAAAATAATTTGTTAAACTCTTTGATAATGATCTGATGGCCCTGAAAAGGGCCGTTTGATTTGGTTGTTGGGTATTTTTTGTTCATTTCACAATCGAGCTTTCGGTATCAGTGATAGAAAGATGTTTCAGCTCCGATGCACGTTTACGAGATTGGCGCTCATATTGCGTGAACATATGTTCCGACATATTTACTCGCGTAAAACTTTATGGGGCAACAAAAACAACAATTCACTTCTGTTGTTTTTTGGCAGCGGTAGCTTTTTCGGAGCCGCTGCTGCTTATTTCTGTTTTTATTTTGGTGGTTTTCGTTGACACCATCACGTCGAGCTAAACGGCGAATAGCGAATTTGACACACTGGATATTGTCATGTAGAACCTTGCGATACGCTTCGATCCTCCTTTGCCTTCCTTGCCGCATGAGGTCATGTTGGTTGATGTTGATCTGATGTGACCACACTTAAAACACTAAAAACATATATGTTTACCGATCTGAGCGTCGAACAAAATGAGAAATCTGACTGAGCAGCAGCATCAGCAGAAAGAGAGAACATGCCTGAAACTTTCTGCTCATGATGTTTGCTGTTGCCATCAGTACTGGACCGATGCGGGACACAGCTCGATTTTTGATGTTAGGCCTCGATGTTTACCGCCGCTGCTGCTGCTACTGCCACTTAAGTTCGATATGAGACACAGCTCAATTGTTGGCCACTCAGATTCGATGCTTCGATGTCTTGAAGTTCAGTGCTGCACTTTCACGATTCCAAGAAGCGTGTGTTCGCACTTCTGATGGAGAGAGCGTGCCCGAAATGCTCCGCTCGCGATGCTTACTGCTAGCCGCGTCCACTGCTGCTGCTCTCCACTTGTTGTCCGTTCCACGTCCGTTGTAAAAATGAATAAAATCCACGAACGCTCCATCCTTTTATATCATTTGGTATGTGTGAAGTAGGCGCCTCCTACTCGATTGTCATGCAGCTTGCCGGTGAACGAACGAATCGGGCGCGAAAAAGAAATGACGTCAATTTCGATCAATCAGGCCTAGGTATCTTCTGTTTGGATAGTGGTTGAGATTTTTTAATTGTTCGATTGTTAGTTACATGATATATATTATTTTATTCAATGTGAAAAATTATTATGGAGTACCTACCGACAACGTATGATGCAAACATCTCATCAATCCATCATGAAATGAATGAGCAATAAGCGTTTGAAATTGGACGGGTCGCTCATTTATTTTCTAACGATCATTTATTTTCTAACCGGGAAGCAGTTGACATACTACGCTGCGCTTTTATGTACATTAAAAACCACTTTTAACATGCGGGGAAAAAATCTTATATGAAAATTGCCAGATGTCAATGTTGCCAAGCGTAGTTATTGATGGTTAACCCATCCGTTACGAGCGTCGTCTATAGACGACATCCGCGCGACGTCCTGTGTGTACGAATGTCGTCTATAGACGACATCCACGCGACGAGCTGTGTGTACGAGCGTTGTCTTTAGACAACATGAAATTCATACTGCTCTTCGATCACACCAGCGCGATGTGCATACTTTTCGGCGCAGTGCTTCGTACAGGGGTAGCACTTCGGCGGAGCACACTGCCGTAATGAAAGGGTTAAACCGACGCCGAACCGAATAGCGATGAACGCACCCATATCACGAACTTCGACATTTGATTTGCTATTATTGTGCTACTCGCCTGTGTAGTTCGCGCAAAGGCATCGGCAAAATATTATTTTAGAAAATTCCTTGAGGCATTTATTGCAAACCTTTCCCCTGATTCCTCCAATACTTCCACCCAATCATCGACATCCCTTCCCCCCTCTGATGTTACTGTCCCCACTCAAACTTTGTCCTCGAATTCCTCTCCTATTGTTTCCGCTCCCCGTGTCAGGGTTTATCCGGACGATGCGCCTGGCGCTGGTCCTTGGGTTGTTTTTCTCCGGCCCAAACCTAATGGTAAAGCCTTGAGGGTCGTACAGATTATGACAGATCTGAAAAGATACACCTCTGTTTCCGAAATTTGCAAAGTAAGACCGAACAAACTGCGAGTTGTCGTGACTAACCGAAAGGACGCGAACGATATTGTTGCTGATAAGCATTTCATCCTCGAATATCGAGTTTTTATTCCCTCCCATAACGTAGAAATTGGGGGCGTTATATCTGAAACGGGTCTGACGTGCAAAACTATAGAAAGTATGGGAGTTGGCAGGTTCAAGAGGCTTCCTTCGATGGAAGTCAAAATCTTGGAATGTCGCCAACTTGGAAAAGTTACCCAGGAAGGAGAAGAAAAGAAATTTACGCCGTACGACTCGTTTCGAGTCACTTTTGCTGGTGCCGCCCTCCCTGACTACGTTATGGTGGACAAATTGAGGCTGCCGGTGCGACTCTTCGTGCCAAAGCCCATGACTTGCAACAAATGCAAGTCAGTTGGTCATACAGCAGCTTATTGCGCCAACAAGGAGCGCTGTGCCACTTGCGGAGAGCAACATGAGGGGAAATCCTGCAGTGCGACTGAGCATAAGTGTCCATATTGCGGGGGATCCCCACACGTGCTCTCATCTTGTGAAACTTACAAGAGTCGCTGGGATAAACAAAAGCGCTCTTTGAAGGAACGCTCGAAACGCACTTTCGCGGATATTTTAAAGGGCGCTTCTCCACTGGCTCAACAACAACAACCATTACCAACAAACAATGTCTTTGCTTCACTGCCAGTTGACGAATTGGAAGCGGATACAGCTAACGAGGGCACACCGTTTATTTTCAAAGGGAATTCCCGGCGCAAAAATGTGTCCACTCCCAAAGTTCAACGACAAGTCCCATCGGTGGTACCCCATGTTAGCTTGCCTAAAATATCGAGTGCAGCGGACAAGCCAAATCAGGTTCCTCCTGGCTTCCGTGGGAATAGTTCACCTTCGAACGACCCAGCACTCGAGGGGACATCAAAAACCCCAACTGTCCCTTTTTCTGCGTCCAGCTCAACTTCCCAATCGGGATTTATAAAGTTGACTGACCTTGTGGATCGAATCTTCACGTGTTTTAATGTTTCCGATTCCATCAGAACCATTGTCATCTCAATGCTTCCAGTACTGAAGACAATTTTGCAACAATTGATGCAAACATGGCCCCTCCTTGCGATGATCATCTCTCTTGATGTCTAATTTAAATAGAGAGGTCGGAGATATCTCTGTTTTACAGTGGAATTGTCGTAGTCTTATCCCTAAATTGGATGCATTCAAATTTTTAATTCATAACTTCAATTGTGATGTTTTTGCTCTGTCCGAAACTTGGCTTTCTTCGCGAGATGATCTCTTTTTCCACGATTTTAATATTATACGCTTGGACCGTGATGACAGATACGGAGGGGTGCTATTGGGGATCAATAAGTGCCACTCATTTTTGACGTAGGACTACGTCTAACCGGAAGATATAGGGGGTGAAATGGAAATCTAGGCACTGAACAAGTAGGAAAAAATGCAAGATTTGGAACGCTTATAACTCGAGCATTTCTCAATAGATCGCAAAGGTTTTTGCATCAATTGATAGGAAATATATCTACGCATCTATCATAACGAATAACATTTCATTTTTCTTGAGATAAATAATTGAATAATTGTGAAATATCAAGCATTGTCAAAATGCACTATGTGCCCATTTTTGATTGGTCCATTTTGTGCTCCTCAAATCGTACCGACCAAAACGGGCAACCAGAGCAGCAGCGAAATAGAATGAAGCACGATTGGAAAGGAAAAAGAAAAAAATGAGGGAAACATTGGTCGCAGTCTCACACATGCGTAATTCTCGAGCCAGCCAGTCAGCTTAAAAATCCCCTCTCCGCTGCCGTAACGATCATTCTCATCCGAACCGTACACCACATCGTTTCGCATCACCTCACATCAACAAACCAACACAAGCAGCCATGGTTGGATATGGCAAAGGAGGAAAAGTGAAGGGAAAGGCAAAATCCCGCACGAACCTTGATCTGGAGTTCCCGCTCGTGTTGATCTGGAGTTCCCCGCAAGGGTAGCTAGGCCGAGCGCGTTAGTACCAGTGTACCAGTCCACCTAGCCGGCGTTATATAGCTTCGGCCGCCGAAGTGATCGAGTTAGCTGGCAAAGCTGCTCGCGACGATAAGAAAACCTGCATTCGGAACAGAACACATTCGGTTCGGTGGACATCAAGACAACAGGCAGTTGCAGCGAGTGGCGAGTGGCAAACGCAATCGCTAAACGGCATCAGGTAGCAGAAGAAAAAAGTTTGTTCTTTATACAAACTGCTTTGGTGGCAAATCCAGAACAAGGCGGCTTCGAGGGCGTTCGAAATGGTTTTTTTCAAAACCACGAGTACTAAGTTTTCTAAATTGGAACCATTCCATAAAACAAGGCGCTTTTCAGGGCCATTAAACCTTCCAAAAAAGAGTTTAGGAAATAAAGTTCAATGCTTTCTAAAACATTATCCAAAATAATAATAAAACACAAATTGATGTTTTCATAATTTGTTTGCCAGGATCTGATGAGTATGTGAATTTGGCAGTTGTTCTGAGCTTATTGATAGTTGGGGACTTTCCTGATTATTCAATTTTCACCAATTCTTAAATTGTTTCCAGATTTAAAGTACAGTAATCTACAATTAGTTCGACATTTAGCTAATTGGACGGACATGTAATGCGACTTATTTAGTTGGACATTTTTGTAAATATAGAGATCCAAATTATGACCCCACATTGAAAGTCGACACTGTACCACTGTTATCGCAAATGTTCAATTACAGGTTAAAATTACCTCCAATCCGGCACTGAGTGGTGGTAATGCGACGTGCCATTGAATGTAATTTACTGTAAAATATGTCACAAGCTGGATGGGAAGAAATTTTCCAACTGTGAAAGCTGTGGCGAGTGACAACAAATCCCTAAACAGGAAGGTTTAGCCGAACAAGATGGGGATATCGAGTGATAAAAAACAATAAACTCTTTAGACTTTTTGTGATCCTGAAAAGGACCTTTTTTAGCCTGTATGTGAATCCAACGAGCGAACAAATCGTAATGAATGTATTTTTTTTGCCATCGCTCCCTTTTAACGCTCATTCGTTCGTCTCGTTGGACCCGCCCGTTTAGCTGAGTCTGCCGATTTGTCTCTATCCTGTGAGTGTGTACCGCTAGAGTATAAAACACGCGGACCCCAAAAAAATATCTTATTTTCTTTCAAACCGTAAACCCGTGTGGTTGTACGGCATCGGCATCGTGTACTCAACAAAGGAGGAAAAGAGAAGGGAAAGGCAAAATCTCGCTCGAACCGTGGTGGTCTGCAATTTCCCGTAGGTGTATCCGCCAATTGCACCGGAAAAGGTTGCTAGGTCGAGCGCGTTAGTACCTGTGTACCAGTCCACCTAGCCGGCGTTATATAGTTTCGGCCGCCGGAGTGATGGAGTTAGCTGGCAAAGCTGCTCGCGACGATAAGAAAACCTGCATTCGGAACATAACACATTCGGTTCGGTGGACATCAAGACAACAGGCAGTTGCAGCGAATGGCGAGTGGCAAACGCAATCGCAAAACGGCATCAGGTAGCAGAAGAAAAAAGTTTGTTCTTTATACAAACTGCTTTGGCGGCAAATCCAGAACAAGGCGGCATCGAGGGCGTTCGAAATGGTTTTGACGTAGGACTACGTCTAACCGGAAGATATAGGGGGTGAAATGGAAATCTAGGCACTGAACAAGTAGGAAAAAATGCAAGATTTGGAACGCTTATAACTCGAGCATTTCTCAATAGATCGCAAAGGTTTTTGCATCAATTGATAGGAAATATATCTACGCATCTATCATAACGAATAACATTTCATTTTTCTTGAGATAAATAATTGAATAATTGTGAAATATCAAGCAATGTCCAAATACACTATGTGCCCATTTTTGATTGGTCCATTTTGTGCTCCTCAAATCGTACCGACCAAAACGGGCAACCAGAGCAGCAGCGAAATAGAATGAAGCACGATTGGAAAGGAAAAAGAAAAAAATGAGGGAAACATTGGTCGCAGTCTCACACATGCGTAATTCTCGAGCCAGCCAGTCAGCTTAAAAATCCCCTCTCCGCTGCCGTAACGATCATTCTCATCCGAACCGTACACCACATCGTTTCGCATCACCTCACATCAACAAACCAACACAAGCAGCCATGGTTGGATATGGCAAAGGAGGAAAAGTGAAGGGAAAGGCAAAATCCCGCTCGAACCGTGGTGGTCTGCAATTTCCCGTAGCTGTATCCGCCAATTGCACCGGAAAAGGTAGCTAGGTCGAGCGCGTTAGTACCTGTGTACCAGTCCACCTAGCCGACGTTATATAGTTTCGGCCGCCGGAGTGATCGAGTTGGCTGGCAAAGCTGCTCGCGACGATAAGAAAACCTGCATTCGGAACATAACATATTCGGTTCGGCGGACATCAAGACAACAGGCAGTTGCAGCGAATGGCGAGTGGCAAACGCAATCGCAAAACGGCATCAGGTAGCAGAAGAAAAAAGTTTGTTCTTTATACAAACTGCTTTGGTGGCAAATCCAGAACAAGGCGGCATCGAGGGCGTTCGAAATGGTTTTTTTCAAAACCACGAGTACTAAGTTTTCTAAATTGGAACCATTCCATAAAACAAGGCGCTTTTCAGGGCCATTAAACCTTCCAAAAAAGAGTTTAGGAAATAAAGTTCAATGCTTTCTAAAACATTATCCAAAATAATAATAAAACACAAATTGATGTTTTCATAATTTGTTTGCCAGGATTTGATGAGTATGTGAATTTGGCAGTTGTTCTGAGCTTATTGATAGTTGGGGACTTTCCTGATTATTCAATTTCCACCAATTCTTTAATTGTTTCCAGATTGAAAGTACAGTAATCTACAATTAGTTCGACATTTAGCTAATTGGACGGACATGTAATGTGACTTATTTAGTTGGACATTTTTGTAAACATAGAGATCCAAATTATGATCCCACATTGAAAGTCGACACTGTACCACTGTCATCGCAAATGTTCAATTACCTCCAATCCGGCACTGAGTGGTGGTAATGCGACGTGCCATTGAATGTAATTTACTGTAAAATATGTCACAAGCTGGATGGGAAGAAATTTTCCAACTGTGAAAGCTGTGGCGAGTGACAACAAATCGCTAAACAGGAAGGTTTAGCCGAACAAGATGGGGATATCGAGTGATAACAAAATAATAAACTCTTTAGACTTTTTGTGATCCTGAAAAGGACCCTTCTTAGTCTGTATGTGAATCCAACGAGCGAACAAATCGTAATGAATGTATTTTTTTGCCATCGCTCCCTTTTAACGCTCATTCGTTCGTCTCGTTGGACCCGCCCCTTTGGCTGAGTCTGCCGATTTGTCTCTATCCTGTGAGTGTGTACCGCTAGAGTATAAAACACGCGGACCCCAAAAAAATATCTTATTTTCTTTCAAACCGTAAACCCGTGTGGTTGTACGGCATCGGCATCGTGTACTCAACAAAGGAGGAAAAGAGAAGGGAAAGGCAAAATCTCGCTCGAACCGTGGTGGTCTGCAATTTCCCGTAGGTGTATCCGCCAATTGCACCGGAAAAGGTAGCTAGGTCGAGCGCGTTAGTACCTGTGTACCAGTCCACCTAGCCGGCGTTATATAGTTTCGGCCGCCGGAGTGATCGAGTTAGCTGGCAAAGCTGCTCGCGACGATAAGAAAACCTGCATTCGGAACATAACACATTCGGTTCGGCGGACATCAAGACAACAGGCAGTTGCAGCGAATGGCGAGTGGCAAACGCAATCGCAAAACGGCATCAGGTAGCAGAAGAAAAAAGTTTGTTCTTTATACAAACTGCTTTGGTGGCAAATCCAGAACAAGGCGGCATCGAGGGCGTTCGAAATGGTTTTTTTCAAAACCACGAGTACTAAGTTTTCTAAATTGGAACCATTCCATAAAACAAGGCGCTTTTCAGGGCCATTAAACCTTCCAAAAAAGAGTTTAGGAAATAAAGTTCAATGCTTTCTAAAACATTATCCAAAATAATAATAAAACACAAATTGATGTTTTCATAATTTGTTTGCCAGGATTTGATGAGTATGTGAATTTGGCAGTTGTTCTGAGCTTATTGATAGTTGGGGACTTTCCTGATTATTCAATTTTCACCAATTCTTAAATTGTTTCCAGATTGAAAGTACAGTAATCTACAATTAGTTCGACATTTAGCTAATTGGACGGACATGTAATGTGACTTATTTAGTTGGATATTTTGGTAAACATAAAGATCCAAATTATGATCCCACATTGAAAGTCGACACTGTACCACTGTTATCGCAAATGTTCAATTACAGGTTAAAATTACCTCCAATCCGGCACTGAGTGGTGGTAATGCGACGTGCCATTGAATGTAATTTACTGTAAAATATGTCACAAGCTGGATGGGAAGAAATTTTCCAACTGTGAAAGCTGTGGCGAGTGACAACAAATCGCTAAACAGGAAGGTTTAGCCGAACAAGATGGGAATATCGAGTGATAACAAAAACACAACACCAAAGGTTCTTTTCAGAACCATTAACATATTCATAAAGAGTAAACAGTAAACTAATCCATTTTTCAGGTAGATAGGTAGGTATTCACGTAGGTGAAGAAAATAAAACAATATATTTAAAATATATATTTAACAAAAGCTGTCCCCTTTGCATAGTCCTACGTCACTCCGGTTATGTCCCCGACATTACCCACCCGTCTTTTTTTCGAATTGACCTTCCACCTATTAGAGGGATCGAAACTGTTGCTTGTCATGCAAACATCAGAGGCAAAGACCTCTGTATAGTCAGCTTGTATTGGCCTCCGAGAGCTACAGTTAGCCGCAAGCAACTTATTGACATGTGCTCACTCCTTCCTGAGCCACGATTGATCTTGGGAGACTTCAACTCTCATGGAACTGCCTGGGGGGAACCGTACGATGACAATCGTTCACTGTTGATATATGACCTTTGTAACAGCTTCAATATGACCGTTTTGAACACTGGGGAAACAACACGTGTTCCTAAACCTCCTGCTAACCCAAGTGCTCTTGACCTCTCGCTTTGCTCGAATTCACTATCGTTAGATTGCAAGTGGAATGTAATCCAGGATCCCAACGGTAGTGATCACTTGCCAATCAAAATTTCCATCACCATTGGGTCGAATTCTTCTGAATCTATAAACATGGCATATGACCTCACAAGACACATTGACTGGAAAAAATATGCGGACGCGATTGCTCTAGCCATCAATTCCAGAGATGGTTTACCTCCATTGCAGGAATATAACTTCCTTTCTCGTTTGATCCATGACAGCGCGATTCGCGCTCAAACGAAACCCATCCCAGGTTCCTCCATTCGCCGAAGGCCTCCCAATCCATGGTGGGATAGTCAATGTTCAAAGCTTTATGTAGAAAAATCGAATGCATTTAAAGCTTTTCGGAAACGAGGAACCATTGACAATTTTCAAACGTATTTAGACCTTGAAAATCAATTTAAAAACTTGATCAAAGGTAAAAAACGTGCTTATTGGCGAAATTTCGTGGGAGGTTTGTCACGAGAAACGTCAATGAAAAAATTATGGAAAGTGGCTCGAAACATGAGAAATCGCTCTTCATCGAATGAAAGCGAGGAACATTCATATCAATGGATTTTTAATTTTGCACGAAAGGTTTGTCCTGATTTCGCTCCCGTGCAAAGAATTGTTCGAGATATACCACAAGATAGGTGCGATCTTGATTCCGAGTTTTCGATGGTAGAATTCTCTCTTGCTCTCCTTTCTTGTAATAATTCGGCTCCAGGATCGGATAGAATTAAGTTCAACTTGTTGAAAAAAGTCACAGAAGGTTGTGTCCGAGACACGACCGCATAGTTGACGTAGGATTACGTTAGGCTATCTGTCGCATGCTGATTTTGGATGTTTGAAAAAATAATTTGTTAAACTCTTTGATAATGATCTGATGGCCCTGAAAAGGGCCGTTTGATTTGGTTGTTGGGTATTTTTTGTTCATTTCACAATCGAGCTTTCGGTATCAGTGATAGAAAGATGTTTCAGCTCCGATGCACGTTTACGAGATTGGCGCTCATATTGCGTGAACATATGTTCCGACATATTTACTCGCGTAAAACTTTATGGGGCAACAAAAACAACAATTCACTTCTGTTGTTTTTTGGCAGCGGTAGCTTTTTCGGAGCCGCTGCTGCTTATTTCTGTTTTTATTTTGGTGGTTTTCGTTGACACCATCACGTCGAGCTAAACGGCGAATAGCGAATTTGACACACTGGATATTGTCATGTAGAACCTTGCGATACGCTTCGATCCTCCTTTGCCTTCCTTGCCGCATGAGGTCATGTTGGTTGATGTTGATCTGATGTGACCACACTTAAAACACTAAAAACATATATGTTTACCGATCTGAGCGTCGAACAAAATGAGAAATCTGACTGAGCAGCAGCATCAGCAGAAAGAGAGAACATGCCTGAAACTTTCTGCTCATGATGTTTGCTGTTGCCATCAGTACTGGACCGATGCGGGACACAGCTCGATTTTTGATGTTAGGCCTCGATGTTTACCGCCGCTGCTGCTGCTACTGCCACTTAAGTTCGATATGAGACACAGCTCAATTGTTGGCCACTCAGATTCGATGCTTCGATGTCTTGAAGTTCAGTGCTGCACTTTCACGATTCCAAGAAGCGTGTGTTCGCACTTCTGATGGAGAGAGCGTGCCCGAAATGCTCCGCTCGCGATGCTTACTGCTAGCCGCGTCCACTGCTGCTGCTCTCCACTGTTGTCCGTTCCACGTCCGTTGTAAAAATGAATAAAATCCACGAACGCTCCATCCTTTTATATCATTTGGTATGTGTGAAGTAGGCGCCTCCTACTCGATTGTCATGCAGCTTGCCGGTGAACGAACGAATCGGGCGCGAAAAAGAAATGACGTCAATTTCGATCAATCAGGCCTAGGTATCTTCTGTTTGGATAGTGGTTGAGATTTTTTAATTGTTCGATTGTTAGTTACATGATATATATTATTTTATTCAATGTGAAAAATTATTATGGAGTACCTACCGACAACGTATGATGCAAACATCTCATCAATCCATCATGAAATGAATGAGCAATAAGCGTTTGAAATTGGACGGGTCGCTCATTTATTTTCTAACGATCATTTATTTTCTAACCGGGAAGCAGTTGACATACTACGCTGCGCTTTTATGTACATGAAAAACCACTTTTAACATGCGGGGAAAAAATCTTATATAAAAATTGCCAGATGTCAATGTTGCCAAGCGTAGTTATTGATGGTTAACCCATCCGTTACGAGCGTCGTCTATAGACGACATCCGCGCGACGTCCTGTGTGTACGAATGTCGTCTATAGACGACATCCACGCGACGAGCTGTGTGTACGAGCGTTGTCTTTAGACAACATGAAATTCATACTGCTCTTCGATCACACCAGCGCGATGTGCATACTTTTCGGCGCAGTGCTTCGTACAGGGGTAGCACTTCGGCGGAGCACACTGCCGTAATGAAAGGGTTAAACCGACGCCGAACCGAATAGCGATGAACGCACCCATATCACGAACTTCGACATTTGATTTGCTATTATTGTGCTACTCGCCTGTGTAGTTCGCGCAAAGGCATCGGCAAAATATTATTTTAGAAAATTCCTTGAGGCATTTGTCTGAAACGTGCTGTGTATGACCGGAGCCGTTTCGCTATTTATATATATATATATATATATATATATATATATATATATATATATATATATATATATATATATATATGCATACATATGTCATTCGCCTCCCTTACCGCATCCAGTCAGGTTGGTTGATGGAAAGTATGTTTCTGACGTGATAAGTTTCCTGTTAGTTGCACATGATCAAAGAAAATGTAAAAGTAAACAGTATTTTTGATCGTTGTTTTATATCATTTTTATGCTAAGTGGAAAACAATAAATTAAACTCTTTCGTTTCAAAGCAATATCGAAAGTCCTGAAAAGAACTGGAATGGTTAAATGGGTTGTATGGAATCTGCTGCGTGCTAATGTAATGAGGTTTCAGTCGGATGTAGTAGTTGTTAACTTTTTGGCAGTGGTAGTTTTTTCGGAGTCGCTGCTGCTTTCCTTGGCTTTGGTATCTTCGGCTTCTGTGCGTCGGTTTGCAAGGGTTTCGTTGACACCATCACGGTGAGCTAAACAACGGATAGCGGCTTTGATACACTGGATGTTGCCATGTGGAACCTTGCGATACACTATTCCTTAACAGGGTCCTTTGTCTCCTTTACCTCCATAACCGCATCCAATTATATTGGTTGATGTGAACAGGAGTACCAGCAATGCACACTAGAAACACATATGTTTATCGATCTGAGCGTCCAACAAGAATGAGAAATCTGACTGAGTAGCAGCAGCAGCAGCAGCAGTAGAGAAAGAGAGAATGCCTGAAACTCTCTACTCATGATATTTGTTGTTGCCAACAGTAATGGACCGATGCGAGACACAGCTCGATTGTTGAGGTTCAGCCTCGATGTTTACCGCCGCTGCTGCTGCTACTGCCACTTATGTGAGACACAGCTCAATTGTTGGCCGCTCGGATTCGATGCTGCACTTTCACGATGCCAAGAAACGTTCTCGCACTTCTGACGGAGAGAACGTGCCTGAAACGATCCGCTCGTGATGCTTGCTGCTGCCACTAGTAGTAGACCGGTTTCAACAACCGTTGCTACTGTTTGCCGCTGCTTATGCTGCCATAGAAGCTCGATGTGAGACACAGCTCGCATTTTGACCGCTCAACTTCTATGCTCGCCTATATATTAGCCGCTTTCACTGCTGCTGCTCTCCACTTGTTGTTGTCCGTTCCACGTCCGTTGTAAGAATGAATGAGATCCACGAATGCTCCTTGCTTTTATATTATTTGGTATGTGTGATGTAGGCGCCTCCTACTCGATTGCCATGCAGCTTGCCGGTGAGAGAACGAATCGGGCGCGAAAAAGAAATGACGTCAATTTCGACCAATCAGGACTGGGTATCACTGTTTGGATAGGGGTTGAATTTTTTCAATTGTTCGATAGTTAGTTATATGATATATACTATTTTATTCAATGTGAAAAATTGTTATGGAGTGCCGTAATCGTTTGATGCAAAAATCTCATCAATCCATCATGAAATGAATGAGTAACAAGCGTTTGAAATTGGACATTTTTCACGATGCGATCGATTTTCATTTTTCAATTTGTACCCCAATATGTTCCCGAAAGACGTAATCCTACGTCAAAACCTCCCCGATGTGGCCAAACATCGCTTGTTGATTTTGTTCAATAAGTTTCTGGAGCATAATGTTGTTCCGGATGATTGGAGACAAGTACGAGTTATAGCTATTCAAAAACCCGGAAAACCCGCGTCCGACTTCAATTCGTACCGCCCAATAGCAATGCTGTCTTGTATACGGAAATTGTTGGAGAAAATGATCTTGTTTCGCCTTGATCGATGGGTTGAAACGAATGGGCTACTCTCAGATACACAATATGGATTCCGCAAGGGCAAGGGGACGAATGATTGTCTTGCGTTGCTTTCTTCAGAAATTCAAATGGCTTACGCCGAAAAAAAACAAATGGCTTCAGTATTCTTGGACATAAAGGGGGCCTTCGATTCTGTTTCAATAGAGGTTTTGTCGGACAAATTACACTCTCGGGGTCTGCCGCCTCTATTGAATAATATGTTATATAACTTGCTTTGTGAGAAACATTTGAACTTTTCTCACGGAGATTCGGCAGTAAGTTCTGTCTCTTACATGGGACTCCCCCAGGGCTCATGTTTAAGCCCCCTTTTGTACAACTTCTATGTAAGCGACATCGACAATTGCCTTACACAAAATTGCAGCCTAAGACAACTTGCAGATGATGGAGTGGTGTCTGTCGTAGGATCAAACGAATCCGACCTGCAAAGACCCTTACAAGATACTTTGAACAATTTTTCAACCTGGGCCATTGGGCTAGGGATCGAATTCTCCACGGAGAAAACAGAGATGGTGGTTTTTTCTAGGAAGCATAGACCAGCAAAACCAAAGCTTCAACTTTTGGGTAAACCGATCACTCATGCTATGTCATTCAAGTATATTGGGGTCTGGTTCGACTCCAAATGTACTTGTGGGGTCCATATTAGGTATCTGAGTAAAAAATGTCAACAAAGAATAAACTTTCTCCGTACAATTACCGGCACCTGGTGGGGAGCCCATCCCGAAGATCTTATAATGTTGTATCGAACAACTATTCTCTCAGTGATGGAGTATGGCAGTTTCTGTTTTCAATCAGCTGCCAAAACACACCTCATTAAACTCGAGCGAATTCAGTATCTTTGTCTCCGTATCGCGTTGGGATGTATGCCCTCAACGCATACCATGAGTCTCGAGGTTTTGGCAGGCCTACTCCCAATAAAAGATCGCTTCAATTTATTATCTCTTCGGTTCTTCATCCGGTGTAAGGTCATGAACCCATTGGTGATCGGAAATTTTGAGCAGCTGATCGAGTTAAATTTTCACTCCGGATTCATGAGTTCATATAATGAATTCATCTCCATGCAGGTTGATCCTTCTTCGTATATTCCCAACCGTGTTTGTTTCCCTGACTACATCAATTCCTCTGTGCAATTTGATCAGTCCATGAAGCAAGATATCCATGGATATTCAGATTACCAACGATCGAGGATCGCTCCAACGATTTTCGATGAAAAGTATGGGGGTATCAATTGTGATAATATGTACTTTACTGATGGGTCCACTATAAATGAGTCCACAGGATTTGGAGTGTTCAACGAATTTTTTAGCACCTCACACAGTCTTCAGAATCCTTGCTCAGTGTATATTGCTGAATTGGCAGCAATTCATTGGGCGTTGGACAGCGTCGCCTCACGACCTGTTGAACACTATTACATTGTAACGGATAGTCTTAGCTCTGTCGAAGCTATCCGTTCAGTGAGGCCGGAAAAGCATTCGCCGTACTTCCTTGAGAGAATACGAGAAATTTTGAGTGCTTTATCCAGATGCTGTTTTGTCATTACCTTTATCTGGGTCCCTTCACATTGCTCCATTCCGGGTAATGAGAGGGCTGACTCATTAGCAAAGGTAGGTGCAATTGAAGGCGATATTTATCAGCGTCAAATCGCCTTCAATGAATTTTATTCTTTAGTCCGCAAAAATACCATCGCTAACTGGCAACGAAAGTGGAATGAAGATGAATTGGGCCGGTGGTTTCACTCGAGTATCCCTAAGGTTAGCCTCAAACCGTGGTTCAAAAGTCTGGACTTGAGTCGGGACTTTATTCGCACCTTCTCCCGACTCATGTCCAATCACTGTTCGTTAGATGCGCTACTCTTTCGTTTCAATCTTGCCAGCAACAATCTCTGCGTCTGTGGTCAAGGTTATCACGACATCGTTTTAGTTGTTGTTTGGTCGTGCGAGGTGTATCTTGTCGCCAGATCGAATTCAGAAAACTCCCTTCGGGCCCGAGGAAGACAGCCCAATGTGCCGGTGAGAGATGTGTTGGCTCGGTTAGACCTTGATTACATGACCCAAATATATGTTTTCCTTAAAACTATCGATCTTCGTGTGTGATTGTCCCTATGTCTTCATACCCTCCTTTTCATCCATTGCGAGCGATTGCCCCCCTTGGTATAAACAATAAAATAAGTTGAAATGTAGATATACAATAGATATACGAATAGATTTAAGAATTGAGTGTGATCATCAACATTGTAACAATTCCCTTATATCCCATCCCCTTCCTGAAAGAAAATGTCACCCTTCTAAACTCGAGTAAACCGCGAGTAATCGGTTTTCCACCTTACTAACCATAGTGTTATGAAAATTGTATATGTATAGTTTAAAAAAATACATTTAAGAATTCGGCTCCTTTAAACTAATGTAACTGAGCCTGTAAAAATAAACGATTTATAAAAAAAAAAAAAAAATCACATAACACTGATTTCTTTTTTTTTTCAAAAATTTATTGCCTACTCCAGTATTTGTGAGTAATTTGTATTAACATATTTACAATTAAATTAATATTTATTCAATTTTACATCTATTTATTAATGGATCTGTCGAAGAAATAGTCACTAGCCTTAATTTAGCCGTACACTGTTTGTCCAGAGGTATAATTGGCACTTTTTGACAGATAAAGTTTGGTTTGAAATTTGTACAAACACTATTTTCTCTGCAACTCTTCAATTATAACAGTGGCAAACGACGTCAAACATCGAACATGGAACAAATTCGACTGAAATATTTAAAGTAACCTAAACATGTATCGACAGGTTCAAAGAACAGTCCAAAGCATCCAATAACTGAATATATGCTTGTCGTGTTTTGTGACGAATATATTAGGCTGTCAAAAAAGTCCTGCGGTATTTTTTTTTTAATTTTCATTTGTTCATAAAATTAGTTACAATCATCTGTTTTAAGCGAAATATGCGCCGTTTTGTTCGATGACTTGTTCCCAACGAGATGCCAACTTCATAATACCCCTGTTATAGAAGCTCGCTTCCTTATTGGCTAAACTCGGATAGCTAATTTTCACAGGCCTCTTTTGTGGCTAACTTATGACTACCTAGCTCGTTCGCCATGGACAAAAACAGGTGGTAGTCACTTGGTGCAAGGTCCGGACTATACGGCGGATGCAAAAGAACCTCCCATCCGGGCTCCCGGAGCTTCTGGCGCGTCACCAAAGAAGTGTGTAGCCTGGCGTTGTCCTGATGGAAGACAATGAGGCCTCTGTTTATCAAAGATGGCCTCTTCTTCATGAGTGCTACCTTCAAGCGGTCCAGTTGTTGGCAGTACAGGTCCGAATTGAGCGTTTGGCCATAGGGAAGCAGCTCATAATAGATTATTCCTTGACAATCCCACCAAACACACAGCAGAACCTTCCTGGCCGTTAATGAGGACTTGGCCACCGTCTGAGCCGCTTCAGCGGGCTTCGACCACGATCGTTTGCGCTTCACGTTGTCGTAAGTGACCCACTTTTCATCGCCAGTCACCATCCGCTTCAGAAACAGGTCGATTTTGTTGCGATTCAGCAGCGATTCACATGCGTCGATACGGTCAAAGATGTTTTTTTTACGTCAACGTGTGTGGCACTCATACATCGAGCTTCTTTGTGAATCCAGGCTTCTTCAAATGGTTAATAACGGTTTGATGACTTATCCCCAGCTCTTGGCCGATGCTACGGCTGCTACTATGCCGGTCTTTCTCGGCTAATTCAGCGATTTTGTCGTAATTTTCGACGACAGGCCTTCCGGAGCGTGGCGCATCTTCGACGACCTCTACACCAGAACGAAAACGTTGAAACCATCGTTGTGCGGTGGAAATGGAAACTGTATCGTGTCCATAAACTGCACAAATTTTATTGGCAGCTTGAGATGCATTTTTGCCTTTGTCATAGTAGTACTGTAAAATATGTCAGATTTTCTCTTTATTTTGCTCCATATTTGCGACACTATAACTCACGAACGACTTAACCAAACAAAACACTGCCAAGGACTATATTATAGCGCGCAAAAATACCTTTTCAAAAAGCTATAGTATGACTCGATACAACGAATACAACTAGAACTACGCGCTTACAACGACACCTCGCGGAAATACCGCAGGACTTTTTTGACAGCCTAATATATCGAGTTGACCTAAATTACAGCTTTTATAGCAAGAAAATAATTCAACATTTCAAGGTAATTACATTAAATTCATAATTCAATCGATTTCATTATTCTACTACAAACAGTAGTCATGTTTTGGGGTTATTTGGGGTAAAGTTCTAACCACGACTTCCTTAGACATTTCCGTAATTAAGAAAATGTATCCCAAAAAATCACCTAAGAAAGTGGTTTTGTGCACAAGTCTGCAACCATCAAATTTAAGTATAATGCGTCGATATGTTGTAACGTTTGGTGCAGGGGTTTTTAGATTTTTTTTTATGGCAGAGCACTTTTCATAGCAAAAACATTAGATGGAGCACCTGCATTTTTTAATCAATAAAACAAATTCTACTTGCATTGACATAACCCAACTGGAAACAACTCTATTTCGGTTGCGTGTCGCAGTTACACGACATCTGACCCGGAGTAAACAAGATAAAGCACTATATACCCTGTGAAATTGAATTGAAGATAGTTTTTTTCCAAAGTAGGTTTTCAAGTGGAGCATTTGCTATAACTTCTCGGAGCACAAATGGTTCGATTTGGTAAAACAAAATATGTTAAAAAAAGGAAAAAAAATCCAATTTAAATTTAAATATATGCTATAAAAGATGTGTAGTTCCCTTTTGAGGGTAGTGTTTGAACATGGCGAAGGTTGGAACAGACTCGCTTGCAGAGGGCTCTGAAGACCACTTCGAAGGCGGTAGTCTCTAAAACTTGAACCGTTCGGGACCATTTGATTGAGGGGGCTCTACCATAGCCGGGCAATAAAAGCGACGGGTGGTTTCTCTTCGGAGAGTGGCGCAAAAGGCACCTGGTTTTACATCCCCAACAAAAAAAGGTTCACCGAAGGTTACAATATGATACGAAGAAATAACTGGTAAACCATGTTTACCCATCAGACATGAAAATGATTTGATTGATAGATTGTGTTGAATTATAAAAACTTTAAACTTTGCAGTTCTAATCCTGAGAAGGGCCCTTGTGGACAAATTCAAATCAAACTCCTTCTTCTTTTGCATAGAGAAAGACACTTCATTGTCATTGCTCGTCAGCAAACCGTGTTCGCTTCCACAAACTTCAAACGACGTTCTCGTGAAAATGTTCAATAAAATTCGCAATTATATATTATGAATGCCAACAAAAATCCAGACTTTTGATTTTCCATCATCCAGATTCCTGTTCAATACACCAGGGTTGCCAGGCTTAACCCTTTATAAGGCCGTAGAAACCAGGCAAGTATTAGGCACTTCAAAGAACATAATCCTTACATTAGCAAGAACACATGGTCGGTGTTAAGTCAGAGCGGACCAAGTCGCAAAATTAAAATTTCGAGTTATTGATTACATTAGGTTAAACATTTTGTAAGCTACATTCCATATTTATCAGATTTGGAAAATCACGCGTACAACAGCGATAACTTATCGAAATTGCTTTGAACGTATAATGAAAACCGCTTATAGCAGCAAACTTCACACTCGTTTTGGCGGAAAAATTTGGCTTAAGGGGTCTGAGGTATCACTTAATTCGGGGAAACATTTTTCAAATGTTTCACTTGTGATTTAGTGGAATGGTAGATGAGTTCATGGTTCTAAATGTATGAAAATAACCAAAATTCTGTGGATCAACAATTGAGACGTTTATGCCCCATTATGGTATATGGTATATTGTATTTTCCAAGTAAAATATGACTTTTCCTATTGATATCACATTTGATTTCTTTAAAAATAATGAACGCAAGTTCACGAATGAAGTTATTTCAATAAAACAAATACCGGCAGAGAAACACTTCAATGTCTAGAACAACTGTTGCTATGATCGGAATTCAGTAACTAAGGTATCAAACCCGAAAATCAATACAGTGCACAGTTGCAGCAAGCGCTATTACGGTGTTAGAATTCGTAGAGTGAACATAACGGTCATTACAATTGAAAACAAAAAATGTCCAACTGGATACCAACAGTAAAACTTTCGGAAAATCCAGCAAACAACTTTAGTGGGGAAAATGAGCGTGACATTGGTCCACTGCTTCAAGATATCACCGTGAAATTTCGTATACCGAAGTCCCAAACAGTAACCTATGCTTATCCGTACAATTGCACCATTCAAGAAGTAAAAATTGATATATCCGAAAAGTTTCAAATTCTTCCGAAGTTTCTTATACTGAAGCAAACCAATAGCTCATCTCCGCTGGAGGATGAATATCTTTTGCTAAATATTTGTGATAATAACTACGGCATCATTGATATAGATGTGGAATTGTCTGAGAATGCACTGCAAAATAATGTGCGTTTGGAGCCTCAAACCAATTACAAGTAACGAATTTGAAAATAAAACTGCGCAAAATAAGTTTTGCTTTTTTTCATTATTTTAGCAACTTTACGCTGCCGGATATCATAACAGTAACTATACCCGGTTTAGCCGAGGGAACGTCTAGTCGTGATCTGGTAGTTGAAATTGAGAATCAAGCTATCATAAAGCCATTTCTTGGTGGTTTCGTAGATAAAATAAAAAGTAAGTTGTTCACGTGCCTTCGTTCTAGAATGCTTCCCATGGAATTGATAAAAAAAATGCTTTTTTCCAGAAATTGAATATCATGATGCATTTACCCAAACTGGACCTCCGCTAGAAAGAATTAAATATCATGGTAAGCATGGTATTGAGCATGTAAACTAACAAATTTATTCAATTGTAGCTGTGTGAAAAAACATGAATTTTTCACAGTTCCCCGGATCATTAGTTTTGTTTCTCTGTTATAGTGACTTTCAACACATTTCGGCTGGTTCGTCACTTTTACTTCAATTTTTTTTGGAAGAGTGTCGGGAGTGAGAATTCAACTCGTGATCTCTGCGTGAGAGGTGTTATCACTACGCCAGATCGCCTCCACAGGATCATTAGTTTGATGTTTTAGTATTTTTCTTACTTCGATACTTCCTTATGGAACATTAAAACTTGAATTCATTCAAAATTCTATCTTTAAGACCGTTGATTGGACATTGAATTAACTAATGAACAACTCTTGAAAAATATAACAATTCACAAGCTACAAGCTACTTGAAATTACAATAACTTGAATGTACTGTGCTGAATCCAGAAAATAGATATTTCACATCGTTTCAAATTATTCAAAAATTTTCCAGGAATTAGAAGTCGTGATACTCAAACGGTCGAGGAAAAGGCCGTAGAAATCGATACACTTCGCAGTCGTGCTACTGTTAACTATGGAGACGCAACAGAGCATTCGTACTCTTCGAAATATACTGACAAAGTAATAGAACCCAAAAGTTACGAGAGCTACGAGGAAATGACAAAGCGTATAGATTTGATTGGGAAAGTCACATTAATTCAACGAAACTTCCGCCGATATATGTGGCAGAAATTGATAAAGAACAGTGCAGCAGAATGGAGGTACGTATTATATAATGAAGCTGGGATTTCACAGATGCAACACTGAACGGCACTATTTAACACATAAAAAATGTTCAAGGGTAGGATTGTTGTTCTTGTTTCAATGAAAAGCCTGTATGAAGCTTGCGTAATCGTTTGAGTGTACTTTTCCAAAAACGAAAGTAAAGACACTTAGTAATGTTCTTGAATATATTGATGACGTTCGAGTTACAATGATCAGTTTACAGTAGAGTACCAAAGAATGTATGGAGAAAAAACCGACCCTAAAATTTCAAAAAGTTACCCCATTAAAAAGTTCCCCATTTGGCATCAAAAATATATTTTTGGAAACCCCAATTTCTGGTGATTTTTGGGTTTTCAAAAAACTCAAAATTTCACGTTTGCGACACCTAGGAAATGAAGTCCGATTGAGCTAATATTTATCGAAAAAAGATCGAGATAACTATTTTTATTGGCACATAAAACCATACGTTTTGTCTCGTACAGTTTTCCAAAAAACACTTACACATGTCCACGCGATGTGAAAATTCCATGTTTTTGTTTGAACTCGAACATGATTTTCGCTAGTGTTGAATGTCTGTTCCAAACACGAACAATGATACACAAACATAAACATGAGTAAACAAACACGATGTTTATAATTCAAGAACATCATGTACAAACATACCATCCGATGTCGCAGTATTCATTGCTTTCGTTTCGTTTCTTTTCATGCACGGGAATAAATAATTCTTAAAATAAAAAAACATTCTCTGAATCGATGGTAGCTTTCCATGAATTTTTTTTCTCCGTGCATGTTACCAATGGAAGTCAAGGGAACCGAGTGCACAGCGGGCGACGTCATACAAATACTGGACAAATAAATAAATTAAAAAAAATAGTTTTAGATGCAGTTTCAGGAAAGTTCACACCTATTCTTGGTATTTTTATGTGGGTAACTAAATTGATGCGTGGTCTAAACAATGATATTAATTGTGAAGAACTCTGATATCAATCGACGCTTATTATGTCAGAACAGATTAAGAGTAGTATTTTTTTGCGCAAAATTTTAGATGAAGCACCCCCATTGTCATGATAAATGCATCCCTTCCTTTTTCATATCAACACACCAACACACCGTGTGGTGGTGAGTGGTGGTGATGTGGTGTCAAATTCGCTTCTTTTGCTCTACATAGTGCTGTTGCTCGGGATGAAAATGCGAGAGAAACTGAACATCATGTTTGAACATCATATGAAACAAACATGTCACACTTTTAAACAACGGGTACGAAAAAATAATGTGAGAGTAGGAAGAACATTGTTCGTCTCGTACCCAGTGTTTAATGTGGAACACAGAAGACTGACCTCGTATCCCGAAAAAAAACTATTTTTGACAAAATATTTTTTTCGAGAAGATCTCGACGTTTCACGCAATTTTACGACATTTGGTATCAACTATATATATATTTTTTTGAAAACCACGATTTCCTTTACTCCACCATTGAGTGATTTTCCGATTTTCAAAAACTCAAACTTTGACCGTGGAGAGTGGCACATCTCCCTTAAGGCGAAGGGTGAAGGAAGCCACAAATGACGCTTACTTCTTTCATCTCCCTCCCTTACCCCTCGGCCGATAATCAATAATTTTGTGTGAAGTGCGAAGAAAATTATCGTTTTCGCACACTTCCCATCAAGTAATATCAACCAAACTCTAATCGATTACTCACAATATATTAAATTTTCATTTGCCGTCGCAATGTATAATGAAAAACGTTGGAGAACTCAAGCTAGTGCTCTGGAAGTTAATTTTCATTTTTCAGTTTCCGCAATGGTTTTGTTTGTATTGGTGAAAGCATCGATATTTTTCAACACTGATGCCAGACAACATCATCGAAAAAGCTATAAAAACCACTCAATAAAATGTTATTCCTGAGTATAGCGTTTCATGTCATGAAAATCAATTAAATAAAATTGTGTTGATATCAATACAATTATTATTTTTACGTTTAATGGGTCTATAATGTAAGTTTTAGTAACTTTAACATTGGTTAATAGAATGGTATTGCGGAGCTCGGAACACTGCCACGGCTGCCTCTTGTTGATACCAAAAGAGCCCCAATTCGCATGTAAATTAGCTCATGTTACGCTCGCGCATGATCAGAATTTTACTCCTTGCATACACCTTCTATATAAATTAATATTTGCAATTGTTCATCGGAACACATCGTTAGTACATTTTACTTCAGTATTGAATTGTTATTTTTGACGTAGGACTACGTCTTTCATTTCTATACCGGGGTGTAAAATCAAAGTTTCGAAAACGAAAGCGTTACGCCGGAGACCGAGATTTTGAGTGTTAATAGCTCTTAAACAACTGAACGAAATGGTATGATAAACACTTCATTCGAAAGATAAAATGTCTACGCGTTCTATACTTGTTACTTTCTGATCCAAAAACTTGTTTCAATAGTCTTAAATTTGCTTTCAAAACAGGCTATTGAAATCACCAATCGGTATATAAGCGAGCGCCGCTCGGAAATCCACTCAGTTCTAATTGAACAGCGACTGGAGCATGTTGTCGCTGTTGTGGTGAAGCTCTTCATTTATCATAAGCGCGGATGAACGGTGTCACCAAGAGCCTGTTTGTGCACCTTAGGCCAGAAGAGAATCCATCAGGAGGAGAGTGATGCCACAAACGGTTCCCCGGGAAGATCTCGAAGCAGCCGCTACACACACACACATACACGCGCGGAATTCTTTCCGTTTGGATGCCATTCAGCATCGAGAAAGATCCGGAAAATAATCTGCCAGTTCCTCTAGGAATTTAAAAATACATTCATGTGAAAGAGTTTATTTGAATGTTTTCTAACCATGTAACACTGTGACCAAATATATTTCAATCAAGTGCTATTAACAGGTGGTTATCGAGTTAGCATTAACCACTGGTGGGCTTCCAGTATCGAGAAAAATGTGGAAATATCTAATCGTTACTGAATATAATCTGCCAGTTCCTCTGGGAATTTAAAAATACATTCATGTGAAAGAGTTTATTTTAATGTTTTCTATCCATGTAACACTGTGACCAAATACATTTGGTTTTGTGATTTTTCAATCAATCGCAATTAACAGGATAGCTTCTGAAGATTATTCTTCCCCATCAGTAGGATATTTCCGTATCCAATATTGGATGCATAAAACCTTGTGCCTACAACGTAACGCTCTCGTTTTCGAAGTTCCCCAAATATTCATTCATTCAGAATGAATTCAGATTCAACTTCAAACAAATGATCTCTAAATCAACGATAGTCCTACGTCACCCTTGCGGTTATACCATAGATATAACCCACTTCCTGTTTTTTCAAATGTATTCTAAGACTCGTGTGAGTGAAGCGCCACACAGTCTGATAAGTGAATTGATTAGGGTGACCATGAAAAAACGTGTTTTTTCTGCTTTAACTTTTATATTTCAAATCCTACATCAAAACTGTCTTTGTACGACTTTTAGAGCTTATTGATACCAACATTTTTCGATGCAGAACTTGTCTATATCTTAATCCTACTCAATGTTATTGATGGTTTTTTATCCAAAAACTCATGACTTCAATTTCAATTTACTCAAACACAAAAAAATACATAGTTTTGAAAACCACAAAACCACATGTATAGTGAAATATGCTCTTTCAAATGCCGCCAATAAACTTTATTTACGTTTGCCCCAGAAAGAATGACAAACAAATGAAGAGAGCATGTTTTTGTGAAGTAATATCAATAACTTTGAGTAAAGTTGAGATATTGACAAGTTCTGCATCGAAAAATGTTTGTACCAGTAAGCTCTAATAGTCTTTCGAAGACAGTTTGCATGTAAAATTTGAAACATAAAAATTAGAGCAAAAGAACAGTTTTTTTCATGGTGACTTTAACGTAACTTAGAAAAAAGGCGCTATATCGGTTATTTCAAGAAATAGAGAAAAACTTCGTTCTACAAAGATGTCTCAAATAATTGGAACTACAACATTGTCGAACTATGTTAACCTCTATCTATAAAGATAAAAAAATTAGATTTTTTATTTCATCGAAAATTTTGGTCACCCTATACATAAAACATAAAACAACATAAAAGCGAGCGCTCTATCATGAGTAACAACTTTGTCTAAGACATTTTTTGTCTAGAGAATAACTGTCGAGCTCTAAATGCTAATTTCCACTTAAATGCATCTCCTGGACCATTGTGTATTGGGAGCTGCTGCAACAAATGAGCGAGACAGTAGGCAGCCGAGCGAGCAGAATTCCTGTGCGAGCCTAAGGTGAAGGTGGAAGGAAGCCATTGTAGTAGTACAGTAAAACCTGTTTTTGTGCGGTTTTCTGTTCTTGTGCGATTTTTTTTGTGTGGTATATGGAAAGGAGCATATTTGACGAAATTATCGTCCAATTAGTTTTTAATAGTAATAGTAATAGTAGTGCATTGATTACCTTAGTTGCTTTTTGCAACTTACTTTTGAGAAAAATAATCAATTCTATTATTTTTCAAAAATTATTAATTTTCGCTAATCGAAAACAATCCATAAACAAGGATTTCCATTTATTGATGCGCCCCAAATAACAATTTTTCATATATCGCTTCCGTGAATAGAACATATGAAATAATAGACCTTCCATATTAAAAAAAAACTTTCTAGGCGTCTTAAGAAGGAGCAAAAAAGACGGGAAACAAAACGCATAAAGTCACGTCAGAAAGAATATCGCAAGGAATGTATTGTGAAGACATTTCCCAAAACAAAACAAGATTTTGACGCTCTATACGCTCAAGTTCAACTATGGAAAGAAAACGAAAGGAAAGAAATTTGTGAAAAGTATTCTGGGGCTCCAAAGATCGCTGAACTCAACATGTTATTGGATAAAGAAGTTCAACTGTTGAATGGTATCGAACGTCAGAGACAGATATTACAGCAGCAGACGAAGAAAATTCGTGATGAGCAAATCCTGAAAAAGAACAGTATCCCTATCAAATGGGTTGGATACAACAGTAATTATATCTAATCTAGAATAACTCATTTGAGATCGACAAAAAATGCTTTATTTGTAGATTTAATTATTCACATGGACACAATGCGCAATCAGCGAGCGCGCTTTTTAGCCGACCATTATCGCAGTCTTGCCGAAGAAACGCCTACGATCCACGAACGTATCACAGTGCTTAACCGCCTATCTCAGGTGGTAACCAAAGAAAACCATCCCGCCACCGACGAGGTAAAACAAACCATTGAAATGTGTGCACAAACAATAATTCAACTTCAAATACCCACTAGTTGAAAACCTTATTCCAACGCGAGAAACAAATGTTGGTAAGCAATGTTGACGGATCAAGAATGGATTTACTTCGAAAACGACAGCTAAATCTCTTAATGGGCATTATAACTCATGATGATAATGATATAGATAAGAGTATGTTTCATATCTCAATCATGGGGATTTACTATCAATATTTACCTTTCTCTTTTTGCAGAAAACAATACACGACTTTGTAAAAAATGCAAAAAAGTTCGGCCTATAGCGAAATTTCCTCTGGACACACGACAGTCTTCGGCCAGTATTTGCGAGAAGTGTAGTGACCTCCACGGACCAGCCATTGATACAGCCATTTATCGGTCCATTTTACGTTCAATTCGACGAGACGAGAAAAAACGAGGCGCTTTGTCATCATACGCCTTTATTATACAGGACAACGACATAAAACACATAGTGGAAAATATTTGGCATGGTCATTCTGCAATATCCAATGAAACAAATAGACCTGAACTACGATTGCCCCGGTGGAATATTGCCAAGGATTGGTCGCCGTGGAACTGTATATGCTTAACAGAAAATGAAGCTAGAGCGCATTTAAAAATAGTTCATCTCAATCACTACTATGAGGAACACATCATTAAAGACATCAAAAATAAACATGCGCTATCCAAGTCTGCGTTCAAACAGTTACGCGAAATTGATCACGTGTTTGTTGAATCTGGAACATGGTGGCAGGTCGGTTTGGATGGGAAAACAACATAATCGATTTTGGCAAAAACGGATATTACGAGAAAAATAATAAACGTATTTTACTACAGAAAGTTTATTCACGTCTTAGGCGTCGTGCACAAATTACGTAACGCTAAAATCCGGATTTTGGATCACCTCCCCCCCCCCTACGTAACACAATTTCCTATCTCTAATACACAGAAAGTAACGCAACCTTTCGCGACGAGTCGTGCTTTATGCTTTACCACTTTCCCGTTGGTTTCTCGCTTTATTTTATATTTCCACTTGCTTCCAATTGGTTTCTTACCACCCGGCATTTTGAATATGAGATTCCAGCTCCTCCTGCATCACTAGGAACAATTCAGATTTTTCAGAACACGACAAGGCTTCAAGTTCAAGGTAACGTGCGTCCCTACTGATTGTCACCCGGTTCGTGTCCGGATCCAACAATCTATACGCCTTCCGGTCCTCTGGGTAACCCATGAAGATTAATTTTCAGGCTTAGTAATCAAGCTTCCGCCGTTTTTCGTTCGGTGCGTAGACGTAGGCCGCTGATTCGAAAACACGGAGAAAAGAATAGTTCGGCTTCTTAACCCACCAAATTACGAATGGCGTGACACTAACCGCCGACGTTGGTAGAAGATTCTGAAGGAAATTGGCTGTAGACACTGCTTCTCCCCAATACTGCTTGACTAATCCTGCCTCAGGCAAGAGACGTCGCATCATTTCGCCCAGAGTGCGATTCTTCCTCTCGGCAGTACCGTTTTGTTGAGGACTGTACGGAGCTGGCTGCTGCGATAATATTCTTCTCTACGCCAGGAATTTCTTCAGTCCTGAATATTTATTAATATTTTATTTGGGAACGACGAACGGGCCATTTTCCTTTCATAGCATACTCTACATTCCGACTCGATAGTACACTCACGCGAGTCCAAACCAACGCCTGAATCGTTCTGCACAATCTTCTTCACAGTCTGGTAGTCTCTGTGGCCCAGGCACCGATGCCACACGTGGATGCAGTTACTATAATGTCCGTTTACCGCAAACAGTGCTCGCTGTACACCAGGTTTCAGTTGATAAAAGTTACCACTACGAAGTCCCGTAATTAAAACTCTGCCATCTTTGTTTATTTGACAACCATCCTTATCGAAAATAACGCTGCATCCCTCATCACACAGTTTGCTCGTTGAGAGTAGGCTTCCCGTCAGCGCAGAAACGTGGTATACCTGCTTCAGCTTTACGACGACGTCTCCGCTTGTTGAATGAAATTTTGTGGAACCAAACCACGTTGCAGAGATCTTCTTCCCATCGGCCAGGTCGATCCTCGTGGTTGTCGGACTTAGGAGGTGGCACCTGGTCAAGGAACCACAACGTAGAACCACCTACCGGTACGGGTCCAGCAGTCAAATACACCTCATCCGCTTCTTATTTATCTCCTGCAACAACTAAATGCGCCTTCTGATTAGAAGATTTGTTCGCAGTTTTGATTTCTTCCGTCTTCTACGCTTGTCGATCGTATTCCAACTTGCGTTAGTCCCGCCGGAAATGCCCTTCCTTGCCACAATAGTGGCAACTCTTTTCGGGCTATTTTGGCTTCACTCCAACCTTGAACGCTTGCTCCGCATCTCCACACGAACTTCCTTCTTCTACGCGCTTTCTTCCTCTCGTCTAGCAGCTTCCCTTTGACGAACTTCAAATTCAAGTCGTCCTCTGGTCGGCTTTCCAAGACGTTCATCAACCCATCGTATGACTCGTGCAGGCTAGATAAAATAATTGCCAAAAGCCAATAATCCTTCAGTGGATCGCCCAGACGCGAAAGACGATTCGAGAGCTGAGATGCTCAGCCATATTCCCATGCTCCGGAAGCTGCATCCAGATAAAATGTCGCAAGACATGAATTTTTGGTGAAAGCCTCGAACGAGCGTGATGTTTTCGCAACGTCTCCCACGTTTCGCGTGCTGTTGTTATACAGATGACGTGGCAAATTTGGCTATCCTCAATGGACAATCCGATCAGAGCACGCGCCTTACCGTCGTTGGTAATCCAGGCAGCATCAGGCTCAGCGGGATTCTCCTTCTTGACAACGTCCTTCAATCCTTTCTTCAACAGCAATAGGTCGACACGAAATTTCCTGATTTCATAATTGAAATCGTTCAGCTTCGGCAACGAAAAATTTATATGCGCCACCCTCTTGCAATCAGACAAGGCATTCGCGAACACGGATACAACGCGATTTCGACCGAGTGAGTTCTATTGAGAATGATTTCTCATTTGAATGAGGGAGAACAATGACACATGGGTGATGGTTGCTCCGTACTGTCAGGTAGTCCAACTCAAGGTAGTTGGAGCGGTGGAAGGTGATATCACGACAAATCGAACACTGTAAATCGGAGAATACTTACATATCGAATTAGTTTTTTTATTGTAGCAATGATAAAATAAACCACCGTACAATTACGCCTTTTCACTAACTCTAGATTTGAACATTTTCTGCAAGTACTCGATCCGTTTCAACAGTTTGTCACTTGTGTTGAATTCATTATACGGAATAGACAGAACACAATAGCCTTTTTCTTCAAGTAAACGACAAGCAATAGCTTGAACACCACTCAGCGCTGGGTGCGGACCTTGACACATATCATGATAATCGTGTACCATGAGGGCCATCCTGAATTAGAAATTGAACATATTGTTATGCATAATAAAAAACTCTCAAAACAAACAAAAAATACCTTTTCGATCCCGGGTGTACCTTATCAACCGCCAGTGGTAAACATTTTGAATCTAGCACACATTCAGCATCTGTAAACGTTCAAAATAGAAAATCACTTTAATAATAAGTATTAACACTACTAAATGACAAAATCTTTTTAGCCATTGAATAATAAATAATAATTAAACATATAATATTTTATCATTTTTCTCAACATCTTGTTTTCTGGAGTTATTCGATTTGGCAATTGAAGCATCCATATGAAAAAAACGAAACAATAAAAATGTTAGTAGGATGGAAGCGAGCGGCAAATTACTAGAACACTGACAGTTGGATCCCAGTGAAAATATTATTTCTTTTAGAGCCCTCGCATACTACAGACTTTCTGTCAACCAACAGTTCGGTCGTGTCGGCCTTCTGGTGCAAAAACCGACCCAACTGAATCGGCGTAATGTGCGCACATGCATACCTCTCCGTACTGATTAAGAATCCGACCAAACTATAGACCGACAAAACAGTCTGCAGTCTGCGGGGGCTCTTAAGGTATCCAATTTGAAATGACGTTTGCAAATATTAAATAATAAAAACACAAAACTCAGTAATTATAAGAGTTCACTGTATTGTTGTGGCTCTTTATACCATGAATTCATGTATTTTTGACGATTTTGAAGTTTAGTTTTAAAGTGATCACGACGTGTTATCATTCGAATTTCATGTGGTAATCCGTTAAAGCGAGACGGTCCATAATACATGTTAGAATGCTATCATCCACCCAACACTACATCACTAATTTTATAACCACTCTGAGAATTGAACGATCCTGAGCACGAGAAGAGTTCAAAATTGGTAACGGCTGTGAGTGCCATGTATGTCTGTGGGTCGTTTAGTTTTGTTTTATTTTTTGTTGTGTATTCAAAGAAAGAAGCAATAGACAGGCAGAGTAGGAAGGAATGATTTGTCCAGACAGTCCAGTTCACGAGTCACCAATATTAATATTTGTACAGTTTCGTTATACTTTGGCTTTGGCTTTAATTTGATATGTCGATCATCTGTATCGGTTTAGTAGTTCAAAAGTTATACACTAGATCTCGACGTATCATGCAATTTTAAGACATTTGGTATCAACATTTTTTTTCCAAAACCCCGATATCCTGTACTCCTCCCTTGGGTGATTTTTTGATTTTCAAAAAACTCAAACTTTGACCGCTTTGCGCCACTTGAGCTTGAGCTTGAGCTTGGGTAGACTGTACAATTCGTAGTTGCTCTCCGTGATTGACCTGAACCTACCAAATTGCCCAAAGAACACACAGAATGACGCTTGGGACTAGCAAATCATTCTAGTTGTGCAATTTTCGGTAATTCGAGCTTTAAATGGTCAATAACGACGCCGGCCACGTCCTTACAATCACCAGGGGATGGGAAGGAATGTTAGTACGATATTCGCCGCCCGAAGGCCAGAAGGGTCGCCTCTCTAGCGTGGTTCCCTAACGTTTATCATAGAAGGGATAGTTGTTAGTGAGAATGGTTAAGAAAAATCAGGATTCACCGCGGTAAGTGATATGATTCTAAAAATGCGAACTCTCAACTATTCGGCGAAATGAGATTTGAAAAAAATATACATTCTTATCGGACCGGTCATGCATTTCGTTATTCTTCGTGCGTAGTACATAGATATTTTTCCTGACCTGAGAAGGTCATAAAAACAGATTTTGAGCAATGAAAACACTTGTATGTATTGACGTAGGACTACGTCTTTCATTTCTATACCGGGGTGTAAAATCAAAGTTTCGAAAACGAAAGCGTTACGCCGGAGACCGAGATTTTGAGCGTTAATAGCTCCTAAACAACTGAAGGAAATGGTATGATAAACACTTCATTCGAAAGATAAAATGTCTGCGCGTTATATACTTGTTACTTTTTGATCCTAAAACTTGTTTCAATAATCTAAAAATTGCCTTCAAAACAGGCTATTGAAATCACCAATCGGTATATAAGCGAGCGCCGCTCGGAAATCCACTCAGTTGTAATTGAACAGCGATGGGAGCATGTTGTCGCTGTTGTGGTGAAGCTCTTCGTTTATCATGAAAGCGCGGATGAACGGTGTCACCAAGAGCCTGTTTGTGCACCTTAGGCCATCAGGAGGAGAGTGATGCCACAAACGGTTCCCCGGGAAGAAATCGGAGCAGCCGCCACACACACACACATACACGCGCGGAACTCTTCGTTTGGATGCCATTCAGCATCGAGAAAATTCCGCAAAGATTCAATTGTTGCTGAAAAATAATCTGCCAGTTCCCCTGGGAATTGAAAAATACATTCATGTGAAAGAGTTTATTTTAATGTTTTCTATCATTTCCTCGCTAACAACTTGATGGAGCTGGATGTGCTATTCATCACTCCTCAAGCATTGTTCTCGAAGTTTTTTTTTTCTCTTCTCCCCAACGAGTTGGTTTTTTTTTCTCGTGTGTTCTGTGGTGAATTAGTGCCCAAAGTGCCCAAAGCAGCCAGAACCGAGGAAGCAGCGCCTCTGCAGTGGTCTGGATCGGCGTCTGTAGTGGATCAATAACCATAACGGCATCGTCAACACGTGGTTGACAACAATAACAACAATCAGTTGAGTACAACAATAACTTCTGCTATTGTGTTGTCTCCGTAGCGCGTGACTTTTGTGTCTCCCTTAATAGGGTAACAGAGCGCATATCGGAACAACAAATTTATGTGATTATTTTTATTTTATTTAAGTTTTTTTTTTTTTTACAAGTGAGATAAAAAAATTGTAAAGATAATAATCGTTCGTTCTAAGAATGGAGGAGGGTGGGGGTCTAGACATGGACATTTCAGACTCCCCCTCGCTTGCTCAAGCAGGGTGTAGTAAGTCCCTTAAACGGACTCCTATGCCCGAAGATTCTTCTTCTGGGGACGAGTCAACTCACACTACCAAGCCCCCCTCCAAAAAAAAGATTGCAAACCTTTCCCCTGATTCCTCCAATACTTCCACCCAATCATCGACATCCCTTCCCCCCTCTGATGTTACTGTCCCCACTCAAACCTTGTCCTCGAATTCCTCTCCTATTGTTTCCGCTCCCCGTGTCAGGGTTTATCCGGACGATGCGCCTGACGCTGGTCCTTGGGTTGTTTTTTTCCGGCCCAAACCTAATGGTAAAGCCTTGAGGGTCGTACAGATTATGACAGATCTGAAAAGATACACCTCTGTTTCGGAAATTTGCAAAGTAAGACCGAACAAACTGCGAGTTGTCGTGACTAACCGAAAGGACGCGAACGATATTGTTGCTGATAAGCATTTCATCCTCGAATATCGAGTTTTTATTCCCTCCCATAACGTAGAAATTGGGGGCGTTATATCTGAAACGGGTCTGACGTGCAAAACTATAGAAAGTATGGGAGTTGGCAGGTTCAAGAGGCTTCCTTCGATGGAAGTCAAAATCTTGGAATGTCGCCAACTTGGAAAAGTTACCCAGGAAGGAGTAGAAAAGAAATTTACGCCGTACGACTCGTTTCGAGTCACTTTTGCTGGTGCCGCCCTCCCTGACTACGTTATGGTGGACAAATTGAGGCTGCCGGTGCGACTCTTCGTGCCAAAGCCCATGACTTGCAATAAATGCAAGTCAGTTGGTCATACAGCAGCTTATTGCGCCAACAAGGAGCGCTGTGCCACATGCGGAGAGCAACATGAGGGGAAATCCTGCAGTGCGACTGAGCATAAGTGTCCATATTGCGGGGGATCCCCACACGTGCTCTCAGCTTGTGAAACTTACAAGAGTCGCTGGGATAAACAAAAGCGCTCTTTGAAGGAACGCTCGAAACGCACTTTCGCGGATATCTTAAAGGGCGCTTCCCCACTGGCTCAACAACAACCATTACCAACAAACAATGTCTTTGCTTCACTGCCAGTTGACGAATTGGAAGCGGATACAGCTAACGAGGGCACACCGTTTATTTTCAAAGGGAATTCCCGGCGCAAAAATGTGTCCACTCCCAAAGTTCAACGACAAGTCCCATCGGTGGTACCCCATGTTAGCTTGCCTAAAATATCGAGTGCAGCGGACAAGCAAAATCAGGTTCCTCCTGGCTTCCGTGGGAATAGTTCACCTTCGAACGACCCAGCACTCGAGGGGACATCAAAAACCCCAACTGTCCCTTTTTTTGCGTCCAGCTCAACTTCCCAATCGGGATTTATAAAGTTGACTGACCTTGTGGATCAAATCTTCACGTGTTTTAATGTTTCCGATTCCATCAGAACCATTGTCATCTCAATGCTTCCAGTACTAAAGACAATTTTGCAACAATTGATGCAAACATGGCCCCTCCTTGCAATGATTATCTCTCTTGATGTCTAATTTGAATAGAGAGGTCGGAGATATCACTGTTTTACAGTGGAATTGTCGTAGTCTTATCCCTAAATTGGATGCATTCAAATTTTTAATTCATAAGTTCAATTGTGATGTTTTTGCTCTGTCCGAAACTTGGCTTTCTTCGCGAGATGATCTCTCTTTCCACGATTTTAATATTATACGCTTGGACCGTGATGACAGATACGGAGGGGTGCTATTGGGGATCAATAAGTGCCACTCATTTTTCCGAATTGACCTTCCACCTATTGGAGGGATCGAAGCTGTTGCTTGTCATGCAAACATTAAAGGCAAAGACCTCTGTATTGTCAGCTTGTATTGGCCTCCGAGAGCTGCGGTTAGCCGCAAACAACTTGTTGACATGTGCTCTCTCCTTCCTGAGCCACGATTGATCTTGGGAGACTTCAACTCTCACGGAACTGCCTGGGGGGAACAGTACGACGACAATCGTTCATTGTTGATATATGACCTTTGTAACAGCTTCAATATGACCGTTTTGAACACTGGGGAAACAACACGTGTGCCTAAACCTCCTGCTAACCCAAGTGCTCTTGACCTCTCGCTTTGCTCGAATTCACTATCGTTAGATTGCAAGTGGAATGTAATCCAGGATCCCAACGGTAGTGATCACTTGCCAATCAAAATTTCCATCACCATTGGGTCGAATTCTTCTGAATCTATAAACATGGCATATGACCTCACAAGACACATTGACTGGAAAAAATATGCGGACGCGATTACTCTAGCCATCAATTCCAGAGATGGTTTACCTCCATTGGAGGAGTATAACTTCCTTTCTCGTTTGATCCATGACAGCGCGGTTCGCGCTCAAACGAAACCCATCCCAGGTTCCACCATTCACCGAAGGCCTCCCAATCCATGGTGGGATAGCCAATGTTCAAAGCTTTATGTAGAAAAATCGAATGCATTTAAAGCTTTTCGGAAACGAGGAACCATTGACAATTTTCAAACGTATTTAGACCTTGAAAATCAATTTAAAAACTTGATCAAAGGTAAAAAACGTGCTTATTGGCGAAATTTCGTGGGAGGTTTGTCACGAGAAACGTCAATGAAAAAATTATGGAAAGTGGCTCGAAACATGAGAAATCGCTCTTCATCGAATGAAAGCGAGGAACATTCACATCGATGGATTTTTAATTTTGCGCGAAAGGTTTGTCCCGATTTCGCTCCCGTGCAAAGAATTGTTCGAGATATACCACAAGATAGGTGCGATCTTGATTCCGAGTTTTCGATGGTAGAATTCTCTCTTGCTCTCCTTTCAAGTAACAATTCGGCTCCAGGATCGGATAGAATTAAGTTCAACTTGTTAAAAAACCTCCCCGATGTGGCCAAACATCGCTTGTTGAATTTATTCAATAAGTTTCTGGAGCATAATGTTGTTCCGGATGATTGGAGACAAGTACGAGTTATAGCTATTCAAAAACCCGGAAAACCCGCGTCCGACTTCAATTCGTACCGCCCAATAGCAATGCTGTCTTGTATACGGAAATTGTTGGAGAAAATGATCTTGTTTCGCCTTGATCGTTGGGTTGAAACGAATGCCTTACTCTCAGATACACAATATGGGTTCCGCAGGGGCAAGGGGACGAATGATTGTCTTGCGTTGCTTTCTTCAGAAATTCAAATGGCTTACGCCGAAAAAAAACAAATGGCTTCAGTATTCTTGGACATAAAGGGGGCCTTTGATTCTGTTTCAATAGAGGTTTTGTCAGACAAATTACACTCTCGGGGTCTGCCGCCTCTATTGAATAATATGTTATATAACTTGCTTTGTGAGAAACATTTGAACTTTTCTCACGGAGATTCGGCAGTAAGTCGGTTCTCTTACATGGGCCTCCCCCAGGGCTCATGTTTAAGCCCCCTTTTGTACAACTTCTATGTAAGCGACATCGACAATTGCCTTACACAAAATTGCAGCCTAAGACAACTTGCAGATGATGGAGTGGTGTCTGTCGTAGGATCAAACGAATCCGACCTGCAAGGACCCTTACAAGATACTTTGAACAATTTTTCAACCTGGGCCATTGGGCTAGGGATCGAATTCTCCACGGAGAAAACAGAGATGGTGGTTTTTTCTAGGAAGCATAGACCAGCAAAACCAAAGCTTCAACTTTTGGGTAAGCCGATCACTCATGCTATGTCATTCAAGTATCTTGGGGTCTGGTTCGACTCCAAATGTACTTGGGGGGTCCATATTAGGTATCTGAGTAAAAAATGTCAACAAAGAATAAACTTTCTCCGTACAATTACCGGCACCTGGTGGGGAGCCCATCCCGAAGATCTTATAATGTTGTATCGAACAACTATTCTCTCAGTGATGGAGTATGGCAGTTTCTGTTTTCAATCAGCTGCCAAAACACACCTCATTAAACTCGAGCGAATTCAGTATCTTTGTCTCCGTATTGCGTTGGGATGTATGCCCTCAACGCATACCATGAGTCTCGAGGTTTTGGCAGGCCTACTCCCACTAAAAGATCGCTTCAATTTATTATCTCTTCGGTTCCTCATCCGGTGTAAGGTTATGAACCCATTGGTGATCGGGAATTTTGAGCAGCTGATCGAGCTAAATTTTCACTCCGGATTCATGAGTTCATATCATGAATTCATCTCCATGCAGGTTGATCCTTCTTCGTATATTCCCAACCGTGTTTGTTTCCCTGACTACATCAATTCCTCTGTGCATTTTGATCTGTCCATGAAGCAAGATATCCATGGATATTCAGATTACCAACGATCGAGGATCGCTCCAACGATCTTCGATGAAAAATATAGGGGTATCAATTGTGATAATATGTACTTTACTGATGGGTCCACTATAAATGAGTCCACAGGATTTGGAGTGTTCAACGAAATTTTTAGCACCTCCCACAGTCTTCAGAATCCTTGCTCAGTGTATATTGCTGAATTGGCAGCGATATACTGGGCGCTGGACAGCGTCGCCTCACGACCTGTTGAACACTATTACATTGTAACGGCTCTGTCGAAGCTATCCGTTCAGTGAGGTCGGAAAAGCACTCGCCGTACTTCCTTGAGAGAATACGAGAAATTTTGAGTGCTTTATCCAGACGCTGTTATGTCATTACCTTTGTCTGGGTCCCTTCACATTGCTCAATTCCGGGTAATGAGAGGGCTGACTCATTAGCAAAGGTAGGTGCGATTGAAGGCGACATTTACCAGCGTCAAATCGCCTTCAATGAATTTTTTTCTTTAGTCCGTAAAAATACCATCGCTAACTGGCAACGCAAATGGAACGAAGATGAATTGGGCCGGTGGTTTCACTCGATTATCCCTAAGGTTAGCCTCAAACCGTGGTTCAAAAGTCTGGACTTGAGTCGGGACTTTATTCGCACCTTCTCCCGACTCATGTCCAATCACTGTTCGTTAGATGCGCTTCTCTTTCGTTTCAATCTTTCCAGCAACAATCTCTGCGTCTGTGGTCAAGGTTATCACGACATCGAGCATGTTGTTTGGTCGTGCGAGATGTATCTTGTCGCCAGATCGAATTTAGAAAACTCCCTTCGGGCCCGAGGAAGACAGCCCAATGTGCCGGTGAGAGATGTGTTGGCTCGGTTAGACCTTGATTACATGACCCAAATATATGTTTTCCTTAAAGCTATCGATCTTCGTGTGTGATTGTACCTATGTCCTTATACCCTCCTTTTCATCCATTGCGAGCGATTGGCCCCCATGGTATAAACAGTAAAATAAGTTGAAATGTAAATATACAATAGATTTAAGAATCGAGTGTGATCATCAACATTGTAACAATTCCCTTATATCCCATCCCTTTCCTGAAAGATGTCACCCTCTAAACTCGAGTAAACCGCGAGTAATCGGTTTTCCACCTTACTAACCATAGTGTTAGGAAAATTATTTATGTATAGTTTTAAAACATATACTTAAGAATTCGGCTCCTTTAAACTAATGTAACTGAGCCTGTAAAAATAAACGATTTATATAAAAAAAAAAAAAAATGTTTTCTATCCATGTAACACTGCGACCAAATATTTTTCAATTAAGTGCTATTAACAGGTGGTTATCGAGTTAGCATTAACCACTGGTGGGCTTCGAGTATCGAGGAAAATCTGGAAAGAACTAATCGTTGCTGAAAAATACTCTGCCAGTTCCCCTGGGAATTGAAAAATACATTGATGCGAAATGTTGTCTAATGTTTTCTATCCATATAACACTGCAACCAAATACATTTGGTTTTGTGATTTTCCAATCAATCGCAATTAACAGGAATGCTTTTGAAAATTATTCTTCCCCATCAGTAGAAAATTTTCGTATCCAATATTGTATGCGCGCGCAACGGAAAATGTTTTGCATCGCGAAAAACATATAATTTTCAATCGATTATTGCTCAGTCGCCGAAAGTTTCAAACTCAGAGAGTTCATTCCCCTCTAGTTTGCCTTCCAAATTGCCATCGTAAACCACACCTTCTCTCGATTCAATCACGCACAAAAAGCATACTTAAGCGATTTTCTGGTGGTGAAACGTAATCATTTTTCGTGAGGACATCGACAAGACAACATCGTTATTGAACGAGCTGAACTAGCGAAACGAGCGGAACGAGCTGGACGAGCTGGACGAGCTGGACGGCGAGGGATCGAGCGATTCATCACCTGGCCTAACCTGACCTGACACGCATTCAATTTGTTTGGAACTGTGAGGGAGCGCAGAAAATCCGATTTATCAGAAGAAGAAAAGACGACCGAGAGAGTATCAGCACCGAGAAACGATTCCATTTGAGATATCGAAGCAGCCGCCACACACACATATATATATACGTGCGGAACTTCTTTCGTTTAAATTCCATCCAGCATCGAGAAGATTACGGAAAGATATTATCGTTGCTGAAAAATAATCTGCCAGTTACCCTGGGAATTGAAAAATACATTCATGCGAAAGAGTTTTTTAAAAATGCTTTTTAACATACAGGGTGGGCCATTTAAAGTGGAAGCATCTGGCAAACCCATAACTTTTGACAGAGATGTCAGATTAACAAATGTCATACCGCGTTGGAAGCGTCATTTCAGTACAATTTTAACCATAGAACAATACACACCTAAACAACGCGCTGAAATTGTTCAGCTGTACATTCAAAATAACTTCTCAATTGTGGCTTTTGGCAAAAAATCATAATGTCTGATGAGGCGCATTTCAACTTGAATGGAGGAGTGAATAAACAAAATTGTCGGTTTTATGCTACTGAAAACCCTCAATTCATCGAAACGCAACCTCTTTACGCCCAAAAAGTTACTGTGTGGTGTGGCATTTATGCCGATAAAGTCATCGGCCCGTACTTCTTTGAAAACGAAAATGGAGCAACGGTAACCGTGAATGGGGAGCGTTATCGGACAATGATAACCGATTTTTTATTGCCATTTGTTCGTGAAAATGAATTGGACAATTACTGGTTCCAACAGGACGGCGCTACATGCCATACAGCGGCTGCCACGACCAAATTATTGCGCGAAATGTTCCCCGGAAGATTAATATCGAAAAACGGCGATTATGACTGGCCACCGAGATCACCTGATTTGACGCCTCCTGACTTTTTTTTATGGGGATATTTAAAATCCAAGGTATACACTGGTAAACCAAGGACCCTGGCTGCGCTGAAAGACAATATCCGACAAGAAATTGCTGCCATATCGACCGAAATTTTGGGCAAAGTGATGGAAAATGCCGAAAAAAGGGCACATTTTGCGGTCAAGGCCAGAGGCGGTCATTTACGAGATATCATAATCAAAAAGTAGTTAGAACAAATCTCCTTGGACCAAAATAAATGAATTTAAAAAAAAAATTAAAATTCCACTTCTTTACTTTGCTATTGCAAAAACAAATCCTTCCACTTTAAATGGCCCACCCTGTATAACGCTGCGACCAAATACATTTGGTTTTGTGATTTTTCAATCAAGTGCAATTAACAGATGCTTTCTTTCTTTCTTCGTTTTTAAGAGGCTTTAAACTTTGCAGTTCATTCGCCTCTATAACAGATGCTTACATATGACATATAACACTGCGACCAAATACATTTGGTTCTGTGATTTTTCAATGAAGTGCAATTAACAGGTGCTTATTGAGTTAGAATTAACCACTGATGGGCTTCTAGTATCGGAGAGAGTCTGAGAAGATGTTATTGTCGCTGAAAAATAATCTGCCAGTTCCCCTGGGAATTGAAAAATACATTCATGCGAAAGAGTTTATTTTAATGTTTCCTATCATATAACGCTGCGACCAAATACATTTGGTTTTGTGATTTTTCAATCAAGTGCAATTAGCAGGAAAGCTTCTGAAGTTTATTCTTCCCCATCAGTAGGATATGTTTGTTCCCAATATTGGATGCGCGCGCAACGGAAAATGTTTCGCATCGCGAAAAACATAATTCTCAATCGATTATTGCTCAATCGCTGAAAGTTTCAAACTCAGAGAGTTCATTCCCCTCTAGTTTGCCTTCCAAGTTGTCATCGTAAACAACACCTTCTTTCTATTCAATCACGGACAAAAAGCATACTTAAGCGATTCTGGTGGTGAAACGGAATCATTTTTCGTGAGGACATCGACAAGACAACATCGTTACTGAACGAGTTGAACGAGCTGGATGGTGAGGGATCAAGGGATTCATTACCTGGCCTGACCTAACCTGAAACGCATTCAGTTTGTTTGGGACTGTGGCAGAGCGCAGAAAATCCGATCCATCAGAAAGAGAAGAGAAGACGACCGAGAGAATACCAGCATCGAAAATTGGTTCCGCTTGAGACATCACACACACATACACGCGCGCAACTCTTTACGTTTGCTGGTTATCCAGAAGAATCCGGAAAGAAGTCGTCGTTGCTGCAAAATAATCCCCTTGGAATTGAAAATTACATTCAAGCAAAAGAGTTTATTTTAACGTTTTCTATCCATATAATACTGCGACCAAATACAATTGGTTTTGTGATTTTGTGATTAACAGGTCTACTATATCAACTTATCGAGTTAGCATTAACCACTGGTGGTGGACTGCGGGAAGAATACGGAAAGATATGGCTGCTGCAAAATGATCTGCCAGTTCCCCTTGGCATTGAAAATAACATGCAAGCGAAAGAGTTTATTTTAATGTTTTCTAACCATATAACACTGTGACCAATTACATTTGGTTCTGTGATTTTTCAATCAAGTGCAATTAGCAGGAAAGCTTCTGAAGATTATTCTTCCCCATCAGTAGGATATTTTCGTATCCAATATTGGATGCATAAAACATTGTACCTCCAACGTAAAGCTCTCGTTTTCGAAGTCACCCAAATATTCATTTATTCATTCATTCAGAATGGATTCAGATTCGACTTCAAACAAATGATCACTAAATCAACGATAGTCCTACGTCACCGTTGCGGTTATACCATAGATATAACCCACTTCCTGTTTTTTTCCTAAGTTGTAGCCCTGACTCAGACCCAATCGATGCAGGATCAGATATCGATAGTTTAGATAGTTAAATAAGTAATTTAAATATTTTAGATAGTTCAATAAATTAATTAGGATGCATACAAAAGATCAATATATTCATAACAATATGTGCATAAAGGTTGGGTTAACATAACATGTTTAGGGTTTATTTAATGGTTTAATCGTTGTAATGGTCGTTGAACCGACTGCTTCTACTGGGTTATACTGGCAGTTTTGACATTTGTTTACTATTGCTATCGCGTAATATGTACGAAGAATTCGTATTGCAAAAATTTACTAAATGTTGATATTTACCAAAAAGCTCGTCATATATACCAACTTTTCGGGAGAGTGTATGATCTGTTTACACAAACGAAAGCGTGAAGTGTAAACCAGAATAACATCGGTGGATGAACTCGGTGTATTCATAATTAATTCTAGCAAATGTTTACAGTGGCGTGCAATCCGGAATAAGGTTGTATTCACTCTACATTGTTTTCACGTGTAGTGTATTCGGGAATAAAGCCCTTTGTTTGTCAGATAATTCATTAAAAATTACTTTAACAGGAATCAGCGCATTATTAGGATTTTTTTTTTGAACATAATCTAGAAGCAGATATTATAGATCCTGTTTTTAACTGCACACCCAAATACTCAATTGTTTTGTCAATTCTACTGGGTTATACTGGCAGTAAAAAATATTAGCAGTATTTTCATCACGTGTTACAGGAATTTCCATGAAAACAGCTTTCCTCATTCATCGCTCTACTTTTTTTATCCGTAATTACTTCCAGTTTATGAACAGTCTCGGTCAATAATGATTGCGACTTTTTTAGATTGAGAATTTCAAGCTTCATCTCTTCATTCTCATGTTTTAATTTATTTACATCATCGGCAATAAAATTAAACTTAGCCGACAAAAACTCCTGGGATTTTTCTTTGGCTGTAGTTACCTGTTTCACCTTTGATCGAATATTATGCATTTCAATAGTTACTGTATTCTTAATAGTCGTCTTTAATTCCGTCGTGAGCGTTGTGATTAATGATTGTTTGTTGGTTGACATCTCGACTATGCGTTGATAAATTTTCGCACAGTCGGGAGTACAAAAAAGTCACAGAAGGGTTGTGTCCGAGATACGACCGCGTAGTTGACGTAGGATTCCGTTAGGCTATCTGTTGATTTTGGATATTTTTGAAAAATTACGTCATTAAACTCTTTGATAATGATTCAGTGGCCCTGAAAAGGGCAATTTTGTTTGGTTGTTGGGTATTGTTTGTTCACTCCACCAATGTTTACCGAGTGATGATGACAAAATTATGGTAAATAGTCGTTGGGTGGAGCGTATCAGATAGAAGATGCCGAAGAGGAATGAGATATGATGAAAACCGCCCTCTGTGACCTTAGATGAGATGCCTCCTGTGTTATGTATGGATGAATTAAAGAAAAAAAATCACCTATGTAATATAAGATAATTACCGATACCGAACACAATTATCAATTTTTTTAATTATCTTTACCGATACCGAACACAATTATCAATTTTTCTCATCAGTAAAAATATGTGACTTTAATATAGGGAAAACATATTTGAAATGGAAAAGGTAACTCTGATTTATAATTTTTACTTTCTTTTCACTAACTTTTCTTGGGTGAAAATGAACACAACAAAACAGATAGCTTAAATCACACGACCCGTTCTCGAGCGGGAACACACTTTGGTTTTCATTTATGAAAATTGAAATGAATCGTTTCATATATCGAGTCATTTTTAACACAACTGCTACCATATACAATTTTACAACCAACCAAGCAACCAACATCAAAGTTTCAAATTTAAATTCTATTTACTAGAATTAATCGTATCACTCACCCTTCTTGCAATATAAGATGCCCCCGACTTGCATAAATTTGCGATGCCGATTTCCCTCGGACACCTTGGTTTTAATGTCTCTGTTAGGGAACACATTTCGGTGGGAACAAAAGCTCCCCCTACTTTCATGTATTTGTAATGCCGATTTCCCCCAGGCAGCTTGGTTTTGATGTCTCTGTTAGGGAACCGCCGCATGTGCCGTCAATTTAGACCAATTATAAGTGGATATTTCCGTTAGGATAGGGGTTGAGATTTTTCAATTGTTTGATAGTTAGTTTCATGACATATATTATTTTATTCAATATTAAAAATTGTTATGGAATGCCGAAATCGCTTGACGCAAAAATATCATCAATCCATCATAAAATGATTGAGCAATAAGCGTTTGAAATTGGACAATTTCACGATGTGCTCGATTTTCGATTTTCAATTTGTACCCCAATATGTTCCCGAAAGACGTAATCCTACGTCAAAAAAAAAAGGTTTCTCACGCACACGGCGACCAGCGTTTCCGATATAGTTTTTGAACTCAAGATGCGCACAAGAAAAACAATACAAACACGTAACGATTCCTTTCGGATCCTTTTTTTCGCAAAATGACACAGATGTTTTCGTCGTCCATATTAGATAAAAAGGCCAAGAATAGTTAGGCAATACAAATCAAGAGGGAAAAGAACAATCACAATTTATTTGGTTCAATGAGTTGATCTTTTGCACACAAGAAAGTACGCTTACTAGCGGGCCAGAATCCAATGAACATAAAAAGGACAGCTCCTACCTCGTGTAAACACTTGCAGACAATCTACACACTAAAGCGTCGTTCACAAACTCTACCGAGCGACCGCATCAGCTATCAGTTCTTCTTTCCTTGTCAAATGATTATATACCAAAGTTAGCAAGATTGCATACAATCTTTTAGATGTATAGTTGCATGCGGCTAAGCATGATTTTTTGTCAATATAAATGTTACGTATTTTGGGATAGCGGAAGTGTAAAAGACATACATATACGAAAATATTTTACTACTTTTATTGAATTAATATTTTAGATAAAGCGGAAAATAACTTATATCAATCACGATATAGAAAACCGTTTGTAACTTCATTCGGTTTTTCTTACAACTGCAGGCAGTGGCGCCAGAACGATTTTAGGATTATCTAACAACTGTTTGCATATACAACATTTTTTACCTTCTTTCTTATTGAAAGAACGGAGACGTATCTGTTCGGAGAGAGATAATTTAGAATGTGATTCACCGGTAGTTGCGTGTGGCGCTAGACGGTATAGCTGTAGAAACTTATTGAGATTTATGTGCAACGTCGACACTGTAGTTCCCATGGCCTTACGAGTATCTTTAGTAGTTTGCACGTATCGTTCGGCTTGGCCGTTTGTTGCGGGGTGATAAGGAGCCGTTAACTCGTAAAATTTGACTCAATTTTTCTGTAAAAACTCTTTAAACTCCGCTGCAGTGAATTGGGGGCCATTGTCCGACACAGCAGTTACTGGTACTCCATATCTCGAAAACAACTCATCCATGATACTAATCGTTGCTGCTGTCGTGGTGGTATTGGTGACCTTCACCTCCAACCTTTTACTATACGCGTCTACTATAATCAGCAACATTGAGCCTGACACCGGACCCGCATAATCTATATGTATTCTTTCCCAGAAGCCTCTGGGATACTGCCAGTGGTGCTCACTAAACTTCGAGGGAGCGTGTGCTTAACGAGCACACTCAGGGCACGGTTTTGCTGTGTTTTCGATGTCTGCATCTATTCCTGGCCAATAAACAAACGAGCGAGCAAGGCCCTTCATTTTCACAATTCCAATATGCTCTATGTTCGAACACTAAACAACCTGCAGCCAGCGAATATTTCACTTCCGGAGCTTTATAGCCAAATCGTGACAAATCAGAACCGGCTTCCAAAAGTTGAATGATTTTACCAAGAATAGGATCATTGCGTGTCTCTCGAGCGATGTGATCTGTGCGTATGTGTAGTTGTGCAATTTGACGAAGAGCAAAGACATCGAACTCGTCTTCACCGATATCTCTTCCCTCACGAAGCGAAAGTTCGTTTGCTTCTTCCTTTGTTTGTTGCTCGTGTGATACGAGAACAGTAGTCTGCATTTACGTTCTCCTTAGTTGATTTATACACAACGTCGTAATTGAAATGTGCCAAATAATCAGCATAATTGGCCATTCTACTGATACACAAATTTTGTAGATACTAGTGAATTTATCGGATCAGTTTTCGAGAACAGCTCGTTTAGATTTGCCACTTCCATGAATTGCGAATTCCATTCTCTTTCAAAAAGAACGTCATAGTCCCCGGACACAACGTACAAGTTCAGTTTGCGTGTAGTTGCTCCGACGCTGACATTAACTGGAAGAAGACCCATGCACATAATTTTGTGTCCGGTGTAACTGAAGAATTGCCGATCTGTGCCCTTTAATGTAAACGTGGGTTTGATCGTTCGCAGCTTTTTCTCGCTGATGATGCCGCACGGGGCTCCGATATCACCCTCAATTTCCAGGAGGCGACCGTCTATTTTGACACTGATTACCTTTTTCTGGCACGCAGCGACTGGATGAATTTTGCTCAACCGCATTACTTATTCGCGTTGACGTCGAAATGGTGTCGACATCTAGATACGACATTAGTTTGCCTGAGGCCAACTATTCTCTATCAGATTAGTCGGTTCTAAGACAGTTTTAATTTGTTAAAATGTGTATGAATTTTTTTTCTTTGCGTTATTTGCCTACTAGAAATACGTTGTTCTGACCTCAGTTTAAATTATTTTCTATGAATTTTCAGATATTCTCACCAAAACTTACCATTATAATATAACATTATCTTTAGATACAGTTTTTGTGTGATATGTTTTCACTACTTGCAAGCAAAAGTGATTTTCATTTACATAGAGTACTAAATTGATTTGGAAAAACTAATTTTCATTCATACTTTTGATGTTAAAAGCGTGTTCATTTCTTCTGCAAACCCATATTATCATGCCTACTCCCCCATTTCGTAATGCGAAGCTCAATGCCGTCAACGCGGATAGCGAATTCGTTTTGACGTAGGACTACGTCTTTCATTTCTATACCGGGGTGTTAAACCAAAGTTTCGAGAACGAAAGCGTTACGCTGGAGACCGAGATTTTGAGCGTTAATAGCTCTTAAACAACTGAATGAAATGGTATGATAAACACTTCATTTGAAAGATAAAATGCCTACGCGTCATATACTTGTTACTTTTTCATCCAAAAACTTGTTTCAATAGTGTTAAAATTGCTTTCAAAACAGGCTATTGAAATCAAAAATCGGTATATAAGCGAGCGCCGCTCGTAAACCCACTCAGTTATGATTGAACAGCGATTGGAGCATGTTGTCGCTGTTGTTGTGAAGCTAATTTCGTTTATCATGAATGCGCTGATGAACGGTGTCACCAAGAGCCTGTTTGTGCACCTAAGGCCAAAAAGGAGAGTGATGCCACGGTTCCGCTTGAAACATCGGAGCAGCCGCCACACACACACACACACACACATACACGCGCGGAATTCTCGTTGCTATCATCGTTGCTGAAAAATAATCTGCCAGTTCCCCTGGGAATTGAAAAATACATTCATGCGAAAGAGTTTATTTTAATGTTTTCTATCCATATAACACTGCAATCAAATACATTTGGTTTTGTTATTTTTCAATCAATCGCAATTAACAGGAAAGCTTCTGAATATTTTTTCCCCATCAGTGGAAATTTTCGTATCCAATATTGGATGCATAACATGAAAAACGGAAAATGTTTCACATCGCGAAAATCAAGTCATTTTCGAGCGATTATTTGCTTTCTACTCATATAATGCTTCGACCAAATACATTTCGTTTTGGATTTTTTCAATCAAGTGCGATCAACGTAAGACCACGTCTTTCGGCAATTAATTAGAGGTGCAATGAATCTTTAGGAATTCCCGCTCTACGCGCACTGGCAAACAATGTTTACTCAACAATTTCTCAAACTAGAAATGGGTGTTGTGAGAGAGGATTAGCGAACGCGAAAACGACAAACGGGAGAAAGATACGTTTGGAGGTTGAAGGAAATTGGCAGAAAACTTCTTCATTCTTCATTCAAATAATGTGATTCATAGCACATCGTTTTGCCAGAAAGAGATTATTAATGCTCAAAGGAGGAATCGAGTCCTCCGAGGAAATTACCCAGCGCAAATTAGAGTCGACTATCGATTGCGGCATTCGTACACAAATAAATTTATAATGCAGTTTCACCAAAGTGATTTCTTCGGATATATTCACTACATCATGTCATGTATTTCATATTCTTCATAAGGAAATCCATATCCATGGCACCTATCGGTAACGAATTATTATCGAAACCACGATTTTCGCTAAATGCTCCTTTCAGTTCGGCCTGTAAAAAACTTTTCTGTACTCTAATCCATCAAATTTGGAGCCCTGAAAAGGGCCGTTGATTATATGCTAAGCTAATATAGCACGCTCTCCTCGGATACGATGGGCCAGCTGGATGTCCTTGGGCATGATGTGACGCGTTTTGCATGGATAGCACACAAATTGGTATCTTCTAATAAGCCTCCTGCAGCGTCATAACCGCGGAACTTTGGAAGCGCAAGTCGGTTTTGAAGTCCTGAGCAATTCCACGATCCAAAAGCTGCAAAGGTAGCTTGCGGATCAGCAATTCGGTCGACTTCTGATAGCGATGAATTTTACGCAAAGTTCCCGGTCGATAGCGATGTGGCTTCTCCACCTATCCTGCTACTGGTGCGCTTATCCGAACTGACTTCGTGTGCCTTACCACCGAATGACTAACGAGCTGTCTGTCTGTCTTTCGCAGACAGCTCGTTAGTCTTTCGGTGGTAAGGCACCACGAAAGCAGCTCGGATAAGCGCATCAGCCGCAGGAAGCGTGAAGAAGCCACATCGCTATCGACCGGGAACTGCGCATGAAATTCGTCGCTATCAGAAGTCGACCGAATTGCTGATCCGCAAGCTACCTTTGCAGCATTTGGTTCGTGGAATTGCTCAGGACTTCAAAACCGACTTGCGCTTCCAAAGTTCCGCGGTTATGACGCTGCAGGAGGCTTATTAGAAGATACCAATTTGTGTGCTATCCATGCAAAACGCGTCACATCATGCCCAAGGACATCCAGCTGGCCCATCGTATCCGAGGAGAGCGTGCTATATTAGCTTAGCATATAATCAACAGCCCTTTTCAAGGCTCCAAATTTGATGGATTAGAGTTCAGAAAAGTTTTTTACAGGCCGAACTGAAAGGAGCATTTAGCGAAAATCGTGGTGTCGATGATAATTCGATACCGATAGGTGCCATGGATATGGATTTCATAATGAAAAATATGAAATATATGACATGATGTAGTGAATATATCCCCATATCGAAGAAATCACTTTGATGAAACTGTTTACCGTTTGTCGTTTTTAATTGTTGGGAAAGGGCATTATTTCTGCTGACTAAATTCCAAGAAAAAATCCATTCCTTCTTTAAGCGTGATTCATTCTGCTTCGGATCAACAGAACAGTATGATAATCATTTCATACAAAAGATAAAATGTCCAAGAGTTATATGATTGCTATTTATTGAGTCGAAAAATTGTTTCAATAGCTTAATGATAGCTTCGAAAACAGGTTATTGAAATCATTCGTATCCGTATGTAGCGCGCCCACTTGGAAACCCATTAATCTTATTGGAATGTGAGATGGGGAAGCTCATACTTACGTCTATGCATTATGCTGTACACTACAGACTTTTTTTCTCCGTACTGATTAAGAAGCCGACCGAACTATCGGTCGACAAGTCAGTCTGCAGTCGGCGGGGGCTCTTAATTTCGTTTTTGCAGGCCGAACCGAAAAAATTTCAGTCGAGTTAACTCTTTTATACAGTAATGCTTTTGAATCCGGACACTTTGCATTACATTCAATATCATACCACAGCCATAACATTTTTTTCATATTGAATTTATGCGATAATAGTTGCTAATATAGTTACTGATAGTTTCTTGATAGTTACTTATCAATCGCATTAATTCAACATGCAGAAAATGTTGTGGCTGCGGTATGGTATTAAATGTAACGCAAAGTGTCCGGATTCAAATACATTACTGTATACTTACTTCGATGTTATTCGTTTCTCTCTCAGGGTAAGCAACGAATATAATAAGGGTGGGGTTTAGATTTTATACTTTTATGGTTTATAAAATGACGCTTCCTTTGCTTTCGTTCATTTCTTACTCTACTCTCGCACCGTGACGACTCGTTTGTTTGGGACCAAGCAGATAGCTAGTTAGTCTTTCAGTGGTAAGGCACACGAAAGCAGCTCGGATAAGCACACCAGCCGCAGGATAGGTGAAGAAGCCACATCGCTATCGACCGGGAACTTTGCGTGAAATTCATCGCTATCGGAAGTCGACCGAATTGCTGATCCGCAAGTTACCTTTGCAGCTTTTGGATCGTGGAATTGCTCAGGACTTCAAAACCGACTTGCGCTTCCAAAGTTTCGCGGTTATGACGCTGCAGGAGGCTTATTCGAAGATACAAATTTGTGTGCTATCCACGCAAAACGCGTCACATCATGCCCAAGGACATTCAGCTGGCCCATCGAATCCAAGGAGAGGGTGCTATATTAGCTTAGCATATAATCATCGGCCCTTTTCAGGGCTCCAAATTTGATGGATTAGAGTTTAGAAAAGTTTTTTGCAGGCCAAACTGAAACGAGAATTTTCGTTTGGATGCCATACAGCATCGAGAAAATTCCGGAAAGATCTAATCGTTGCTGAAAAATAATCTGCCAGTTCCCTGGGAATTGAAGAATACATCCATGCGAAAGAGTTTATTTTAATGTTTTCTAATCATATGGCGAACACAGCGACCAAATACATTTGATTTCGTAATTTTTCAATCAAGTGTAATTAGCTGGAAAGCTTCTGAAGATTATTCTTTCCCATCAGTAGGATATTTTCGTATCCAATATTGGATGCATAACATGAAAAACGGAAAATGTTTCGTATCGCGAAAATTATATAATTTTCAATCGATTATTGCTCAGTCGCCGAAATTTTCATACTCAGAGAGTTCATTCTCCTCTAGTTTGCCTTCCAAATTGCCATCGTAATCCACACCTTCTCTCGATTCAATCACGCACGAAAAGCATACTGAAATGATATTCTGGTGGTGAAACCGATTCATTTTTCGTGAGGCGTCGTGCACAAATTACGTAACGCGATAAGGGGGGAGGGGGTAGATGTTGCGTTACTTTCTGTTTATTAGAGATAGGAAATTGCGTTACGAAAGGGGGGGGGGGAGAGTTGGTTCAAAATTCGGATTTTTAGCGTTACGTAATTTGTGCACGACGCCTGAGGACATCGACAAGACAACATCGTTACTGAACGAGCTGAACGGCGAGGGATCGAGGGATTCATTACCTGGCCTGACCTGACCTGAAATGCAATCAGTTTGTTTTAACTGTGAGGGAGCGCAGAAAAGCCAATGCTGATACTCTCGTGACCAAGAGAGTATCAGCATCGAAATACGGTTCCTCGGGAAGACATAGAAGCAGCCGCCACACACACACATACACGCGCGCAACTCTTTTCGTTTGCTGGTTATCGAGAGGAAACCTGGAAAAAAATGATCGTTGCTGAAAAATAATCTGCCAGTTCCCCTTGGAATTGAAAATTACATTCAAGCGAGTTTATTTTAATGTTTTCTATCCATATAATACTGCGACCACATACATTTGGTTTTGTGATTTGTCAATCAAGTGCAGTTAGCAGGAAAGCTTCTGAAGATTATTCTTCAGAACAAGGTTTTTTGTATCCAATATTGGATGCATAAAACCTTGAGTCTCCAACGTAACACTCTCGTTTTTGAAGTCACCCAAATATTTATTTATTCATTCATTCAGGATGGATTTAGATTTAGATTCAACTTCAAACAAATGATCTCTAAATCAACGATAGTCCTACGTCACCCTTGCGGTTATACAATAGATATAACCCACTTCCTGTTTTTGTTCAGTTTCAACCCCAGTGCCGCACTAACTGCTGTCAAAACGTTTTTTTATTCACTCAGTTTCGCACTCAGTGTCGCACTAGTTCGCCCCGAAAGCTGTTAGTTTCGCACTGAGATGTTTCACGGGTTGGCACTCGGGTTCACCAATACAACTATACTGAACTGTCAAGTTCCGAATATTGTTTTGGAAAATCTAAAAATAAAGACTATGAAAATGGAAAACCTGCTGCTTTTGCTTTTGTATTATTGGAATCGTAGTCCAATTCGGATTCTGATTTTGAAGAGTAGAGTAGACGGCATTAAGCTACGTGTGCTTTCATTGGGAGGTGAAAATAATGATGGATATTCAGGTGGAATAAATTTCAAAATCAAAATTATGAATGAAAATTTACTTTAACGTATCGAATATTTATTTTATGTGATTAAATAAAAGTTTTTTTCCGATATCGCAGAATATTGAACGAAAACTGTGTCTAATGATGGTTTTATATTATAATAGTAATTATTTGTGGAACAAACAGGAAATGCATCGACAAATGGTTAAGTGAGTGTCAGAACTACATGTGTTAGGTAATCAAACAATATTAAGTAAAAATTTTCATTCGAACTTTTATATGTTTACACTGCACTTGGCCCTTCTAATCTGATGGAGAACAATTTACCTCCCTAGCACTAATATCACCACCAGACGTCGACACTGTACATTTGCCGTCGTAAATATAAACAAATCAGACTATATAACGCACACCAACAAACCACCGCATTCGTGAAACTGAAAACGTTTTTTTATTACAGAGTCAGTTTGGCACTGACTCAGTTTTAAAAACGAATTCGCTATTAGTCGACTTCTTCAGAAAGCTTCTCCAATTGCACTTGATACATGGTGTGATCATGTGATTGATATTTACCGGACCTACAAGCTTTGGCAATGTGCCCTTTTTTCTCACAGGTAAAACAAGTTACATTGAGGAACTTACACTGACTTCGTGTATGTTGACCACCACAGCCACTGCATACTCTAGAGTCGTATGTTGGTTTCCCACTACCCTTGTATAGGTGTGACGAAGATACGTCATTTGGATTTCCCTTCCGTGTCTTCGTCGACTTTAACCGCAAGCGTTTTCAAATTGCAACAGGAGCCTATGGTTATAGTCGTTGCGTAGGAACATTTCAGTTAGGAAAAAAATGAGTGGGTTATATCTATGATATAACCGCAAGGTTCACGTGGAACTACCTTAGCTTAGCAATCATTCGTTTGTATTGATTAAATTCTTGATTGAATGAAACAGTTTCCAAATTCAATTGAGTTCAATATATTTGCTCTGTGAGTGAAAAAAATGAACAAATGCCGTGTAAAGTCAATTCATTTATTGTGATTGATTGTTCATCGTTACAAGTAAATTTAATGACGGACCTTTTACGTTTGGTATGATGACTAGAACAAAATATATGTACGGAAGAATTATCAAACGATTGATGAACCAGCCTAAGGCTGAAAATCTTTCCAATAAAGACAAAAAAAAATTATCAAACGATTATTTTATTTTACATTTCCCTCTGAAGTTTACATCCCAAAATTTTATTTTACATTTCCCTCTGAAGTTTACATCCCAAAAGTGTACATACTTCTCGAATCTCGAATTTGCTTGAAACTGGGAAGTTCATTCGCTTCTAGTGGCTGCACGATTTTCCCAGGTTCCTAAGTTTAGAAGATCATGTTAGGACATACATATTCCACTCTGCACAAAGGCAAGCGAGGACAAAAGTACTCGCAGTTTGCATTTATTTGCAGAGCCGATTTCCCCACCTCGGTTTTTGAAGTCTGTGTTAGGGAAACACATTTCAATCGGAACAAAAATACCCCCGATTTGTATGAATTCGCAATGCCGATTTCCCCACGCTTCATGGATTTGAAGTCTGTGTTAGGGAAACACATTCCAGTCGGAACAAAAATACCCCCGACTTGCATGAATTTGAAACCGATTTCTCCAGGCACCTTGGTTTAGAAATCTCTATTAGGGAACACATTTCGGTGGGAACAAAAGCTCCCCCTACTTTCGTGTGTTCTTTTTCTTCTTTTTGACTTTAAGAGGGTTTAAACTTTTCAGTTCACTCGCCTCTAGGCTCTTTCGTGTGTTTGCAATGCCGATTTCGCTGCTTGGTTTTAAAGTCTGTGTTAGGAAACATTTTTCGATGAGAACAAAAGTCCCCCTACTTTCATGAATTTGCAATGCCGATTTCCCCAAGGCTGCTTGGTTTTGATGGCTGTGTTAGGGAAACCGTAAATCGGGCCAATCAAAACGATGCAGTTAGGGCGTTTAGATAACGCCTAATATTTTACAGTTATTCAATTGTTTATCTAATGAAAAACAACATTTTGTTAGTTGCGATAGATGCGTAGAAATATTCCCTATCAAGTGATGCAAACATCTCTCCTATCCAGTACGAAATGTTCGAGCTATAAGCATTCGAAATCTTTCATTTTTTCCTGCATGTTCTGTGTTTAGGTTTTCATTTTACTCTTCATATATTCCGGTTAGACGTAGTCCCACGTCAAAATTTGTGACAGAAACCAATCGGCGTGCGAATGAAAACCCCAAAAATGGAATTCAATGGAACGTTGTTAGTTGAAATGTATACAATTATTTTTAGAGCATTTAATTTCAATAACATACTTTAGGTAAATTGCTATTGAATAATCAGGGTTCTGAAGTGAAGCTCAACACTGAATTTGTGAGTAGACATTAAAGAATCATAGATTTGATAGCAGTGAATTAAAACAAACAAACTATTGTAATTTCAGCTTAAAAGCGTCGTTTATAATTTGAATATAGAACTGCTAAAAGAACGGTGTGTTTGATTGACGTTTGGATCCCTGAGTTGCAGCATTAACAGCGGCTCATAACCTAACTTGTTGGTTCCCTCTGGGGAACAGCCTCTTTAGCTGTGTTGCGGGTAGCTTCAATTGTGTGCGCAATCGCAAAAGCGTCATTGAATGTTGTCGGTTTCTTTGCTATAATTTCATCGCACAGTTCGCATGGATCGATACCGTGTAAGAGCTGCTCGATCAGCATTCTATCAAAGAATTCTCCAAATTCACAATGCGCAGCACCTTGGGTAAGCCGGAGAACAAAACTGGACACGGATTCGTCGCTCTGTTGCACGATCTCCCGAAACTTAATACTCTCAACGTATTTATTCTTTGGCTGGTCGAAGTGATTTACTAATGCCGATCGAAGTTCATCGAACGAGATGTCCGCTGGATCGCGAGGACTAATCAGGAATTTGATGGCGTTATTCAATTCTGTACCCATATGCACTCGAGCATAGTGTGGGTATTGTTCTGTGTTGTCCGAAATACGGTATTCGGGAACGGAAAACGAAGGTGGTTTTACAGCTCCGACAGGATTCAATTGCCCCAAAGTGGTTTGAATAGATGACTTCAGGGCGTCGGCTATCATTTTTGTGAGAGATTGCATTATCTCTGCATTCGGGAAGGCATTCTTGGGAAGCCATTTTACTTTTCGTGGAATCGAAGCGTACGCGACTTTTTTTCGACCGAAAAACTTTTACTGCTGTATCCCACTTCTGACACCAAAATGTTACGTATTTTGGGATAGCGGTAGTTTAAAAGACATATACGAAAATATTTTACTACTTTTATTGAACTAATGTTTTAGATAAAGCGGAAAATAACTTATATCAATCGCGATATAGAAAACGTGTGTATCTTTTATTCGGTTTTTCTTACAACTGCAGGCAATGGCGCCAGAACGACTTTTGAATTATCTAACAACAAACATACCAAACATGCAAATACAACAATAAATCAGAAAGTTAAGCTAATGCCAGCAGCTATCCGCACAATAATGAGTTTTCACTTCGAAAGAATCACCTGACACAATAAACGCGAACCCCAGAGATAAATGATGCAGCAATGGCTTGCTCTTTTAGTGATGGTATTTTTGTGATGGTATTTTGACGTAGGACTCCGTCTTTGATTTCTATATAGGGGGGACACTCTACGAAAAATGTAACGTTTATTAGGAGTTTTCAAATGCATATTACGCAGAATCGTTCTTACGATATATGTTATAATATATACCATTAGACGGCAATTTTATCCAGCATTTTTTCACCTAAGACATCAATAGTGGAAATAATAAAACAAGTGAGCAATTGAACAAATAGAAGAGGTATGTTTTGCGAGCGGATGCGAAGGTAATTTATGTATTATGCATTCTTTCTTCCAATTTCGTTCCCATGAATGTTGCATGTAACACAAAATGCAATCATTCGTTCTATCTAACAAATCAGCAAGATGTTAAAGTAATCAGATGCAAGATTTCATCTGCCTTAATGCAAGATTTCATCAAAGCAACGGGAAAATTGTCACCCATACAGTGATCGTTCATTAATTAGGAGGAGGCAGCGATTATCATGCGAGGACTTATTGAGATCGGCATTACATCGCATCACAAAAATGAAACGAAATGAAATATTAATGATCTTCATGAACCATATTCATAATTCATAATGACTTAATTTCTATGATAGATTGAGCAGTAGAACCAATACGACTTGATTATGATTGTCTGCAAACGAACATTATTTCACCGAAAAAGCTACTGCTCTCGATGCCTAATAATAAGAATAAGACAATGGAAAGAAATCACAATACCATAGCTATTCATTAAAAATAAAGCAACTTCATGATTTCATGTGTATTTTACTTCAAAATATCACGAAAGTGAGTATTTTAAACTTGTTTTTTCGATTCTTCCCCATAAATTTTTTATTCAATGTAATCAATGACGATATTTTTTTGTTTACCCATTCACATATACTTCATCTACCATTCCGCCCGTTATGTGTCCCACTGATATTCATTATTCATTTTCAGTTAGACAGTTGAACTTCCTGCCTGAAGCTTATTGTCTTTCTTTGTTCGTTACAAACCGTTTGAAGGTTATGAGTACATACAACAAACGGCCCTTTTCAGGGCTACTATTCAGAGTTTCAAAAGAGTTAAACTAACAGATTTTTGAACAGCAAAAAGAATTACATTTAAAATAGCCAATTGTTCTGAACGATCACAGTCCTACGCTAACTTCCGTCCGTGCCCCTAGGCTCAGACCCTTCTACTTTTTTACACATTTCGACACTAAATATCATACAGAATCACAACACTCGATTTTGGCCGCAAATACATAACATATAAATCAAAGATACGAAGCACTGAAAACAGAAAACAGAAAACACTTATGAAAGATATAGATTTTATACATTAATTGGAGACGAAAAAAAGCTTGTATTAACCACAACAAAACAGTGTTGTCAGTGAAATTTATGAAATGTTTGCGCAATTAAGATTGTCATATTCGGTGTCGATGCCACTCACCAATAGCGAATCCCATCGGTGTTCTCCTGTTGATCCTAACATGATTCTCCGAGGGCAATAAACTTCGTAGAGCGTCTAGCATACCTGCTATCAGCACTCGTTTTTCCTTCGATGGATCGATGGGTACATACAATTTTGCGTCATTGACATTTATTTTCCCAGTTATCGACGTATCCTTCAATACAAGCTCGGCATATGCGTACAGGTTCAATATCTTCATTTTGAGTGCGGGTGTCAATTCACCGTTTCGTTCACTTTCTAAGCTTGCCAAAAAGCCTGGACATAACACCGAGCTTAAATGTTCAGTTGTCGCACATTTGAGGACCACTAATGCCCAAACCGTATTCAACCAATCAACCGACTTAATATCACTTTTCGTTAAACTTCCAACTAGATTGATTTTCACAGCATCCATGTTACTTGGTTCATAGTTTAGCGAGGCTAGCGATAGCAGAAGTGCGCTTATATGTGAAGACTTGCATATATCACGTTTGCTAACAATCCAATCGGAAAACGAATCCAAAATGCTCGTATCTCGATACCTAAGCAGACTTAAGCTAGTAAGTATTGAAATAACAGGGGCTGGTTTGTCCTCATTTTTAGGCAATTCGATTTCGATATCAGCACAGATTCGGGCAGTAAGTACAGAGTCGCGAAAGTTCAGAATTGCCATCGCATAGAGTAGATCGCCACATTCCTTCAAATTCAATCTACTCATATTGCTGCTTATGTTGAATGCCAGCGATCGCAATAAAGGTGTACTTCGTTTTCTTTTCTGTCCCAAAGACACCATCACTCTTATCATCTGTGGCATTGTCAAACCTGCAATCAGCTTGGCGGCCTCATCGTTTGCCGTTACTCCTAGCACTGTCTGCAAATCATCCACATGCAATGGTGTAACATCTGATCTTGAAACAGCTGTGATTTTATTCCCATTATTATTCCTACCATTAGCTCGTCCGAGAATGCTACACAGTTGCACAAATCGTACATCGTTTTCAAAATCTGTCAATTTCACTTTCCTTATCGAACTCCATTCGGCCAATATAGAAACGATCTATTGAAGAAATTAATGAATATGTTATCAATGATATACAGTCAACCATCCTAGAAGGCGGTACTCTCAGAACGAGGTTTCCATAGAACGCGGAGAGGAAATTGCAAACAACATCCCATCAGTTCTTTTCGTGCACCCAATGCATGATTTTAACTGGATATGTTTATATAAACATTCAAGATAATCCCTTAGCCGTTTACGACATCGGTTTCAGGCAAGTTCCGTCTTAGAGAATATGTTTCGCAAGTCAAGATGTGCTGCAAATTAGCTGTCATTGTTAAACCTATCAAACTACTCGATGAGCTCAAGGCAGATCTATGTAAAAAAGTGTACCCATTTGGTTACTGAGCTGGGTTAGAGGAGCGGTAGAAAACAGTACGGTTTTTTTTATCATTTCCTTTTATTGCTCCATACTACGCGGTACGAATGATGTGATTTGTACTCATTCTGAGTTTCTTATAGCGCAGTTCCCATACAACACGGTAGATGTTTCCATACAACGCGCTATGAATTAGCCTGGTTTGTGAGTTAAACCCGAGTTTCTTATAGCGCGGTTTCCATATAACGCGGTACGCACTCACCGCGTTATATGAGGGTTGACTGTACACTCTGTGAAACTCAACCCACCTTTAAAGCCTGCTTACGTGTGACTCTAACATGGCCCGGTACAGCCAGCAGCTCATTAACCGAGGTAGCATTAATGATTTTCTCATCGATATCGCTCCAAGCAGCAAACTTCTTTGGTGTTTCCCGATCACTTTGTCGCAATGAAGCAAAAGCAGCTGCAACTATCGGATCTAGAATAGACACTCCTTAAAAAAACCAAAAAAGTCAACAAATTCGTCAATGTATTACTTTTCCCTCCATTCGAAACGCCCGGTTTAGCAGCAGATTCATTCAAGCCCTCCTCCGATCGATGCACATCTTTTGTTTTGTGGTCTTCGGGTTTTCCTTCATCTGGCGTTACACGAGATGCAAACGGAACAACCGGTGCACTAAAATTCCGCCTAAATATACAAAACCCGAAGCTACGACTGAATCTGTGCAATGTGAACATCTGAAAAAAAATGTATGATAATCATTTGTGATTTTTGAATCACGGCTTCAAGTTTATGTAACATAACCCTCGTCAAAATTAAATACAAGTAACCAATGACAATATACCATGGAATAGAGCACGATTATTTTTTGCAAGAATAATCCTTCCCGAAAGGACAGGGTTACACAATAAGGTGAAGAATTACTTTTTTGGAATTATTGAAAGCGGCTTGACAAATTTAGTTCAAGTTCTCATTGTATCCAAATCCCCTCAGCACGGTGAGTTTTTCTACAAAACGTTATGACTTTCGAGCGTGTTTCACTTGCTTTTGTTTATATTTGAGCAACCCAATTATCATCTGTCAAATAAATAGCATAGGAGAAAAAAAATGCTTTCTTAGTCCGAGATGCCAGGCATTTTGACGTAGGACTACGTCTTTCATTTCTATAATGGAGTTTAAAATCATAGTTTCGAAAACGAAAGCGTTACACCGGAGACCGAGATTTTGAGCTTTATTAGCTTCTAAACAACCGAACGAAATGATATGATAAACACTTCATTCGAAAGATAAAATGTCTACGAGTTATATACTTGTTCCTTTTTCATCCAAAAATTTATTTCAATAGCCTTAAAATTGCTTTCAAAACAAGCTGTTGAAATCACCTATCGGTATATAAGCGAGCGCCGCTCGGAAATCCACTCAGTTATAATTGAACAGCGATTGGAGCATGTTGTCGCTGTTGTGGTGAAGCTAACTTCGTTTATCATGAAAGCGCTGATGAACGGTGTCAACAAGAGCCTGTTTGTGCACCTCAGGCCAGAAGGGAATCCATCAGGAGGAGAGTGATGCCACAAACGGTTCCGCTTGAGACATCGGAGCAGCCACCGCACACACATACACGCGCGGAACTATTTTCGTTTGGTTGCCATCCAGCATGGAGAAGATTCCGGGAAAATGTCATCGTTGCTGAAAAATAATCTACCAGTTACCCTTGGAATTGAAAAATAAATTCATGCGAAATAGTTTATTTTAATGTTTTCTACCGATATAACACTGCAACCTAATACATTTGGTTTTGTGAGAATCTGAAAAGATCTTATCGTGTTATCGATAACACTCTTAGTGTTATCCTCCATGAGTAGATCTACTGACTAATTCGAGACATACACAGTGCATTCAAAAAGTTCCGGGACTATTTTTTAAAACAAAGCAAAAACGAGATACTCAAAAGATTAGATATTAGTTTTGTACATATAAGCATTCTCTTTCCACACAAATTTTTCAACGTTCGTAGAGGTGTCGGAAGGCGCCTCTCCAGATCGGTACTGTTCGGGCCGCACGTGCCGTATCCGTGCCAATAATCGTTCCAGAACACTTTTGTTGAAAACTGTTTGATTCACTGTTTGCCCTGGTGGCACAACATTTGATGGCGGCTCTCTGCTCCATATTTAAAATTGTGACGCGACAAAAAGCACTGCGTTTCTCTTATCAGTCAAAACTAACTACTGAGATAGCGGTTCACGGTAGAAACGATAGCTGCCCATGTTGAGATCAATCTGATCACAATATATTTAGTGTGCATTCTGCTCCACCTTTGATTAACATATCTTGCTCTGTTATGTCATATAGCGAATTCGTTCTCAAAGGCTGATTTAGACGATGCCAGTCAGCGCTCTAGTTGAAATATCCAGTGAACAGAGAACAGACACTCTGTTCAAGTTATTTGTACCAGTATCGAACAAGTAATTGGCCTCTAACTGGAACAGAGTGTCTGTTCTCTGTTCACTGGATACCTCAACTAGAGCGCTGACTGGCATCGTCTAAATCAGCCTTGAGTCAGTGCCAAACTGACTCTGTAATAAAATAACGTTTTCAGTTTCACGAATGCGGTGGTTTGTTGGTGTGCGTTATCCGCGTTGACGGCATTGAGCTTCGTATTACGAAATGGGGGAGCAGGCATGACAATATGGGTTTGCAAAAGACATAAACGTGCTTTTAAAATAAAAATTATGAATGAAAATTATTTTTACCAAACCAAATTAGTACTCTAGGTAAACTAAAATCACTTTTGCTTGCAAGTAGTAAAAAAATATCATACACAAATTGTGTTTAAAGATAATTTTGTATTATAATGGCAAGTTTTGGTGAGAATATCTGAAAATTGATAGAAAATAGTTTAAATTGGGGTCAGAACAGCGTACTTATAGAAGGCAAATAACGCAAAGAAAAAATTTTTAGCAATTTAAAACTGCCTTAGGGTCGACTAATCTGATAGAGAATAGTTGACCTCATACAAACTAATATCGTATCCCGATGTCGACACCATTCCGCCGTCAACGCGAATTGGCGATCTAACGTACAAATCTACACCTAGGCGGCGCTGCGGTGAAAGTGATGATGGTTTTAAATTTTGCAATGTGAGCTTATGAAAGATTTGTGATTCTTTCCATAAATTACAATATTATAATCATAAAAGATTATTTGAATGCGATGAGCTTGTAAGAAATTTAATTCTGCGCCATTTTATATATAACATTTTATTTTCTTACCTCTTTCAGTAGTGAAAACTGTATAAATATTGACAATGGTTGAATCAAAAAAGTAAATTCGAGAGCACAATCAAAACCAAGTTGAAAAATGCATGGTTCCTGCATGTGAGAACTACCTTGGAAAGTCCGCAGTTAAAATATACGTGATTTGTTTTTGAATTTTATGTTAGCTTATCATAATTTTCTTAGTTCAAAAACAAAATCCAGATGTCTCAAACGATCGATCGATCGTTTTGCGTTAGATCGCCAATAAAGTCTGATTTGTTTACATTTGCGAGGACAGATGTACAGTGTCGACGTCTGGTGGTGATATTAATGCTTGGGAGGTGAATTATTCTCCATCAGATCAGAAGGGCCAAGTGCAGTGTAAAAATATAAAAGTTTGAATGAAAATTTTTACTTCATATTGTTTGATTACCAAACACATGTAGTTCTGACACTCACTTTACCATTTGTCGATCCATTTCCTGTTTGTTCCACAAATAAGGGGCTGTCCACATACCACGTGGACAGAAAAAGCACGATTTTGGACACCCCCCTCCCCCTCCGTGGACAAGCGTGGACATTCCTTATATCCCTCCCCCTGTTGTCCACGTGGACACTTCTCCAGTTTTCGGAAGAAAATCAAGAGAAATCTATATTTTTCGCTTAAATTTAATTTCAAGTTTGTTTCAATTTTCTATTACATGTTCTTATTAATAGGCATAATAGCCTTATTAATAGTAACGTTTTGTTTTAAATTCACCGATGGAGATATCATCGCGCTGTTCAAATTGTCTAAATCTTGTAATGTATTACTAGTTGCGGATCGTTCCACACTCGTCACATTCTCACTCAAACGAATAAACAGTATAGTGTCCAAATTCTGTTGCTGTTGATTTAACTGATCCGAAGATTTAGATTAACATTAGTTTACTATTCGCGTTTGTATTTGTATTGCCTGCATTAAACTTTGTGCTTCGTTTATGGGAAGGGATAATGATAATCGATTGGTGGATTGAACACACTTTGAAAATAAATTTATCATAATTTACTTCTCCGTATCAAATATGTTTGCTATGTAATTTAAAATTATATCAATTTTCGAGTGGTGAAAAATTTTAAAGAAAGGTTATGTCTAATAATGATTTTATATTATAATGATCAATTTTAGCCGTACTATCATAGTAGTTAAGTCGGGGTCAGGACTACGTGTTTCAAGTAATCAAATAACACCAAGTCAAAATTTCCATTCTAAATTGAAAATAATATGTCTCAGAATCCGGATGTTGCAACTAGATGTTGACACTGTACATTCATGATCGCGGATTGCGAAATATTTTCTCGTCTTACGGAAATATTAACAGTTGATAATCTGAAGATACCATATCTGGTGAATAAAGCGGGTGGAGTCCTTGGAAGTGCCCTTGAAGCGTTCTAGATCGTTGATTTTAATACGTTCAGCTCAATCAGTACTTGATGGAATTCATCGAAACTAGTTGCTTGGTAGAAGCTCAAAATGTAGATTTTCTTCCAGTCCTACCAGACCCAGAGAACCTCCTTCGTGGTTGTAACTCAACATTATTTTGAATGATTTGCTCTTCACAATTTGCTACAAATATGTATTGTGCTCTCGTAGTCGAATGGTTATCGTCACACATTATCATGCTAGGGATTCGAGTTCGATTCCCGTTCTGGCCGGGGGCTTTTTCGTCAAAGAAATTTCTTCCGACTTGCACTGAGGTCGCGTGTATTGTAGAGCTTCATACTTCTGAATACATTCAAGGCGTGTTATTCGGCAAAGATATCTCAACTAAGTACTACTAATAAAAATGACGCAAGTAATACTTACCTCGAGAAGCCCAAAATTCCACTGAGAACGTTAAAGCCATCCGAGTCAAGTCATGCATTTTCGTTGCGTTTATGAAACGAATCGTAGATTGAAATGCGTTCTTTCAAATGTTCTTCGATAAAATAAACCCTTATTCCGGAGTCCGGTTGCGTTCAATATTGCGTTCTTTCATCTGACCGAGTCAAATCCAATCGAGTTGTGCAAATGTTGCAACCTAGGATTGCAGTATGCAAAAGTTGATCTCGTTCGGATTCTGATCTGTCAAATTCGATCGGGCTCCGGAATATGGGTTAATATGTAGTCCATACATTGTAGCGTTTTTCGTATCCATGCTGCACCAGGTGCTCATGAGCGGTTTCAGACATCTGTAGCGAATTCATTAATTCATGTGTCGTGTACCGAGGATTACTCTTGATAAGTGTCTCAATTTGATTGACATCAATAGCAGCATTGTAATAAAATTCCGCTACAGATAAAGGCTAATGAGCTTAAAATAAACAAACGGGGTAAAAAAAATTGTTTTACAGACAACCCACTAGAAGCGTATTACAAAAATTACCAGATAGCAATAAAGAAAAACATCATTGAAAGAAACAGATCTCAACAGATACGGCCCGTGTACCCATGAAAGATTTTGTTGTTCGTTTCAATTTTCGGAAAATCTTGGGAGCTCTCGGAAAAAAAACGAAGCCGTTTTATCATCAAGAGCAGCAGCGAAATCGAAACCTGCACATAAGTCGTGATTTTTCATACTACAAAAATTCCAACATTCTTTGTGTCTTTATCCTGACGGAATACATGGTCCTCTATCACCGATTGGAATAGATTAATCGATGCCAGTTCATGCGCGTTCCTTTCAGAATATACATTTCCTGGAAGAAATCCAGCCATATGAAAAATAAGGATGTTCGACCGGGCAGCACACTCAGGCAACTCAGTCTTTTTATTGTTGAATACAGAGTACTCAGGGAGGGCGTAAAGTTAAAAATATCTTGTAAATATAGAGCAGATCTCATTAAATTTTGACTATAAATATGGATGTTTTACTTAAAAATATACTTTATGTGTCCACGTGGACATTATCTAAACCCCCTCCCCCTCACCGTGGACAAACGTGGACTTTTTCGTAACCCCTACCCCCCCTAAAGTTGTCCACGTGGTATGTGGACAGCCCCTAATTACTATTATAATATAAAATCATCATTAGACACAGTTTTCGTTTAATATGTTTCTGCGATATCGGAAAATACCTCTTATTGCATCACATAAAATAAATATTCGATACGTTAAAGTAAATTTTCATTCATAATTTTGATTTTGAAAGCTGGTTTATTCCACCTGAATATCCATCATTATTTTCGCCTCCCAATTAAAACACGTAGCTTAATGTCGTCTACGCGAATATTCTCTTCAAAATCAGGATCCGAATTGGATTACGATTCCAATAAAAAAAAAGCAAAAGCAGCAGGTTTTCCATTTTCATAGTCTTTATTTTTAGATTTTCCAAAACAATACTCGGAACTTGCCAGTTCAGTATAGTTGTATTGGTGAACCCGAGTGCCAACCCGTGAAACATCTCAGTGCGAAACTAACAGCTTTCGGGGCGAACTAGTGCGACACTGAGTGAATAAAAAAACGTTTTGACAGCAGTTAGTGCGGCACTGGGGTTGAAACTGAACAAAAACGAATTCGCTAATATTAACCGTTACTGAATAAACGTCACTAGAAAATTGTATTCCAAACCGACAGCACGCTGTGTTAGTTTCTCTCCTGCGGGAGTTCCATAATCCGAGAGTCTTCTCAGGTTATGGGCCCAGACTACGCCCTAACCTGTAACGTGTGTGTCGGAAACGTGTTCGAAAGTTGTTTTTCATCGGAGTGAAAAGCGATCGATCGCGATGGAGGAAGACAGGAAGGTTTACCTATTCGACGGTACCAATTTTGCGAATTTGTCGTTCCGGATGGAAGTGCATCTGGAAGAGCTGGGTCTCCTGGCATGCATCCAGCAGATTCCGGAAGATGTAGCGGAATACCACGTACGATGGAGCAGCATCTGTTGCTGTTTGATAAAACAGTTCGTGATCTGGATTCAGCGGGCATCAAGATGGAAGAACAGTTTGTTACAGTCGATGCCGCGTTCTTATTGCCAGTTAGTAACAGTGCTCGAAACATTATCAGATAAACAATGTGCCCTTGATTTTGTGCGTGCTCGTTTACTCAACGAGAGTGTGAAACGTGTGAATAACGATGATGTCGCGGCCGGTGGAGATTCGATTGCTTTCGCCGGGAAAGGCAAGAATCCGAAGAACAAGTTCAAGTGTTTTTCGTGCGGCAAGATTGGGCACAAACGCGCGGTGTGTCCGAATCAGAAAGAAGATGAACCAAAAGATACGAAGAAAAATGTGCATCGCGGTAAAGCGCACATCAGTGAGAGATATCTTGTGTTCGTGAGTCAGTCGGTTGGTGAAAATGTAAGCGATTCGCGGAAAAGTGTCGTGTCGTGGATTATCGATTCCGGTGCTTCGGACCACATGGTTGGAACGATTGATTGGTTGCGTGACGTGAAGAAATTAGATAAACCAGTGTTAATCAAAGTGGCTTCCGGACAGACGCTAGTGAGTAATCATTCTGGGAATGTGGACATAGTGTCGAAGTTTGGAGGGAAAAGCTTGAACATTGTTGTTAGTGAAGTTCTTTACGTCCCCGGATTGCGGTACAATTTATTTTCAATCCAACGCGTTGGACAGTTGGGAATGAAAGTAGTGTTCGCGAAAAACAGTGCCGAGATTCTACGAAACGGTGAGGTCGTTTGCACGGGGAAACGGAGCGACAAGTTATATGTACTGAACGCGTACGTGTCGCGAGTGAAAGAGCCAGCTGCACTAGTGTCTCAAAGCGCCATGAGCAACGAAGAGCTATGGCACAGGCGTTTCGGCCACATCGGGAAAAGTGGACTTGTGAAGATGGTGGAAACTGAAATGGTGAACGGTCTAATTTTGAAGAAAAGCGAACTAGCTGGACGAGTGGTTTGTGAGCCCTGTCTCAAAGGGAAACAGACGAGGAAGCCTTTCATGGAGATGGCGTTGCCTCAAAGTGGTCGTCCCCTCGAGCTGATTCATAGCGACGTGTGCGGACCGATGAAACCTGCTGCGTGGAATGGCAAGAAATATTTTGTATCTTTCATTGATGACTATTCACATTTTACCGCTATATACATACTGAGTACGAAAGATGAAGTGCTTGAGGCCTTCGAGACGTACGCTGCGATGGCAGAATCACATTTCGACAGTCGCATATCTCGCCTGCGCTGTGATAATGGTGGGAAGAAAATTTCGTGATTTTTGTCGTATAAAAGGGATTCAGCTTGAGTATACTGTTCCATACACACCACAGCAGAATGGTGTGAGCGAAAGGCTCAACCGCACAATAATGGACAAGGCAAGAGCCATGATTGAAGATGCTGGGTTGTCGAAAGTATTGTGGTGTGAGGCGGTTTATGTTATAAACAGGAGTCCCACGGCGGCGTTAACAACAAACAAGACACCGTATGAGTCATGGTATGGTCACAAGCCGGACGTATCGAAGTTTCGCATATTCGGTTCCAGAGCTTTTAATGTCGTACCTAAGGAGAAGCGAAATAAGTTGGAGTCAAGAAGTAAGAGCTGTTATTTCGTCGAATACGGTATAAACGGGTATCGATTGTGGGATGGTCGTAAGATTTTCATCGCTCGAGATGTTGTTGTAGAGGAGCTGCCATTGAAGTTCAGTGAAGTGGAGCCACGAATTCATGATTCGAAACCAAGTAGTGTCGGTGTTCAACTGGCCGGTCCGTCGTATGAATCAGGTGGTTCTACAATGTGCCCTTTAGTTGGTTCCTCGGATAATTTATTGCCACCATTGTCGACGGTTTTAGTGAAACCGACTGGTCCTGATGTGGAGCTGCCACAAGGGATAAATGTGTTTGATGAAGAAGAATTCGATGACTGTCAGGATGAAATGGAGGAGTATGGGCAAGATCCTCTTGAAATTCGTCGAAGTCAGCGTGCTCGGAATCCGCCTGCTAGATTGAGTGAATACTCGTGCGTTGCTTTTGAATTGAATGCAGAAAGTTATGTAGGAAACTTTCCGGAGAGCGTCGAAGAGCTGAAATTGCAACCAGATTGGCCGGAATGGAAGGTAGCAATAGAGGACGAATTGAAATCTTTAGCCGAAAACGAGACGTGGAAACTGGTCGACTTACCAGAAGGTCGGAAGCCTGTCGATTGTAAGTGGGTTTTTCGAATAAAAACGAATGCGGATGGCACAATCATGAAAAGAAAAGCGAGATTGGTTGCCAAGGATTCCACTCAACGTTACGGCTTCGATTATGGTGAAACGTACTCTCCTGTGATTAGAATGTCCACGGTTCGTATGATGCTCGCCTTAGCGAACCAGCAAATCCTTGTCGTCCATCAAATGGACGTGAAAGCCGCGTTCCTCAACGGGCGTTTAACAGAGGAAATATACATGCGTCAGCCTAAAGGATTTGAGGAGGGGAATCGAGTCTGTAAGCTCAACAAATCGATTTATGGGCTGAAACAAGCTTCGAAAGTATGGAACGAAAGGTTCAACGAGTTTGCAGCTAGAATCGGCTTTCGAGGTTGTAAGTAAGGAGGACAGATGTTTGTATGTGCGGAGTAGCATGCGTGGTCCGATTTATCTTCTCCTCTGCGTAGATGATGTGCTTGTTATTTGTAAGGAATTGGCTCAAATACAAGTAGTGAAGAAAATGTTGCAGCGCGAATTTCGTATGGTGGATCTCGGCGAAGTGCAGATGTTTTTAGGGATCAAAGTCGAACGAGATGTGAGCAACGGTACAATGAAACTGAGTCAACCGGGTTACACCGAAGCAATTCTACGTCATTTCGGGATGGAGTCGTGTAAGCCAGCGTCCACTCCCATGTGTGCAAACTTACAGTTGCAGAAGTCAAAAGAACAGCAGAACCTAGAGAAGCCGTATAGGGAGCTAGTAGGTTGTCTATCTATCTTATGGTGACATCGCGTCCAGATCTGAGTTCGGCTGTGTCGTATTTCAGCCAATTCCAGTGTAATTCGTCACTAGAGCATTGGTCACACCTGAAGCGGATACTGCGTTATCTGAAAGGAACGACGCAACATGGTTTGGTCTATTGTAGACAGAAGTCAGCCGTTCAAATAATTGGTTTTGCGGACGCGAACTGGGCGACGGATCCTGGAGATCGCCATTCTGTTTCAGGATAGGTGTTCCAGGTATACGGTTGTACTGTTTCTTGGAGCACCAAAAAGCAACGATTGCGCTTTCTTCTATTGAATCGGAGTGCAGTGCTCTGGCAGACTGTATATGCGAAGCACTGTGGATTAACAAGCTTTTCGAGGAATTAGAGTTGCGGAAGAATCAGGCTGTTGTTTTATATGAAGATAATCAATCAGCAATAGCAATCGCAGAATCGGAGGCACCTTCAAGGAAGCTGAAATATTCAGATGTGAAGGTGCAGTTCATTAAAGAATGCGTCGAAAAGCAAAAGGTAATCATACGATTCAAACCAAACGGTGACCAGCCAGCGGATCTATTGACTAAAGGTTTATCGCCAGTTACATTTAGGAAACATTGTTTTGCTTTAGGGATTAAACAGTGATTAGATTGAAGAAGGATGTTGAGATTAATCTGATCACAATATATTTAGTGTGCATTCTGCTCCACATTTGAATAACATATCTTGCTCTGTTATGTCATATTAACCGTTACTGGATAAACGTCACTAGAAAATTGTATTCCAAACCGACAGCACGCTGTGTTAGTTTCTCTCCTGCGGGAGTTCCATAATCCGAGAGTCTTCTCAGGCCAGAAGTTGGCGGAAAGCAGTTCGCGCGTCGGAACAGAGATAGCGCCACTTCCCGATTTTAGCGTGCGGTAGCTCCGGAACTTTTTGAATGCACTGTGTAATTCAAGGAGACCTTTGGTCAGAAATTATCAATGCTCTAGTGAGCTATAATCGCTATAATTAGAACTTTGCATCCCCTAGGATACACATCCCACAAGATTAGTTCTAGAGCAACATTTCAATAGGGCCCATCTCTAATGTTTCGTCCTATGCCAAAGAAGGAAAACTGAAAAAAATGCATATTGTAGGTATTTTGAAACGTTTGGATGTGATCTATTGGATGTTACAGAATATAGAAGTGGTAGTTACCACCAGTACAACAACGAGGAGATTGAAGCGAGAAAATATCTCTTACACGAAAAAGGACCATATGATAGGAGCCAGGAAACTGTTGATGATGGTGTAAGTGCATGAGTAATATACATGAAACTACCCAAAAAAAAAAATAAATCGTATATCTTGGCATATTCTAAGTCGTACATAAATTAGGATTGATTCACAATCGTATATACTGTCGATCACAGTATACATCGTGTATATCTAAAAAAGTATAAAATGCGAAAAATTTGATTTTATTTATCACGACAGATGAGGTCGTAATTTTGTACTCTCTGATTGAACATTTGCGATGACAGTAGTTGTTCCGTCCGAGAAACGTACAAGGGTAAAACTTCTTGGCCCGTGATCCAGTGAGATCGAGGATAGCAGTGTGTGCTCTTAACACTTCATCGGAGTATGGACCTGGACTGAATTTTCCTCCTACTAACCACCCCTGATCAGAATCACGAAGGCTCAGTAGGTCATCGTATTTGCTCGCTCTCTAAACAGCTGGACTGAGACATGCTCCTTCAAGAAGATGATGTTTTCACGAAATGTTGGGAGCTCACCTCTTTTAACTATGGTTGCTCAATGCTTCCTTGTTTCTTCATCCAGGCCTTGTGTCAGCAGATGGTTTGTTCCGATACGCCGGCTAAATCTTGAGCTTGAGCTTGGGTAGACTGTACAATTCGTAGTTGCTCTCCGTGATTGACCTGAACCAACCAAATTGCACAAAGAACACACAGAATGACGCTTGGGACTAGCAAATCATTCTCGTTGTGCAATTTTCGGTGATTCGAGCTTTAAATGGTCAATAACGACGCCGGCCACGTCCTTACAGTCACCAGGGGAAGGGAAGGAATGTTAGTATGATATTCGCCGCCCGAAGGCCAGAAGGGTCGCCTCTATAGCGTGGTTCCCTAGCGTTTATCATGGAGCGGATAGTTGTTAGTGGGCCGAGGTAAGAATCAGGATTCACTGCGGTAAGTGATGTGATTATATAAACGCTAACTAACGACCACTCTACGAAACGAAAATGTGAAACTCTGATATGTCACTACACGCGGCAGAAATTATTTTTAGGTATCCTGAGAAGGAAAACCTATAAAATTAATTGAACTCCTATATACCATCTTGATAAAAAAAAAGTTCACGGAATAAATACCGTGTGGCGCTTTTAGTCACCCGTTTTATTTTTCTTCTATTTTGTAGGTTGGCTCATCTGTCATTGACATTCTATGAAATTTGTAGTGGGATACACTTTAATACACTTACACTTCTAAAAGTTACGCTGTTTTGGGTACATCTGCTATTGTGTATGCCTGTACAATTTGCAAAATTTGCGAAATCAATCATTATTCGTGAATATTTGACTAAAAACATCCGCAACCTCCGAATTCACCTGATTTGGCTCCCTGCGACGTTTTCCTATTCGAACGACTCAAGAAACTAGGTTTCAGCACCCGAGATGAGATAAAATCGAAGATGGCGCTGATGGCCATACCGCAAATTGAATATAACTCTCGAGGATTGGAGCGCTGGCATAAGTGTGTTGCAGTCGATGGGGAGTACTTTGAAGGGGTTGCCCCCCCTTCAAAGGGAAATTGTTGTATAGTCTTGTATGTTTCATTTTCTGAATAAACTCCGGGAACTTTTTGATCAAAACGGTATTCTAACGATTCTTTTCGCATCGTACCCATCGCACTTTTTTTATCGCAATCCAACTACGACGGTGGAGAATTCACTGGGGGAAATCTGAGAAGCTAACCATAAAACATGTTTAAAAACAACCTATAACTATAATCCGTTATTCCACACGCATAGTCTTCATTCAACCCCATTCGTAGTAACGGAGATCTTTAGGAAACCTGAGAAGGTCACCGAAAGCAATCAGAAATCAATCGGACCTGCGAATAATTCCGTAAACCATCGAGTGTATTCTTTATAGAACTTCGATTGCGATGGTGGATGGATTGGAAGAGAGTTATGAATTAATGAATTGAAAGATTAAAAAACTAATGATTTTAAAAAATAAAAAAAAAAGAATTGAAGAATTAAAGAATTTATGAGTATAATAAAAAATGATATGAATTTTCCATAGATTCCATAGATTCAGGATTTTAAAATTTATCGATTTATGCATCTGTAGATCTAAGAATTCCTGAGTTTATGACTCTATAAGTTTTTCACATTTCCATTCCATTACTGCAACTGTCTCCAGAAAAGAAAGAAGCAAAATAATAATGAGAACACGAGAGACAAGTACACCAGAACAATTGCAATCGTTTGCTGTGGAGAGAGAAGCGGGTTTAAACTCTTTAGATGGTCTACAATTTAGACTGTAAAGTAAATTAAGCTGTATGTGTGTATGGAAAAAGAAAGCTTAGCTGACGCCACTGCATGCTCAGTCCATCCATGTTCGATGGCTTTCGGTTGTGATACACTCACTACGATAACCTCGCACTCGATGTATTAGACAAAGGCAAACAAACTGTTCGTCATGCCAATGTTTACACGTGTCGGAGGGAGAGCACTATAACGCTAAATCGATCACGCGACAACTGAGAGAGCAACAAAAACTACGAGTTTTCACTACCACAAACGCAACATCAAAATGGCTTCCCCCAAAATTTCACTTCACCGTGTCATCTCAAAAATATAATCAAAGAAATTAATGAAACTATATTAGTTTCGAAATCACTAGGGCAGAGTGAACTATTTTTCGCCCATTCAAAATATGATCTCAGCACAAACGCGCACATATTTCTCGATGCGCTGCTCAACACTGCGAAAGAACAAGCAATCGCAAACGAAATACGCGGAACAATAAAAACACACGTCCGCACTCGACGACCGCCCGATTGAAACTCTCCCGATACGCCGGCTAAATCTTGTCCTAAAAACTTTAGATTTTCGACGTGACCCGATACACCACTTAGCTCTCAACTCGCTATGATTTTCTTTGGACAAACGCCGCACACCCAATAAACCATCGATGTGGATGATAATTATTCTCATTTTGTCTTCAAAATTTTCCTCCAGGATTCTCTAAGCATACTCATAGTTGCCACCGCTAATAGTTCTGGCATCTATTAAACCAGCAGCATCTCCTATCAGCGCCTTCTCCGAGTAGTAAAATTGTATTCGCGATGGTTCGTTGGATCGGTCCACAACATCACGAAACATCACTTTGAACTTATTCCACTGGGTGTAACTACCATCAATCGTCGCTATGGCACGTGGAAGTGGCTGGTGCATGACAAGCGGTTGCTGATTGAGAGTTGCTGATGTTTAGGGAGGCGATCTGGCGTAGTGGTTACATCCATGCCTCTCTTCTCAAATGGAAGTAAAAGTGACGAACCAGCCAAATGAGTTGAAAATCACTATAATACAGATAAAAAAAAAAGTTGCTGATGTTGGTACTGCAGCAGATAAAATCAGTTAACACTGTGAAAATGGAAATATTTTATATACAGGGTAGAAGTACCTATCATCGCAATAGTACCTATTATGGTAATACGAATGATTTTTGACGTAGAACTACGTATTTCATTAAGGGTGCCAAATCAGAAAACAGGTCACGTTTTTATGAAATAAAGTTAACGTTAATAACTATTTTTGCCGCGAACGGATTTTGGCGATCTACATAGTAAACGAATCGGAAATTCCCTAAGATTTGTTTAATATGCTATACATTAGAATCTCCTGGTTCGTAAATGGTTAAACTACATGAAAACTTTAAGCGTTTCAATTTTACGAGCAACGAAGGGGAAATCGTAGGATTTAAAGTCTCCGTGAACAAAGAAAAAGAAGAACAATGAAGGGGAATACTTGCCTAGAGTATAAACAGTGGTTCTCACTGAGGCAAACTTTCATTCCACTCCGACCGTCGACAGAGACGGACGTGTTTGGAGCTCCATTCATTACCTGATTTTTAAAAAGCTATTTATTTCTCTTTTCAGATTGTCTACCTGCGATTTATCAACTACCTGTCTGCCCTTGAGGACTACAACAATGGGGAAAACCCGGTCAACCGACCCAGGCATACCACATGGCACCAACAAACGACATCGATCGGACACCGGCAAGGAGCCAATATTAGAAAGGAACCGCTATGCTTTATTGGATGGCCATACCGAGGAGGAACCAACTACCAGGGAAGTAAATGTTGAGAAAAAGGTGAAAGTACCACCTTATTTTACAACATCGAGAGATATAGGAACTTTGAGATCGGAACTGCTGGCGCTGAAATTGCAGCCAGTTTTTAAAATATGCAGCATCGGGATTAAAATCACTAGTCCCAACCTGGACCAATATAAAATAATTGGATCATACCTGAAATCAAAAAATCATGAGTTTTACACTCACGATACGCCGTCTGAAAAACCATTTAAGGTGGTGTTGCGAGGTCTTCCTGCTATTGAGTTGGAGGATATTAAAAAGACGGGTGGGTAATGTCGGGGACATAACCGGAGTGACGTAGGACTATGCAAAGGGGACAGCTTTTGTTAAATATATATTTTAAATATATTGTTTTATTTTCTTCACCTACGTGAATACCTACCTATCTACCTGAAAAATGGATTAGTTTACTGTTTACTCTTTATGAATATGTTAATGGTTCTGAAAAGAACCTTTGGTGTTGTGTTTTTGTTATCACTCGATATTCCCATCTTGTTCGGCTAAACCTTCCTATTTAGCGATTTGTTGTCACTCGCCACAGCTTTCACAGTTGGAAAATTTCTTCCCATCATGCTTGTGACATATTTTACAGTAAATTACATTCAATGGCACGTCGCATTACCACCACTCAGTGCCGGATTGGAGGTAATTTTAACCTATAATTGAACATTTGCGATGACAGTGGTACAGTGTCGACTTTCAATGTGGGATCATAATTTGGATCTTTATGTTTACAAAAATGTCCAACTAAATAAGTCACATTACATGTCCGTCCAATTAGCTAAATGTCGAACTAATTGTAGATTACTGTACTTTCAATCTGGAAACAATTTAAGAATTGGTGAAAATTGAATAATCAGGAAAGTCCCCAACTATCAATAAGCTCAGAACAACTGCCAAATTCACATACTCATCAAATCCTGGCAAACAAATTATGAAAACATCAATTTGTGTTTTATTATTATTTTGGATAATGTTTTAGAAAGTATTGAACTTTATTTCCTAAACTCTTTTTTGGAAGGTTTAATGGCCCTGAAAAGCGCCTTGTTTTATGGAATGGTTCCAATTTAGAAAACTTAGTACTCGTGGTTTTGAAAAAAACCATTTCGAACGCCCTCGATGCCGCCTTGTTCTGGATTTGCCACCAAAGCAGTTTGTATAAAGAACAAACTTTTTTCTTCTGCTACCTGATGCCGTTTTGCGATTGCGTTTGCCACTCGCCATTCGCTGCAACTGCCTGTTGTCTTGATGTCCGCCGAACCGAATGTGTTATGTTCCGAACGCAGGTTTTCTTATCGTCGCGAGCAGCTTTGCCAGCTAACTCGATCACTCCGGCGGCCGAAACTATATAACGCCGGCTAGGTGGACTGGTACACAGGTACTAACGCGCTCGACCTAGCTACCTTTTCCGGTGCAATTGGCGGATACACCTACGGGAAATTGCAGACCACCACGGTTCGAGCGAGATTTTGCCTTTCCCTTCTCTTTTCCTCCTTTGTTGAGTACACGATGCCGATGCCGTACAACCACACGGGTTTACGGTTTGAAAGAAAATAAGATATTTTTTTGGGGTCCGCGTGTTTTATACTCTAGCGGTACACACTCACAGGATAGAGACAAATCGGCAGACTCAGCCAAAGGGGCGGGTCCAACGAGACGAACGAATGAGCGTTAAAAGGGAGTGATGGCAAAAAAATACATTCATTACGATTTGTTCGCTCGTTGGATTCACATACAGACTAAAAAGGGTCCTTTTCAGGATCACAAAAAGTCTAAAGAGTTTATTATTTTGTTATCACTCGATATCCCCATCTTGTTCGGCTAAACCTTCCTGTTTAGCGATTTGTTGTCACTCGCCACAGCTTTCACAGTTGGAAAATTTCTTCCCATCCAGCTTGTGACATATTTTACAGTAAATTACATTCAATGGCACGTCGCATTACCACCACTCAGTGCCGGATTGGAGGTAATTTTAACCTGTAATTGAACATTTGCGATGACAGTGGTACAGTGTCGACTTTCAATGTGGGATCATAATTTGGATCTCTATGTTTACAAAAATGTCCAACTAAATAAGTCACATTACATGTCCGTCCAATTAGCTAAATGTCGAACTAATTGTAGATTACTGTACTTTCAATCTGGAAACAATTTAAGAATTGGTGGAAATTGAATAATCAGGAAAGTCCCCAACTATCAATAAGCTCAGAACAACTGCCAAATTCACATACTCATCAAATCCTGGCAAACAAATTATGAAAACATCAATTTGTGTTTTATTATTATTTTGGATAATGTTTTACAAAGCATTGAACTTTATTTCCTAAACTCTTTTTTGGAAGGTTTAATGGCCCTGAAAAGCGCCTTGTTTTATGGAATGGTTCCAATTTAGAAAACTTAGTACTCGTGGTTTTGAAAAAAACCATTTCGAACGCCCTCGATGCCGCCTGGTTCTGGATTTGCCACCAAAGCAGTTTGTATAAAGAACAAACTTTTTTCTTCTGCTACCTGATGCCGTTTTGCGATTGCGTTTGCCACTCGCCATTCGCTGCAACTGCCTGTTGTCTTGATGTCCGCCGAACCGAATGTGTTATGTTCCGAACGCAGGTTTTCTTATCGTCGCGAGCAGCTTTGCCAGCCAACTCGATCACTCCGGCGGCCGAAACTATATAACGCCGGCTAGGTGGACTGGTACACAGGTACTAACGCGCTCGACCTAGCTACCTTTTCCGGTGCAATTGGCGGATACAGCTACGGGAAATTGCAGACCACCACGGTTCGAGCGGGATTTTGCCTTTCCCTTCACTTTTCCTCCTTTGCCATATCCAACCATGGCTGCTTGTGTTGGTTTGTTGAATTGAGGTGATGCGAAACGATGTGGTGTACGGTTCGGATGAGAATGATCGTTACGGCAGCGGAGAGGGGATTTTTAAGCTGACTGGCTGGCTCGAGAATTACGCATGTGTGAGACTGCGACCAATGCTTCCCTCATTTTTTTCTTTTTCCTTTCCAATCGTGCTTCATTCTATTTCGCTGCTGCTCTGGTTGCCCGTTTTGGTCGGTACGATTTGAGGAGCACAAAATGGACCAATCAAAAATGGGCACATAGTGTATTTGGACAATGCTTGATATTTCACAATTATTCAATTATTTATCTCAAGAAAAATGAAATGTTATTCGTTATGATAGATGCGTAGATATATTTCCTATCAATTGATGCAAAAACCTTTGCGATCTATTGAGAAATGCTCGAGTTATAAGCGTTCCAAATCTTGCATTTTTTCCTACTTGTTCAGTGCCTAGATTTCCATTTCACCCCCTATATCTTCCGGTTAGACGTAGTCCTACGTCAAAAAGATCTGGAACAATCATACAATATTCAGCCGTTGGCTGTATATCAGATGACTCGGCATAAAACACCAGACAATGGGTATTCCAATGTCTTATATCTGACCCACTTCAAGAAAGGATCAGCCAACATAACTCGCCTAAGAGAAATCAGTGAGATCTCCAACATCTCGGTACAATGGGACCGATACAAGCCTCAACATCGGGATGTAACGCAATGTTCAAATTGCCTTGGTTTCGGACACGGAACAAGAAACTGTCACATGAAAACTCGCTGTGGCAAGTGTGCTGCTGACCACCTAACAAGCACTTGCAGCCTTCCAGAAAAAGAACCTCGCAAGTGCGTTAACTGTGGCGAAAGTCACCAAGCCACCAGCCGTAGCTGCACAAAACGTGCGGATTTTAAACGTATCCGGAAGCAAGCTACTGATAAAACACAGAATAGGAAGAAGGTTCCAGAACTTACTGACAAAGAGTTCCCTCCAATGGTTTCTCGCACGATTCCTGTTCTTCCTCCTCTTCCACTTCCTACAGGTCGCCCCCAAACGGCCTCTTCTAGCGAAAAGCCAAAAAAGGAGCAACCGAGCTATAGTAAGGTTGCAGCTATTGGTTTACAACCTACACCAAAACCTTCATCCCATTCCTCTTCTACTGAGGAGCTTTATAGCATGCAGGAACTTGCAACCCTGTTTCTTGAACTAGATCGACAGACTAGAAGTTGTCGCAACCAACAGGAACAAGTGCAAGTCATGCTACACTTTTATTACAACCATGGATCGGTCATCTCTCAGGCTAATTAATTGGAATGCCTGCTCTCTCAAGAGTAAGGTCATCGAATTCACTGACTTCTTAGTGACAAACAGCATCGACGTAGCTATCATTACCGAGACGCATCTTAAACCGAATGTTAACCTTCGAGTTCCGAATTATCGTCTATTGAGAATGGATCGTACTAGTTCTGGTGGAGGAGGTTATTTCTGATACTACCCAGCAAACATTAAATCGTATAATTTTGCACGTGTCAAGTCTTACAAGAAATCCGAATAAATCATAATCGCATATAATATCAATCAAAGTATGTATCGTGTATATTTGAAATCGCATAAAATGCAAAAACTCGATTTTATATACCATTATCAAATTAAGTCGCAATTCGGTATAACAAACATCAATTTTATGATGTACATTGTCGTAAAATATATTTAATCCGCATCATATGCGTATATTACGCTGATGCAGTTTGTGTGTCGTATAAGCCTATAATTTAAATCGATTCAGTACTGTAGTAAATCGTGTTACATGATGAAGAAAATCATGAAACAGTAAATCATATTAGATCCTAATAAAGAACATATAACATCATATTGAAATGTCAATGAAATGCAGATGCACGCGAAAGTTTTAACCGCTGTTGAATTAAATTTCAGATAGCTGGTGGATGATAATCCAGACGACCGGAGTTCGAACCCACATTGGAGCAGTTTCATCAAATCTGTGTACATTCATATTCCACTCCCAACACAAGTCAATCAAACAATTATTATTTCTACAAACATGAATACTCATATATAAAAATGGCGATTCGTGAGGCTATAATAAACATTTTACGAAAATATTTTGCGCCATTTGTTTTTTTCTATGTCTGTAATAAATTGTATATGAGTATGGCAAAAGTCGTATTTGGTGCTTTGACAATTCATGAATATATTTATATTAGATCGCAATTCAATTTCAACATAATCGCTATTATAGCCGGTCAAAGTTGCATATTCATCCAAACAAATTCGGTAAGCATTTGCCATGTACGTATATGGCCTCCACTTTTGCATGCATATCCCAGTTAGGCGCATTATATACCAACCAAAATTTAGGGCATATGATGTTATATATACGTTTGTTATGCGATTTAATGTTTGCTGGGTATCCCAAGCAGACGTCAATCAGAGATGGCTCGGCGTTGCTTCTTAAAAACGATATCATCAAGCTAACACGAAGGCAGTCGAAATACGTTATCGGCGGGGACATTAATGCTCGACATCAGTCCAGGGGAAACCAAAGGAGGAATCAAAATGGAGTGACTCTAAACGATGATCTACAGTGTGGGCACTACAGGATTCTTAGTCCAGCAACCCCCACTCGAATTTTTCGTTCTGGAGTACATTCCATCATTGATTTCTTCATTACCAACATGGATCACCACATCGGTGATCCTATTGCCCTTAACGAGTTGAGTTCCGATCACTTCCCAGTGATGGTTGAATTGGGAGTGAATGTCGTAGTCAGGAGGCTACAATGTAGACGGGACTATCGCCGTGCGAATTGGGTGGAATTCCAGCAGCTTATTGACAACAACAATGATTTCGATCAGCTTCTTGAATCTCCTGAAGATATCGAAGCAACAGTGAGCTCTATTCAAACTGCAGTTATTCAGGCTCGCCAAAACCACATCCCAGAAACGATTCAGGTGAGTGACTCTGTTCAAATTGATCGAATTACTAAACATTTGATTAGACTTCGAAACCTCTATCGAAGGCAGTACCAACGTACTGGTATTCGAGAGAGGAAACGACAGTATAATCAGTTAACCAAGGTTATCCAGGCCAGAATGATTGGTCTCCGTAACAAAAAATTCGCAAAAGATATTAGTAAACTTTCGAACAACTCCAAGCCATTTTGGAGGCTCGCTAAAATCCTCAAGACCATGTCTAATCCTATTCCTCCTCTTCTTCAACCTGATAATTCAGAACGATTGATAACACCTGCCGAAAAGACTAATGCAATTGGCAATCATTTCGCTAGTTCACACAATTTTGGCCAGGACATTACAAGTCCATTTGAAGCTTCGGTGAATGATACTGTAAGGGATATTGGCAATATCCATTCTGCACCTCAAGAGAATGAAATCATCTCGACTGAAGAGGTTATCTCGGTTATACGCTCGTTGAAGAATATGAAGGCCCCCGGCTTCGATAGTATATTTAACATTGAGTTGAAACATCTTAGTAACAACTTATATGATATTATGACTTCTGTCTTCAACAGATGCCTATCACTTGCCTACTTCCCCTCGAGTTGGAAGTTGGCAAAAGTGATCCCGATACTAAAACCCGGAAAAGATCCTTCTTCTTCAAAGAGCTATCGACCAATTCGACTTCTCCCAGCATTTTCGAAAGTATTCGAAAAACTTATATTAACGCGCATTCTTGCTTTTGCAGACGAGCACAATATATTTTTGGATGAGCAGTTTGGATTCCGAAAAGGCCACTCTACCATTCACCAGCTTCGTAGAGTATACAATATAATCAGACGAAACAAGTCAGTTTCAAAATCATCTGCCATGGCACTTCTTGATGTTGAAAAAGCATTTGATAATGTTTGGCATAATGGTCTCATTTACAAGCTTCAGAACTTTGGTTTTCCTACATACTTGATAAAAATGATCAAAAATCATATTTCTGATAGAGCATTCAATGTTTCTATAAACAATATTTCGTCAGAGAAATTCATCGTGAATGCAGGTGTTCCTCAAGGATCCATCTTGGGACCAATTCTTTTCAATATCTACACTTCCGCTCTCTCCCGCTCTCCCATCTAATGGGAAACTGTCATTATTTGCAGATGACACTGCCATCATTTGCAAGGGCAGAAGTATCACAGAACTAAGATCTAAACTTCAAAGAGGATTAGACGCTTTGTCTGGATATTTCAATAATTGGAAAATATGCATAAATGCAGCAAAGACACAAGTCATATTGTTTCCCCACAAGAACACTCCAAAGCTTGTTCCTCCTCAAAATATGACAGTCAGTCTTAATGGCAATAGTATTGAATGGTCTTCAGAAGTAGTCTATCTGGGTCTAACTATCGATCGAAAGCTTACCTTCAGAGCACACATTGACAAAACAGACACAAGATGTAACATTTTAATCAGGTCATTGTATCCCCTGATCAATAGATACTCTCGATTATCTCTAACGAATAAACTTGCAGTATATAAACAAATAATATTTCCAGTTATCGCAATGCGATGCCCGTTTGGGAGTGCTGTGCTCCAACACAAAAAATTAAAACTTCAACGCATACAAAACAAAATTCTTCGTATGATTCTAAACTCTTCTCCCAGAACGCGAAATTCGGAGATACATCAACTGGCCGGGATTAAAACCTTGGATGAAATTATCAATAATAATTGCATGAAATTTGAACAGAGTTGCGCTCTCTCAATACACGGAATAATACAAAATCTGTATGATTATGCTACCTGACTTTCTAGTCGTTACCTTTCAAGGTAACGTCTTTGGATTAGGGTAGATATATTTATTTCCAGTTAGATAAGTAGTTTAAGTTGGGACAATGTAAATAATTTCGGGAGGGTATCTTATAAGTTAGATTTAGGTATAAAAAAAGAGGTAACAAAAAAACTAGAATAGTTTAGGCATGATTTTACAATAGGAATATGAAACAATCGGATAATGTGTATGATGAAAATCATTACAGAACTTGACATTGCAACTTAAAGATGTAGAACCCTAGGTTGATCACTTGAAATGTAGTATTATATTATAATGTAAACCAAATTAAGAAATAAAAAGAATTTAAGTGAAAAAAAAAGGCAATGGAGCTCTACAAAATTGAGCCCGTCGTCGTTAGGTTCCTGCAGCATGCGATGAGGCAGTGGAGTACGTCTCTGCACCTTAGTGATGGGGAAAATGTGTTGCAGTCTAGAACGCTACAGATAAAGAGGGGGATATTCCAAGGCGACTCTTTCAGCCCGCTTTGGTTTTGTCTGGCACTGAACCCCCTCAGTAGGACGCTCAATAGGAACGGTCATGGCTATAAGTTAAGGTATGGGGACGGCGCCAACGAAGAAGTGACCCATACCTTTTACATGGACGATCTCAAAGGTCTACGCTGATTCACGTCAGCGTCTAGGTGTAGCTATCCGGGTTGTCGAAGATATAAGCAGGGACATCTGCATGGAGTTCGGCCTCGACAAGTGCCGCTGTGTCCACCTGCTGAAGGGACAACTTACCGAATCCGGAGGCTACGAGGTCTATGACAGCGAGTTTATACAAGACATGGTTCGTGGCGAATCCTACAAATACCTTGGATTCCGACAGCTCACCGGGATTCGCCACTCCGACATCAAGACGGAGCTGCGAGACAAGTTCTTGAGTCGAGTGAACTGTGTCCTGAGGACTTTCCTCAACGCGGGGAACAAGGTACGCGCGATCAACACATTCGCGGTTCCCCTGCTGACCTTCAGTTTTGGTGTAGTCAAATGGAGCAATACTGACCTAGAGGACCTTGAGAGGAGGATGAGGAAAGCATTCAAAGAGGCCGGAATGCACCATCCTCAATCGGCACTGGAGAGAGTTTCACTACCACGCAAAGAAGGGGGACTTGGAATCGTCGACATTTCTGCACTGTGTGTTGCCCAGGTACGACAACTGCGCGAGTACTTCGCAGAACGCGCCAACCAAAACGCGCTATACCGGGCTGTCTGCGCCGCTGACAGAGGATACAGCGCTCTGCACTTGGCGCAAGCGGAGTACCAACTAAACTGCAATCTGCAGACAGTGGAGGAGAAGATTGCAGCTTGGAAGCAGAAGGCAGTGCATGGTGCCCACCCCCATCAACTGGACCGGCCACATGTCGACAAGGCCGCATCTAATATGTGGCTAACGCGTGGTGAACTCTCTTCAGTAGTAGAAGTCGACATGATAGCCATCCAGGACAGGATAATGCCGACGAGAAACTGCAGGCGGTACGTCTGGCATCAAGACGTTGATGACATTTGCCGGATGTGTCATCAACCAGGTGAAAACATAGAGCACATTATGGGAGGCTGTCCCGTTTTGGCCAACGCAGCCTACACCGAGCGCCACAACAACGTGGCCCGTATTGTTCATCGACAACTGGCGCTCCAATGTGCTCTACTGGAAGACAACGTACCAAACTACCGGTACTTGCCTGCACCTGTCCTGGAAAATGACCGTTTCACGCTGTACTGGGATCGCACTGTTCTGACCGACCTCTCGATCCACCACAACCGCCCAGATATAATGGTTTACGACAAGAGCGACCGCAAAGTCACCATCATCGATGTCGCTGTTCCACTGAACCAGAATCTGGAGGAGACCCACGGTCGCAAAATCTGCAAGTACCGACCATTGGCCGTGGAGCTCAAGGAACTGTGGGGGCTAAGGGAGGTCCCAAGAATTGTTTCAGTCGTTCTCTCTGGAACTGGAATTATCCCGAAGACACTTCTGGAAGCGCTAAAGGTGTTGAACATCGAGAAGGAATTGGCCGGCATCCAAAAGTCGGTCATCCTTAGCACCTGCGCGATTGTCCGACAATTCCTCGGTCAGGACTAAAACAGCACGAGCATGCAGATACGTGCATTCCGCAGAGCCTAGTCCCCCTTTGGCATTCAGAAGCCCGGGGGCAGGTGAAAATTCTGGCTAGGTTCGCCTAGTTATGAAGTGAGATAAGTCTGCCAAAAAAAAAAGGCAAACTTTCATTCGGCATCGGACTGTTGAGTAATCCAGTTCACTTTGTTTTCGCTGCGCTTCGATCTAAGATTGGACCCCACCAGTGGTAATCCAACTTGGATATCGTCGTGTGGTTTTTTCATTTCGTTTTTGGCGTTGTTCGCATTCGTTGTTCGTTTTTCTTTCCGCGTCATAAATTGGACGCTTCGCGTAATGTGTGATGAGCAAGAAGAAGAGGAAGGCTGGCTCAAGCACTGCAAAAAGCGAACGTATTGCCAGGGACAATCAAATTTCGAGGCAAGCGTCATCTAGTGAAGCACGCGATGTTGGTGCAGTGAAAAGCGCTCGCACTGAACCGTGTCTTCGCAAGTGTGACACCGCATCGAACAACAGCGAAGTAGGTGATTTCGGCGCGTCGGTCGAAAATGTAAACGCCTTTACCCAGGCAGCAACCAAAACCAATCTCCCCCCGCTGGTGGTGAAGGCGGTCGCTCTAGATGAACTCATCAGCGAATTCGCATCGATGGGTGTTACAGGAAAGTACAAGCCGTGTGGCATAATTCAGTATTTTTCCAAGCAGTTAACATTGTTTGTTTTTCGTCATCATAAGGGCTTCGTTGGTGCCTTTGACATTGCATGAATGCATTAAACTGACTTTATGGCGAAGCAGGCATCAAGTTTGTGCGCCAATAAATCATTTGGGGAATACCAAGCATCTTGAATGTCGTACTGGAATGTTATAAATTATTTGGGTTCTTGAGCCAGTCGCAAAACTGCCTTCAACTAGGATTGCGCTAATTTTGATCATAATAAAGCAATGCTACTGTTTTCGAGGTTGTTGATAGTAACAAAAAAAAATATTTAGCATGTTTAGACACCAAGAAAGTAAATGTCGTTCTGGAATGTTGTATGTGATTAGATTTCGCTTGCTAGTAGCAAAACTTCCTCCACTAAGGGTGGCAGCTGCGCTTATCTCGAGCATGAGAAAGTAATGCAACTTTTTTCGAGGCCAGTAATATAAACAATTCTGTTTATTTTGAGAATAACGCAAAATGTTGAGAAGTGTCAATATTCTCAGTAGTTTCAAGCCACCGATATATGGCTCTGTGTGCGTGCTATGGCGAACGCTTGTTTGGCGCTTGGTTTACGTTGTACGAACGATGCCTATAGGTGTCATTCCACTGAGGCAATACTAAATAACATGTAGCATGATATTTGATACTTGCATGTGTTGTCATTGTTGTTGTTTCCTCGCGGCGCCAAAGACATATTGATGTAGTTATGAGATGTGGAATAATGGTGCTGGTGCAACATGTATAGTTATGTACGGAAACCAGCCCAGCAGCACAACAATCTACACTACACATCAAGGTCAGATAATCATCGAGCCACGCAGTCATCATGTAAACATTTCCAACGAACCGTACGATGCCAAAACAAATTCCAGCGCTATCGCCATAGAAGACATCGTCAGCAGAATCCGGAGAACCAGATGCAACACGACACATCATGAACGGGAACCAACCAAGATAAAATTATGCTGACTTAGAAATTGATAGTTATAAAAGGCTTAGCGACAGGGAACTAGAGTTAGTATTTAAGTTGACTTCATAATTAAATGTTCGGTAAATAAAAGTTTGTTTTTTTTTACACCACCTATGGTGTATAAATCATAACTGGTGCAGTCGTACGGGCCACTTCCTAAAGCCGGGTTCAGACGGTGCGAGTAAGCATACGAGTCGGTCTGGTCAGTTACTGCAGTGCAGCTACTCGCACCATGTGAACACATCATGCCAGTTAGTGTCATGTGTAATCCGGCGTGCGAGCTACTTCAAAGTTTTTTGAATTTACTCGCACTCGCATCCCTTAAACAGAATTTAGCGCTCGAATCAGGGATGCCAAACGTAAAGAAATGTCTCTATTTTTAAGATATTTGAAAATATGCGAAGATATTTATAGACTTGAAAATTATTGGTTTTCATTTTGAGATAGTTTTCTTGAGAATCTCTAATGTAGAATCATTACCAGGCACAATTTTCATTCAAAATTCTCTCACAACTTGCAAAAAAAGTATTGTTCTAAGAAACAGAATACATATTCGATTTAAAAAAGTACATTTTCATTATTTTAATTTTTGACGCGTATATATTCCACCTGCAAATCTACTATCATTTTCATTTCACAAATTAGTACACGAAGCTGCTGGCAAGGCGAAATAAATAAAAATTTTAAAAATCTTTTAGACTGTCATTTATAGCATCACATACTTCCGGAATTATCTTAGCTATGGATGCTTTCGAGATTCTAAAAAATATTGACAACAATCTGAACGATATTCCAAAAGAAAGGTACATCAATGTCGTTTTTTTTTATTTCGCTCATGCAGGTATAGCGTTGTATTGTTGGACCAATTAAATCCAACAGTGTTTCCACTTATTCAGGTGTTTTCTCAACACTGCTCTGTACTCTAGAGGATCATCATCGATGAGTTCCTTCAATATTGTATTTGTTGCTCCCTTTCCTTGCATCGAATTCCTGGCCCAAATCCTATTGCCTTTTTGCTTTTTCGGATAGTACCTTCAGTTCGAAGAAATTCAGCACAAAGTATTTTTATACACGGTCAGCGTGTATTTCGCGATAAAATTGTATAATGATAAATGCAACTAAAAACCTGATACGAAAACTGCCAATAGAGAAGTCGATTTTGGATCAATCATCCGTCAAATTCGGACCTGATTGCTGTTTCTGACTATTTAATGGACAGTTGAAAAATCATCTGGCATCCCTGGTATGCCAATGCTGTAGTATCTAGTTTATCGTCAGCAGCTCACACTGTGTGAACGGACAAGGTGAGTCAACCAATTGTCAAGCGAGTTCACCGGCCCAGTAGCTGCTCACTGTCAAGTCAGCTACTAGCAACGTATAAATGGGCCTTAAATCGCGTTGAAGTGAATTTGCGCTAAGTGCTAAATTAAATCGGAACTTAGAATCGAAACGTGGAAACAATTTCGCTTTCGCTAGTGCAGTGTTTGTGTCCGATATGTGACAAATTAAAAGACGCGGCGCTACATCGCAAAAACGTTTTCAGTGCGTGGAAATTCGAAACTGTTTTAATGAACATTTAGTGTGCTGTGGAATAGAGTCCACTACGTGATTTTCTATTCGCGGTGTGAAGCTACTCGGTGAAAAACCATCTCCCAACACGTGGAGGATTTGCGGTGCTTCAATAAGACATTTCAAAGTGATTTAGTGAATTTCAATTCGAAGGAGTGGTTCCAGAACCTATCGCAGGTGAGTCGTCTTTCTTTTTAAAACCTAGTGCTATATGCCAAAATTCAATCCATTGTCAAAAGTAAAGGCATTAAAATTTAATATGGAGCCAGCAAATCTCCAAAGCATTTATGCAACAGTACAAAGAGTGGAACAGAGACTAAGCGCTCTCCAGCAAGAAAATAATACGCTGTAGCTACAGCAACAAATTTTACAACAGCAGCAGCAGGCCCCCGCTGTGGAGGACCGGCGCTCTGATTTCTATAGGATTCCCGATCCAATTAGAACGATCCCATCGTTTGATGGAAACAAAAAGCAGTTAGCGTCTTGGTTGACAACTGCAAGAAAAACTCTAAATTTATTTAGATCACACGTAACAGCAGAATTATTTTCTGTCTATGAACAAGCGGTGATTAATAAAATAGATGGAAGAGCCCGAGACACAATATGTGTAAATGGTAACCCATCAACATTCGAAGAAGTAGCAGAAATTTTACAAAGTGTATACGGTGATCGCAATAATATTTCCACCTATCAAACGCAACTTTGGTCTCTAAAAATGACTGACTCTCTTCACATATACTATAAACGTACAAGAGAAATCATGATTAACATGAAATCTCTAGCGAAGCAAAATGAAATCTACTCCAACCACTGGGAGGCAATCAATCATTTTCTAGAACAGGAATGCCTAGCTGCATTTATAAACGGACTTAGCAAACCTTACTTCGGTTATGCGCAAACAGCTCAACCTAGTGATTTAGAAGCAGCATACGCTTTCTTGACTCGATTCCAAAATGCCGAGAAAACTAAAACTCAAACAAATTCGGCTTTCGAGCAACATCCTCAATCTAATAAAAAGCATTTTGAAAAACCATTCAACAAATCAATTGACAACAGACCGACACAATTTGTATCACGACAGAAACCACCTTCTGACAGACAAAAGGTAGAACCTATGGAAATTGATCCATCATTGAGATCAAAACAGAACAGAATATACAATCACGATGCAGAAGATGAATCTGAAAAACCATTTGAAGATCATTCTGAGGACGAACATGAATATGAATACGAAAATGAATCGGAGACAAATTTTCAAATTTCCCCAGGTTCTCTCTTTCCGAGTTAAATGCTATAAATGGACTTCCTTACATAATCATAAATATTCTCGGTAAAAAAGCAAAAATTATCGTAGACAGCGGTTCTAATAAAAACTTCATCTCACCACGTCTTATTCCGGATATAAGACAATAATCATGCAAACCAATAAGCATCAAAAATAGTGCAGGAAAACATATCTCTGATAAAAAATTCACCACAACTCTGTTTGGGATTGAACAAAACTTTACTTTTTATCTTCTTAATTTTCATACGTTTTGACGTAGGACTACGTCTTTCATTTCTATACCGGGGTGTAAAACCAAAGTTTCGAAAACAAAAGCGTTACGCCGGAGACCGAGATTTTGAGCGTTAATAGCTCCTAAACAACTGAACGAAATGGTATGATAAACACTTCATTCGGAAGATAAAATGTCTACGCGTTCTATACTTGTTACTTTTTGATCCAAAAATTTGTTTCAATAGTCTTAAAATTGCTTTCAAAACAGGCTATTGAAATCACCAATCGGTATATAAGCGAGCGCCGCTCGGAAATCCACTCAGTTCTAATTGAACAGCGATTGGAGCATGTTTGTTTGTTTGTTTGTTTATTCATTACTATCAACAGGCCTGAACATGAGTGCCCTAATGATACCTAATAAATTAATAACATAAAATACTTAATCTACTTAAAACTATGCCTAACTGGAAAGAGCGGTCAAGAATGCCTTTCTTAAACTGGCGCGAGATAAGTGAAAGTCATAAGATAAGTAACAGCGGTTAAATACACGAGACATACTCGATACGGGTTCGTTGTAACCGTAGTTTGTGCGGGAGTGAGGAAGGCAGAGAAAAGTATGTGAACGCAGGTTACGAGGGCGTATATTAAAATCGATCGACTGAAGAAGATCAGCACAATCGATTTTCGATTTTGTCGTTGTTGTCGCTGTTGTGGTGAAGCTCTTCGTTTATCATGAAAGCGCGGATGAACGGTGTCACCAAGAGCCTGTTTGTGCACCCTAGGCCAGAAGGGAATCCATCAGGAGGAGAGTGATGCCACAAACGGTTCCCCGGGAAGACATCGCTACACACACATACACGCGCGGAATTCTTTCCGTTTGGATGCCATTCAGCATTGAGAAAGTTCCGGAAAGATCTAATCTTTTCTGGAAAATAATCTGCCAGTTCCTCTGGGAATTTAAAAATACATTCATGTGAAAGAGTTTATTTGAATGTTTTCTATCCATGTAACACTGTGACCAAATATTTTTCAATCAAGTACTATTAACAGGTGGTTATCAAATTAGTATTAACCACTGGTGGGCTTCCGAAATCGAGGAAAATGTGGAAATATCTAATCGTTACTGAAAATAATCTGCCTCTGGGAATTTAAAAATACATTCATGTGAAAGAGTTTATTTGAATGTTTTCTATCCATGTAACACTGTGACCAAATACATTTGGTTTTGTGATTTTTCAATCAATCGCATTAACAGGATAGCTTCAGAAGATTATTCTTCCTCATCAGTAGGATATTTCCGTATCCAATATTGTATGCGCCCGCAATCGATTATTGCTCAGTCGCCGAAAGTTCCGAGCTCAGAGAGTTCATTCCCGTCTAGTTTGCCTTCCAAATTGCCATCGTAAACCACACCTTCTCTCGATTCAATCCCACACAAAAAGCATACTTAAGCGATATTCTGGTGGTGAGACACATTCATTTTTCGTGAGGACATCGACAAGACAACATCGTTGCCTAACGTGCTGGAGGAGGTGGACGGCGAAGGATCGACACATACACGCGCAGAATTCTTTCCGTTTGGATGCCATTCAGCATCGAGAAAGTTCCGCAAAGATCTAATCATTGCTGGAAAATAATCTGCCAGTTCCTCTGGGCTCTAAGAATTCGGCTCCTTTAAACTTAAGTTACTGAGCCTGCAAAAATAAACGAATTAATAAAAAAAAAAAGTTCCTCTGGGAATTCAAAAATACATTCATGTGAAAGAGTTTATTTGAATGTTTTCTATCCGTGTAACGCTGTGACCAAATATTTTTCAATCAAGTACTATTAACAGGTGGTTATCGAGTTAGTATTAACCTAAGTGGTGCGGACTCAATCCACTTCATTTTCAAGCAAATTCATGCATGTTTTCAAGCGATTTCTTGCAATAAATTCTCAGACCACCAGGGATGCCAGATTTACAAATATGTTTGTAAATTTACAGACATCTGTAAAACACTTTTCATTTTTGTTGTAGACTTTTTGGATACAAAAATATTTCACAGGTTTTTGAAAAATAAGAGGCTTTATTCATCACATCAAAGATATTCGACTCACCATATGACATTTTTCCATAGTTTTAATACAGAAAAGTTATTATATTTAGTTTATATCAATACACATGACGTTAGACCAGCGATACTCAACCTGCGGCCCAGCAGTCTTTCTGGTTGGCCAATCTGGTGTGTATAAAGTTTGAAACTCGTACTTTTGCCATGACATCATTGCAGACGAAAGAGAGAATACGGTTATTCACAATTAATGAAAAATTGCATTCTCTGCAGGAAAGGAAAAATCTTGAATGAAAATTGTCTCTGATAATTATTTTCTGTTCTAGATAAGATTGTTTTGCTGAAATGCAAGGAGATTTATTGAAGAATAGTTAAGTTAGGGTCAGGACTATGTCTTCTAAGTATTTAAACAACATCGAATAAAAATTTTCATTCTATTTTCAACAACTTACATTCGCTTTCGGGTCTGCTTATGACGAAATATGGGTTACTGTTCGATATTGTTACCACAGACATGGTTCATGGCCGTGTGGTGATCTAAAACTTGTATAGCCTTGCATGGCGGATGGAAAATATTCACTGCATTTTCTTATAAATTTCATCAACGACAAGACCGCAAGCCTTGGTGGATGTCCAATATATCAACGAAGAAATACTGATTTTTATAAAAATTAACAACGCGTATATATGTGTATGTATGTATGTGTAGATTGTTGAAACATTTAAACACACTTACAACACATAAGTTATTAAGTGGCCCGAAAAATCAATTTTTTCCACTTATTCCCAAAAATGACAAATGAAAATTAATAACTTTTGAATCACTGATTTAGAAGATCGACATATAAAATTGAACTAATGACCTAGCCTTTTAGTGAAAAATATTTAACTTGCGAAAAAAATGATTATGTTTTAGTAATTATTGATTGTAATCGTATTTTTATTTTTTTATGACTTTGGATGATTCTTCGCCGATTGCCCGAAGTAACCAGACGAAGGAAAGTCGCGTCCAAGTTCCGTTATCGGTTACCGCGTGATTGTTGTTTTTTTGCCGCTGAAGAGTTCATTTCGCTATCTGAATAGTGAGTGAAGTGCCCTGCCTGCAAGTGGATAGAGGCTTTCATCCTCGGAAAGCCAAGCATTGGTTTTTGTTTTGTCGCTGCTTCGCCGACGTTGGAGATTTCGCCGAGTCATCGTGCCAACAGTGACAGTGCGGGTAAGCTTTCACCGACGACTGTGTGTAGTGGTGTCGTAGGCACATTCCCACCACCAACGAGCTTTCAGCACGCTCCCGTTCATCTGCACTGGAGTGCGTTCATAGGTGAATAAGATTGAATATAGTGAGAGAAAATATTTATTGATTATAAGTTTTTTTTTTGTTTTTGTGAATTATTATTATTGTGAAATATTATTTAAAAAAAAATACTTAGAATATAAGTGCCAATTTTAAAATGGCAGAGGGTGGGGGACCTTCGGATATGGAGGTCTCTGACTCTAGTTCCCTCCTAAGTGATAAAAAAAAAGTCACTCAAACGCGTGCCAAATTCTGAAGATACTTCTTCTGGGGACGAGTCAGCTAACCCTACCAAGCCTCCCTCCAAAAAACTAGCAAATCTCCCATCTGCCCTTAACGATCCCACTCTACCTTCAACCTCGTCTTCTCCCTCTGTTCTTCCCGCTCCTTCTCAACCTTCGTCTTCCCACTCTCAATCCCCGTCCTCGCCTTCCCCCCCTGTTATTCCCACTCCCCGTGTAAAGGTCTATCCAGAAGATGCGCCCGGAACTGGTCCCTGGGTTGTTTTCTTCAGGCCTAAGCCAAATGGAAAGGCGTTGAGAGTCATGCAGATCGCGAAAGATCTGGCAAGGTATACCTCCGTTTCGGAAATTTCGAAGGTTAGACCAAACAAATTGCGAGTTGTCGTGAATGATCGAAAAGACGCAAACAAGATTGTTGTCGATCAGCATTTTACAATTGAGTATCGGGTCTACATTCCCTCTCACATAGTCGAAATTGAGGGTGTGATAACCGAAACGGGCTTGACGTGCGAATACATTACGAGTGAAGGTACCGACCGTTTTAAAAAACTGCCCTCGACGACTGTTAAGATCTTGGGTTGCCGCCAGCTCGGAACAGTCTCCCATGAAGGAGAAGAAAAGAAATTTACGCCGTCCAACTCGTTTCGAGTCACCTTCGCTGGCTCAGCTCTCCCTGACTACGTGATGGTAGATAAATTGAGGTCAGCCGTGCGACTTTTTATTCCAAAGCCAATGACTTGTCTAAAGTGAAAGTCAGTTGGTCACACGGCTGCTTATTGTGCCAATAAAGAACGATGTGCCACTTGCGGAGAACAACATGAGGGGAAATCCTGCAGTGCGACTGAGCATAAGTGTCCATATTGCGGGGGATCCCCACACGTGCTCTCAGCTTGTTAAACATACAAGGCTCGCTGGGAGAAACAGAAGCGCTCTTTGAGGGAACGCTCTAAACGCACTTTCGCAGAAATTTTGAAGGGCGCTTCTCCACTGGCTCAAGAACAACAACCAATCAATACACACAATGTCTTCGCTACGTTGCCAGTTGACGAAATGGAAGCGGATACAGCTAACGGGGGCACGCCGTTTATTTCTCAAGGGAATCTCCGGCGCAAAAATGTGACCACACCCAAAGTTCAAGGACAAGTCCCTCCGGTTATACCCCCTGTTAGCTTGCCCAAAAAATCGAGTGCAGCGGATAAGCAAAATCAGGTCCCTCCTGGCCTCCGTGGTAATAGTTCACCTTCGAACGACCCAGCACTCGAGGGGACATCAAAAACCCCAACTGTCCCTGTTTTTCCGTCAAGTTCAACTTCCCAATCGGGATTTATAAAGTTGTCTGACCTTGTGGATCCAGTACTAAAGACAATTTTGCAGCAATTGATGCAAACATGGCCCCTCCTTGCAATGATTATCTCTCTTGATGTTTAATTTAAATAGAGAGGTCGGAGATATCACTGTTTTACAGTGGAATTGTCGTAGTCTTATCCCTAAATTGGATACATTCAAATTTCTAATTCATAAACTCAATTGTGATGTTTTTGCTCTATCCGAAACCTGGCTCTCTTCTCAAAATGATCTCTCTTTCCACGATTTTAATATAATACGCTTGGACCGCGATGACAGATACGGAGGGGTACTATTGGGGATCAATAAGTGTCACTCATTTTTTAGAATTGACCTTCCACCTATTGGAGGGATCGAAGCTGTTGCTTGTCATGCAAACATCAGAGGCAAAGACCTCTGTATAGTCAGCTTGTATTGGCCTCCGAGAGCTGCGGTTAGCCGCAAGCAACTTGTTGACATGTGCTCACTCCTTCCTGAGCCACGATTGATCTTGGGAGACTTCAACTCTCACGGAACTGCCTGGGGGGAACCGTACGACGATAATCGTTCATCGTTGATATATGACCTTTGTAACAGCTTCAATATGACCGTTTTGAACACTGGGGAAACAACACGTGTACCTAAACCTCCTGCTAAACCAAGTGCTCTTGACCTCTCGCTTTGCTCGAATTCACTATCGTTAGATTGCAAGTGGAATGTAATCCAGGATCCCAACGGTAGTGATCACTTGCCAATCAAAATTTCTATCACCAATGGGTTGAATTCTTCTGAATCAATAAACATGGCATACGACCTCACAAGACACATTGACTGGAAAAAATATGCGGACGCGATTGCTCTAGCCATCAATTCCAGAGATGGTTTGCCTCCATTGGAGGAGTATAACTTCATTTCTCGTTTGATCTATGACAGCGCGGTTCGCGCTCAAACGAAACCCATCCCAGGTTCCACTATTCGTCGAAGGCCTCCCAATCCATGGTGGGATGGCCAGTGTTCCAAGCTTTATGGAGATAAATCGAATGCATTTAAAGCTTTTCGGAAACGTGGAACCATTGAGAATTTTCAAACGTATTTGGACCTTGAAAATCAATTTAAAAACTTGATCAAAGGGAAAAAACGTGCTTATTGGCGAAATTTCGTGGGAGGTTTATCACGAGAAACGTCAATGAAAAATTTATGGAAAGTGGCTCGAAACATGAGAAATCGCTCTTCATCCAATGAAAGCGAGGAATATTCACATCGATGGATTTTTAATTTTGCACGAAAGGTTTGTCCCGATTCCGCTCCAGTGCAAAGAATTATTCGAGATATACCACAAGATAGGTGCGATCTTGATTCCGAGTTTTCGATGGTAGAATTCTCTCTTGCTCTCCTTTCATGTAACAATTCTGCTCCGGGATCGGATAGAATTAAGTTCAACTTGCTGAAAAATCTCCCTGATGTGGCGAAACATCGCTTGTTGAACTTATTCAATCGGTTTCTGGAGCATAATATTGTTCCAGATGATTGGAGACAAGTATGAGTTATAGCTATTCAAAAACCCGGAAAACCCGCGTCCGACTTCAATTCGTACCGCCCAATAGCAATGCTGTCTTGTATACGGAAATTGTTGGAGAAAATTATCTTGTTTCGCCTTGATCGATGGGTTGAAACGAATGGCCTACTCTCAGATACACAATATGGGTTCCGCAGGGGCAAGGGGACGAATGATTGTCTTGCGTTGCTTTCTTCAGAAATTCAAATGGCTTACGCCGAAAAAAAACAAATGGCTTCAGTATTCTTGGACATAAAGGGGGCCTTTGATTCTGTTTCAATAGAGGTTTTGTCAGACAAATTACACTCTCGGGGTCTGCCGCCTCTATTGAATAATATGTTATATAACTTGCTTTGTGAGAAACATTTGAACTTTTCTCACGGAGATTCGGCAGTAAGTCGGGTCTCTTACATGGGACTCCCCCAGGGCTCATGTTTAAGCCCCCTTTTGTACAACTTCTACGTAAGCGACATTGACAATTGCCTTACACAAAATTGCAGCCTAAGACAACTTGCAGATGATGGAGTGGTGTCTGTCGTAGGATCAAACGAATCCGACCTGCAAGAATCCTTACAAGATACTTTGAACAATTTTTCAACCTGGGCCATTGGGCTAGGGATCGAATTCTCCACGGAGAAAACAGAGATGGTGGTTTTTTCTAGGAAGCATAAACCAGCAAAACCAAAGCTTCAACTTTTGGGTAAACCGATCACTCATGCTATGTCATTCAAGTATCTTGGGGTCTGGTTCGACTCTAAATGTACTTGGGGGGCCCATATTAGGTATCTGAGTAAAAAATGTCAACAAAGAATAAACTTTCTCCGTACAATTACCGGCACCTGGTGGGGAGCCCATCCCGAAGATCTTATAATGTTGTATCGAACAACTATTCTCTCAGTGATGGAGTATGGCAGTTTCTGTTTTCAATCAGCTGCCAAAACACACCTCATTAAACTCGAGCGAATTCAGTATCTTTGTCTCCGTATCGCGTTGCGATGTATGCCCTCAACGCATACCATGAGTCTCGAGGTTTTGGCAGGCCTACTCCCACTAAAAGATCGCTTCAATTTATTATCTCTTCGGTTCCTCATCCGGTGTAAGGTTATGAACCCATTGGTGATCGGAAATTTTGAGCAGCTGATCGAGCTAAATTTTCATTCTGGATTCATGAGCTCATATCATGAATTCGTCTCCATGCAGGTTAATCCTTCTTCGTATATTCCCAACCGTGTTTGTTTTCCTGACTACATCAATTCCTCTGTGCATTTTGATCTGTCCATGAAGCAGGATATCCATGGAACATCAGACTATCTTCGATCGAGGATCGTTCCAACGATCTTCGATGCAAAGTATGGGGATATCAATTGTGATAATATGTACTTTACTGATGGGTCCTCTATGAATGAGTCCACAGGATTTGGAGTGTTCAACGAATTTTCTAGCACCTCACACAGTCTTCAGAATCCTTGCACAGTGTATATTGCTGAATTGGCAGCGATACACTGGGCGCTGGACAGCGTCGCCTCACGACCTGTTGAACACTATTACATTGTAACGGATAGTCTTAGCTCTGTCGAAGCTATCCGTTCAGTGAGGCCGGAAAAGCATTCGCCGTACTTCCTTGAGAGAATACGAGAAATTTTGAGTGCTTTATCCAGACGCTGTTATGTCATTACCTTTGTCTGGGTCCCTTCACATTGCTCAATTCCGGGTAATGAGAGGGCTGACTCATTAGCAAAGGTAGGTGCAATTGAAGGCGATATTTATCAGCGTCAAATCGCCTTCAATGAATTTTATTCTTTAGTCCGCAAAAATACCATAGTTAACTGGCAACGCAAATGGAACGAAGATGAATTGGGCCGGTGGCTCCACTCGATTATCCCTAAGGTTAGCCTCAAACCATGGTTCAAAAGTCTGGACTTGAGTCGGGACTTTATTCGCACCTTCTCCCGACTCATGTCCAATCACTGTTCGTTAGATGCGCTACTCTTTCGTATTAATCTTGCCGACAACAATCTTTGTGTTTGTGGCCAAGGTTACCACGACATCGAGCACGTTGTTTGGTCGTGCGAGCTGTATCTTGTTGCCAGATCGAATTTAGTAGTTACCCTTCGGGCCCGAGGAAGGCAGCCCATGATGCCGGTGAGAGACGTGTTGGCTCGGTTAGACCTTGATTACATGTCCCAAATATATGTATTCCTTAAAGCTATCGATCTTCGTGTGTGATTGTCCTTACACCCTTAGTTTTTCCTTTTCCTTTTCCTTTGTGAGAGATCGGATCCCTTCTTAAGAATAAGATGAAATGTAAATACATATTAGATATAGATAGGTTTAAGAATTGAGTGTGATGAGTGTGATTGAGAGTGTGATTGAGAGTGTGAGTGTGATCATTGTCAATATATCCTCATATCCCCTCCTTTTCCTGAAGAAAATATGTCACCCTTCTAAACTCGAGTCGACCGCGAGTAATCGGTTTCCTATATTATTAACATTAGAATTAAGGAAAAATGTTTATATACTAGTAACAATACAGTAAGGAGTTCGGCTCCTTTAAACCTATGTAACTGAGCCTGTAAAAATAAACGATTTAAATAAAAAAAAAATGACTTTGGACTAGAGAGAATTTTTTACATAACATATATCGATATCAGAGATGCTATTTTTTTCGTTTTTTAGATATGATTTTTCAAAGTTAACCGGTGGTTCGAAAAATCATTTTTCCCCCTTTGTCCAAAAATAACATTCTGCAAAAAATCATAACATTTTAACTACTGAACCGATTCAGATGATCGATATATTAAATGGAAGCCAATAAGCAAAATTTGAAAAAATATCACACTTGCGGGAAGTTTGGATTCTAGAAGCGGGAATATTGATCGAAGACTTAAAACATGTTAAATTTACAAAGTTATAACTTAAAAATGAGAATTATAGCATCGCTGATATCGAGATATGCTAGGTAAATAATCCTCAGCTTTCCATGAAAAATATAAAAAATTATAGCGCTCCTATCTTTAACCGAGGAAACTATGAAAAACTAACTGAATCAATAATTACAAAAATGAAAAATTCCATTTTTCGCAAAAGTAAAATTTTTCCATAGAAAAATAACTCGTAAGCTTCAATTTGATATGTCGATGATAGGAATCGGTCCAATAGTTCAAAAGTTATGACTTTTTGTAGTGGGAAAAATGAGGAAAAATTGTTTTCGAACCATCGATTAGTTCTGAAAAATCATATTTCAAAAACGAAAAAAAAGCATCTTTGATATCGAGATATTTTATGTAAAAATTCTCAGCTTTCAATTAAAAATATAGAAAAAAAAGCGCCCCCTAGTCCAAAGCCATGAATACATTGAAAAACGACTACAATCAATAATTGCGAAAATAGGATCCATATTACCTGCAATTTCAATATTTCTCAATTAGAGCTCATTGGCTTGAATTTGATATGTCGATCATCTAAATCGGTTAAGTGGTTCGAAAGTTATAAATTTTTGAAAAAAGTCATTTTTGAAAAAGTGGAAAAAAATAATTTTTTGGATCACCCTAAAATGGAAATGGGCACCCTAATGAAAAAATAAAAAATACGAGTTTAATGTTTTGCGATAAAGAACAAAATTACCACTTTTGACGAAGATCTGAGAATCACTATATTGGTTTGGCATGGAATGGCTGTATATATATATACAAAATACAATCTTACGTGCATCGCGATGTACAAAGTATTAATGAATATGTGAAAATTAACGTTAAAAAACATTTCTATAGATCTGTACACTTTTACAGACTTTTCCACATTTTTAACAGACATTCACATGTTTTTACAGACTTTTTTCAAAAATCATCTGGCATCTCTTCCTTCCACTTTTTATCGAATATTTTCAAATCGCAGGAGTAAACATTTACGTGACTCTGACTTCGTTTGTTTTTATTTCGTTCGGAAAAAACGTTATGTCAAAGGGAGGGGAGATTAAAAATGCGTTGCTCAGTGAAAGGTTGAGATGCTCTTTCAGAGATGCAATGGTTAATTAAACAATTGACGGAAAAATGTAGCTCGTTCATTTTATAATTCTAATTATTTTTGCCCTTGACAACAATACCTCTTTTATAGTGTTGATTATCATAAGAAAAATAACACTCCTGATCGTGAAAGAGTGAAAGAGTTTATTTGAATGTTTTCTATCCATGTAACACTGTGACCAAATACATTTGATTGTGTGATTTTTCAATCAATCGCAATTAACAGGATAGCTTCAGAAGATTATTCTTCCCCATCAGTAGGATATTTCCGTACCCAATATTGTATGCGCCCGCAATCGATTATTGCTCAGTCGCCGAAAGTTCCGAGCTCAGAGAGTTCATTCCCCTCTAGTTTGCCTTCCAAATTGCCATCGTAAACCACACCTTCTCTCGATTCAATCCCACACAAAAAGCATACTTAAGCGATATTCTGGTGGTGAGACACATTCATTTTTCGTGAGGACATCGACAAGATACCATCGTTGCCTAACGTGCTGGAGGAGGTGAACGGCGAAGGATCGACACATACACGCGCAGAATTCTTTCCGTTTGGATGCCATTCAGCATCGAGAAAGTTCCGGAAAGATCTAATCATTGCTGGAAAATGATCTGCCAGTTCCTCTGGGAATTTGAAAATACATTCATGTGAAAGAGTTTATTTTAATGTTTTCTATCCATGTAACACTGTGACCAAATATTTTTCAATCAAGTACTATTAACAGGTGGTTATCGAGTTAGTATTAACCACTGGTGGGCTTCCAGTATCGAGGAAAATGTGGAAATATCTAATCGTTGCTGGAAAATAATCTGCCAGTTCCCCTTGGAATTGAAAATTACATTCAAGCGAAAGAGTTTATTTTAATGTTTTCTATCCATAAAATATCCATATAATACATTTGGGTTTGTGATTTGTCAATCAAGTACAGTTAGCAGGTTAGCTTCTGAAGATTATCCTTCAGAACAAGGTTTTTCGTATCCTATATTGGATGCATAAAACCTTGTGCCTCCAACGTAACGCTCTCGTTTTCGAAGTCCCCCAAATATTCATTTATTCATTCATTCAGAATGGATTTAGATTCAACTTCAAACAAATGATCTCTAAATCAACTATAGTCCTACGTCACACTTGCGGTTATACCATAGATATAACCCACTTCCTGTTTTTTGATGGCATCATTGGATACGAATCACTGTCAGATCTTAAAGCTATAATTGACGTTAATAATCATAAATTAATTCTTCCACAAAAAACAATTCCCATGCAAATAAGAACATTAGGCCCACCTCAAATCACTCTTAATGCACATTCAGTACAAACTATTAAACTCCCTGTTTCACAGCAAAACGGCGACGTGTTTCTCCCTTCAGACATACGCATTAATAACGCTGTAATACCATCAGGATTATATAATGCAAAGAATGAATTCATTAACGTTCAAGCAAGAAATTTTGGCGAATCAGTTACCTTCACTTGGACCAAACCAGCAAAGGTTCTTCCAATTGCCAAAGCCATGGAAATAAATAACACAATCTTAGAATCCCATCCATTAAATTTGGACTTAGATATATTAATCCGAACAGAACACCTCAACCCTGAAGAAAAATCATCATTGTTTAAAATTTTGAAACGAAATAGTAGCATCATTCACAATGAAAATCATAAGCTTTCTTGCACAACAGCGATAAAGCACGCAATCAAAACAGTTGATGATATCCCAATCCACAATAAAACATACAGGTACCCTCATATTCATAAAGCAGAAGTTGAAAAACAAATTAACGAAATGCTGTTAGATGGAATAATTGAAAATTCCATATCACCATGGACTTCACCAATCTGGATTGTACCAAAAAAATCTGATGCTAGTGGAAAACAAAAATGGCGCATTGTAATTGACTATCGCAAATTGAATGAAAAAACCATTGATGACAAATTTCGTATACCAAACATTGAAGAAATATTGGACAGGTTAGGTCGCAGTATTTATTTTACAACCTTAGATTTGAAATCCGGCTTTCATCAGATAGAAGTAGAACCTAAAGACAGAGCAAAAACAGCTTTCAGTACAGACAAAGGCCATTTCAAATTTATCCGCATGCCTTTTGGTTTGAAAAACGCTCCTTCTACCTTCCAAAGAGCGATGAATAGCATATTGAGCGATCTGATAGGTAAATGTTGTTTAGTTTACCTAGACGATATAATCATTTTTGGTAATTCATTACAACAACATCTTGAAAACCTAGACAAAGTGCTTCAAAGACTTATTAATGCAAACTTAAAAATCCAGTTGGATAAATGTGAATTTCTTCAGAAGCAATGTGAATTTTTAGGCCATATCGTCACTCAAGATGGTATAAAACCTAATCCCAATAAAATAGAAAAGATTTTAAATTGCCCGATACCCAAGACTACTTCACAGATAAAAGGATTCCTAGGACTATTGGGATATTATCGGAAATTCATCAAAGATTTTGCCAAACTCACGAAGCCATTGACAAAATGCCTTAAGAAAGATGCAAAGATTGTCCATGACGAAGAATTTATAAATTGTTTCAAAGATTGCAAACAACTGTTAGTAACAGATCCCATCCTCAAATATCCAAACTTCGAAAAACAATTCATCCTTGAAACAGACGCAAGCGATTTTGCGTTAGGTGCCGTCTTATCACAACGCTCAGATGATGAAAAATAACATCCAATTGCATACGCATCTAGAACCCTGAACGACACAGAATGCAGATATTCAGCCACCGAAAAAGAATTATTAGCCATAATTTTTGCAACCAAACATTTCAGGCCATACATCTATGGTACCAAATTTGAAATCCGTACAGACCATAAACCTCTTTTATGGCTAAGACAAAAAAATGACTTGAATCGCAAGCTACTGAGATGGAAACTTGAATTAGAGGAATTTGAATTCGAAATCAAATATAAAAAAGGTACTCTAAATAACAATGCTGATTCCTTTTCCAGAATTGAACCAGAGGAATCAGTGAACAACGAAATAAATTCAAATACAACAGATGAAAGTATGACTCAACATTGAGCAGACTCTGATGATAGTGACTTCATTAAAAGCACAGAAAAACCTCTCAATGAATTTAGAAATCAAATCATCCTCGAAAAATCAAACGAAAATAGTCGAGAAAGTTTAACAATTTTTCCAAACTATCATCGAATAACCATCAAAACACAAATTTTCAGTCCTGCTATTCTTATAAATATTTTAAAAGACTATGCATCATCTAACTGTGTGAATGGACTTTACTGTCACACTGAAATTCTTAAATCATTGCAAATCATTTACAAAAACTACTTCTCTCGAGCCAAATCATTAAAAATACTTTGGACCGAAAAACTCTTAATTGATGTACCAGACGAAGAGGAACAAGACTAAATTATTCTAACACAACATAACTATAATCACAGAGGTATTATAGAAATTTGCAAACACATTCAAAGAAAATATTTTTTCCCAAAAATAAAATCTAAAGTTACAAAATTTATTAACGTTTGTAAATTATGTCAAAAATCTAAATACGAAAGACATCCATACAAACAGAAATATAAACTTACTGAAACCCCATCGAAACCATTACAAATAGTTCACATGGATATTTTCGTAATTAAAGAAAAGAATTATCTCACTTTTTGTGATAAATTCTCCAGACTTGCATTCGCTATACCAATTCGTACGCGTAATACTGTACACATTCTCAGAGCTTTATCTCATTTCCTATCAACTCTTGGTAAACCAGCACTACTCATAATGGACCAGGAAGCCGCATTTACTTCTACCACTGTGAAAAGCTTTCTAGAAGAAAATCAAATACAATATCACTACACCAGCGTTGGTCAATCCTCATCAAACGGAACTATAGAAATTTTTCATCGAACACTAAGAGAACTACATAATATTCTTTCGAACAAAGACTCTACCAAAGATCTTCCTGAATCGAGCAAAATTAACTTAGCAGTTGCAATTTACAATGATTCTATTCATACCCAAACAAATATCACCCCTAGAGAATTATTTTACGGATTTAGGCAAGATACGACGATCCCTGAAGGCCTAGACGAAAGAATTAGAATGAAAGAAAAAATGTATAAAGAATTCAAAGAAAGAATTATGGAACGGAAACGTAAAGAAATAGAAAAATTAAACCAATCCCGAGAAGATTATGAAACTTTTCGAGATAATGAAACTGTATATGAAAGAAAAAGAAATAATCTCAAACATCAAGAAAGATATAAAGAAAACAAAGTAAGAGAAAACAGGGAAACTAACATAATTGATGAAAATAACCGAAAAATTCACAAAAGTAAATTAAAAAGGAAACGAATAATCTAAAGTTTATTATGAAACACTTTATTAATGACATTTTTCTACTTTGCAGGATCAAAGACGAATATCCGTTTGAGCCCTCACATCATACTCTGGAAACTAACTATGATTTTTACTTCACAGGACAACAGAAGGATGTTCACAATCCACTCATTCCACATGGAAATCATGGACCTAAATCAAAATCCTGGCGTTTTTGCCGCAAAGACAGGGAAAGTTTTCATAAAAGAAGGTTTCCACACATTATTACATAGATTTAATTTGAATTCATTCAAAATTGTATTAAAACAATACGAACCAATAATAGCTAAATTAGAAGAAAATCCAAAATTTTGTGAAATTGTTAAAATCATCAAACAAAAACATAATCAAGCAAATTTTGTAATTAAAAACTTAATACCTAGGAAAAGGACGAAAAGGTCACTAAACTTTTTAGGATCAGCCATCAACATGATAACTGGAAACCTAGACAACGAAGATTTATTAAAAATGTAAAATCAAATTCAGACAATACAAAGTTCAAATAATGCACTTATCACAGAAAATAACGAACAAATAGCAATAAACAAATTATTTGAAGAAAGAATAAACAATTTGACGATACATGCATTTAAACAATCTATAGCAATCAATGATATTATCAAACAAGCTAGGTTGAACTCAGAAAACTCCATTAAATACGAGCATACATTACACATACATAGTATTATATTCAACATCGACGCAGTTAGGCATCAGCTGGAAGACCTCTTCGAATCTATACAACTCATGAAAGTCGGAATAATTTCCAAGCTACTCCTGCAACCATCAGAATTGGATTTCGCAACCCAAATCCTAGAATCACAAGGCATTAAAATTCAAAGCTATGATCAAACTTACGAGTTTTTAAAACCGATAGCATTCCATAGCGGGTTAAACATAACAATTCTCGTTAAAATACCAAAATTAAGACAAGGCGATTATGAACTACTCAAATTAGAAACAATACCCGTAAGAAACAAAATTATTGCAATAAACGCAACAAATGCTGTTATAAGCAACAACGAATCTTATTTAGTAACATACCCATGTTCAAATATCGAAGAAAATTTCATCTGTGACATCCAAAATTTGTTCAATGTTTCCACTGACAATTGCATACATACAATATTAAGAGGAAATACAAGTAATTGTACCTTTATCGAATCATCAAAAACAGCAGAAATCAAGACAATCGAAATCTTGGAGTAATGATTAAAAACGCAAGAAACCCAGTAACACTATTAAACGATTGTGGTTTTGGCCCGAGAAATCTAACAGGCACATTTCTCATAACGTTCGAGAACTGCTCAATTTATTTAAGCGGAGTGCAGCACAAAACTCAAAAATATAATACAGAAATCAAACCGGCAGTTCTACCCCTGTACTCAGTTCACATCAACGAAATAAAGAAAGAGATGACACCCTTTGAACAATTGCATATTCAAAACCGCCACAGATTGGAACATATTGAAATAATGACGCAGAAAAGTCGGACTATCACATTTGGAACAATTATAATGTTGTCAGTAATTGTATCAATAATAATTTGGTTCATAATCAAAGAAACGAGATCAATTCGTTCGGTAATAACCATCAACCCAAACATGTTAACGGGAGCCGAAACCTTGTCATAACATGTTGAACCGGGACGGTTCAATCTAAGACGGGGGAAGTTATGTACGGAAACCAGCCCAGCAGCACAACAATCCACACTACACATCAAGGTCAGATAATCATCGAGCCACGCAGTCATCATGTAAACATTTCCAACGAACCGTACGATGCCAAAACAAATTCCAGCGCTATCGCCATAGAAGACATCGTCAGCAGAATCCGGAGAACCAGATGCAACACGACACATCATGAACGGGAACCAACCAAGATAAAATTATGCTGACTTAGAAATTGATAGTTATAAAAGGCTTAGCGACAGGGAACTAGAGTTAGTATCTAAGTTGACTTTATAATTAAATGTTCGGTAAATAAAAGTTTGTTTTTTTTACACCACCTATGGTGTATAAATCATCGACTGTAGCCGAGTCTATGTCAATTGCGAAAAATGCCACCGGAATAGCGTTCGACGTAAATTTTCAATACATTGACATGATATTAATTGCGACATATGATCAGCTAGTGTATTGTTCTGCGAGGGCAAGAATGAATCATCAATGAATTATAGTCAACTGATTCTACAATGAAAAAACATTTCAGAGATAATTCTACTAAGCAGTTGTTACTAAAATTTCACAGCACTATAGAATAATATCCGAAGGTATAAACAAGCGACTTATATAAAATAACAGCGTAGTTCTACGTCAACAATGCGGTTGTATCTTGGACACAACCTCCTATAACTTTTTTTTATTAGTTTAGAAAACATTTCTTATTTTTAAAGGCTCTAATATGATTTTTAAACATCAGCAATCTTTTCTTTGTCGATCTTGGTACTTGATTCCATGCGAATCATGTTATTTTGTTGAAAAATTTAGTTTGAAAATTGTGTGTCCCATTGATGCTTGCTTCTTAGCATTTTGCTAAGGAATATGCGGTCAAAATAATGAGATTTTTATGCTGTGAAGTGGCTGTTTTGATGCAAACACAGTGTAGACGCATACATTACAACCTTCTTGATGTTGTGATTCGTCCAATTTATACGATTTTATAGAAATAAACATGTATTTTTGTATTACCATAGCGCTGTTGAACGCTCAGAATAGCACAATGCGTGTCCGACCGATGCATATTTGTTTGGTCCACTCTGTTGAAAATTAAAACTTAGGTGAATGGGTTAATATCCTTTGTTCAGTTCCTGGAGAGAAGCGAAAACTGCATCACAACCCTCATGCCTTTGTGATTCTCCTGCCAGCTAGCAGAGAGGCAACGCAACGAGGAGCAGGCAGTTATTTTACAACCGAGAAGCACATAACAACAGTCTAATCTAGAGATGAAACGGATATTCGGTATCCTACCTATACGGTCAATATTTGGTATCCGGCCGGATACCGGATATTAGAAAAAAAATAATAATCTCTCATTGACAGAAGATAAATCATAACCGGAGTTTGTAACGCTTGTTAATAATTTTTTGATTTGTAGTCAATTAAGCGTGACTTCTCTCAGATTATCATCCCGGAAGTTCTTAGTTCTTTTTTTTAACTTTGAATACAAATAATTGGTTGATGTTTTTTTGCATATTGAAATTATGTGGCACAAAATTTGTCTGGAAGGCCATCCCAGCAAACATTAAATCGTATAATTTTGCACGTGCCAAGTCTTACAAGAAATCCGAATAAATCATAATCGCATATAATATCAATCAAAGTATGTGTCGTGTATATTTGATATCGCATAAAATGCAAAAACTCGATTCTATATACCATTATCAAATTAAGTCGCAATTCGGTATAACAAACATCAGTTTTATGATGTACATTGTCGTAAAATATATTTAATCCGCATCACATGCGTATATTACGCTGATGCAGTTTGTGTGTCGTATGAGCGTATAATTTAAATCGATTCAGTACTGTAGCAAATCGTGTTGCATGCTGAAGAAAATCATGAAACAGTAAATCATATTAGATCCTAATAAAGAACATATCTCATCATATTGAAATGTCAATGAAATTTTGATGCACTCGAAAGTTTCAACCGCTGTTGAATTAAATTTCAGATAGCCGCGCGAGATAGCTGGTGGATGATAATCCAGACGACCGGAGTTCGAACCCACATCGGAGCAGTTTTCACCAAACATCAATCTGTGCCATTTTAAACATTCATATTCCACTCCCAACACAAGTCCATCAAACAATTATTATTTCTACAAACATAAATACTCATATATAAAAATGGCGATTCGTGAGGCTATAATAAACATTTCACGAAAATATTTTGCGCCATTTGTTTTTTTCTATGTCTGTAATAAATCGTATATGAGTATGGCAAAAGTCGTATTTGGTGCTTTAACAATTCTTGAATATATTCATATTAGATCGCAATTCAATTTCAACATAATCGCTATTATAGCCGGTCAAAGTTGCATATTCATCCAAACAAATTCGATAAGCATTTGCCATGTATGTATATGGCCTCCCCTTTTGCATGCATATGCCAGTTAGGCGCATTATATGCCAACCAAATTTTAGGGCATATGATGTTATATATACGCTTGTTATGCGATTTAATGTTTGCTGGGCGCATTCATGTGAAAATGCTATTTTCAGGAAGTAATTTTTCAATTAAAAAAGTACATTTTTTTAGAGTTGCCGCTAGATATGAGGCTAACGTGATAGCATGCAGTGAATATTTGTGAAATCACGTCGAAAAAGACGGATAAAAGTGATATTTCCATGTGCCATTTTCAATTTTCCATGTTCATAGAAACAAACGAAGTTTCATTATTTTACATTATGAAGTTGATGTTTCGAAGGATCTCAGTGTCGGTGTGTATGTTGTGAACCAATTAATGTGTACAAATCACCAATTAATCAAAATTTCACCTAAATTGTTACTGCTTTCGAGAATTAGGTATACGACTGCTCTCTGGACCTTTTTACAACATAAATAATCGAAACAAGTCACGATGCAATTGTCATCTGTTAAAAAACAAACAGTTTCATGATTTCATGAGAATGTTGTCTACTGCTCCACCTCGATATGTATCTCATTAATTTACTCCAAGGCGAGTAGAAGTATATCCTAAGGTGGGCCAACTTGCTAAAACCACTCTTCAGCCATCTTGGAAGTCTACTGTGTTTTGTTTGTAAACAAAACACAATACGCTTGTGCCCAAGCTCGCTCGTGATCAGTCTGTCTCTTTCACACTTCAAGGAAAAAATTCCCCTTCTGCTTTCTTCCGTACTGTTTTCATATACCGCTCCCCTAACCAACTTAGTGACGAAACGGCCTCACCTAGTACCATAGACCCGTATTGAATTTACTCATTACCAAATATTATAGAAATCTGGCAACATTGACTCATAGTTTATAGCAAGGAAAGTGAAGTGGAAGGTAAAACGTAATGTCAGAATTGCCGTTCGGACGAATCCCGTAAGTTTGAACTTATTTACATAGATGGTATCCAAACAACACTAAACATTGACTACAGTTTCGCTGGCACGGCTGATTGTCGTTATGAACCAACACAAAAAACAAAGCTGCAAATTATGCGCCAGTGGCGGTACCACGATCAAAGCACTCCCTGAATCACATTAGCCGAGCCAGCTGGCGGAAGCATATGCATAAAGGTTACTAGGTTACTATTTTCAACGACAACTGTTTATTTATTATACTGCTTCAAATACCTTCGACGAAATCAAATGTAACCATACCAACGTAAGTAATAACATAAACAAATCCAAACTTTTCGTCTTGCTATTCCTCAAACGTCTTTTCTAAATAGTGTAAATTACGAGCCACCTGTTAACTCCACCATCTTGGTTTATAGTTTGTGAAAACGATGTCTATTTATCTTGCGAAAATTGTCACAATTTTGACAAATCCGAGCTGAAAACAGATAAATTAAATATTCTCACATTTTTATTCTGTGGGTGATATTTGTTTAATTTTCGGACCCAATTTTGTAAAAAAGCTTATAAGTTACCTGCTATTTGTTGACCTTCTCTTATGCGGTAAACATTTTGGTTTCTAGCTTGTGATACAGAACTGCTGAAAAGAGAAATCTGTCGCAAATTGCTTATTTTTCAATTCAGGTGTACTGTACACAATGAGTTTTCTATTGTAAGTATAGCAGCCCGTGAATATTATTAACACATCACTTCTGTTTCGGAAATCAAATTTTGATTGCATTTTTTATCGGTTTCTGAAAGCCGAATTGATTTATATGATCTATGATATATTTGTCAAAATTTGATTATATACCTATAACTTATTGAAAATTTACTAAATTTTGTAAAAAATATATTAAAAACATTTCGACATAGTTTAAAGCGAATATGATCCATTCGTTCGTCTGTTCGAATGCAAATCATACAAGCTACACGATTATTCTGTGCCTTATCTATCTAAATCCAATTATGTATATTTTTCCACAGTCGATCCAGCAAAACATTCAAGCCAAAAAAGAACATACCCGAAGGAACACATCAATATGATCTTATGAAACATGCTGCAGCCACGCTTGGTTCTGGAAATCTTCGCAATGCCGTGCAACTTCCAGATGGGGAAGATCTCAATGAATGGGTTGCTGTGAACAGTAAGTCAATGTAGAACTTACAAATGACCTATTATTAATGTTATCACGTTTCATTTAAAGCTGTAGATTTTTTCAATCAAATCAACATGATGTACGGCACAATAACGGAATTTTGCACCGAAGATTCATGCAGCATTATGTCCGCTGGGCCTAAATACGAATACCATTGGGCAGATGGACAGACGGTAAAAAAACCTATCAAATGTAGCGCTCCGAAGTATATAGACTATTTGATGACATGGGTACAAGATCAACTGGACGATGAAACTTTGTTCCCATCCAAAATCGGTGTTCCATTCCCTAAAAATTTTATTCAAATTGCTAAAACTATTCTAAAAAGGCTATTTCGTGTTTATGCACACATTTATCACCAACACTTCTCCGAAGTGGTGAGACTCAGTGAAGAGGCCCATTTGAACACGTCTTTCAAGCATTTTATCTACTTTGTCCAAGAGTTCAATCTCATCGACCGTCGCGAACTTGCCCCGTTACAGGATCTAATCGACAAATTGATCACTAAAGATGGTCGATAAATTCATTGCTTAAGAAAGATCGATCGAGCGAACATCATGTACATCAACACCGTCTTATATTAAAGATAGTGAGCAAACAATACTGTAATATGATTTTTGTAATCGTAATCATTCACTCATTTCCTATTGGTAGATATTCCTTGTTTTGCGAGATTGTTCGAACGTATCAATACATCGTCCACTATTTTACTTTTTTTAGTATCTTAATGTGTTATTTTTAATTACTTATAGAATAAATGTTATTATTATTATTATAATTTTTCGAATACTCTGCAGCAAGCAGATGAGATACGAACACGTGATCTAATTTGTAAATATTTATTTAATGACAAGATGCGAGCTGTTCAATTGTACTTTGGAGGAGAAGCTCGCGCAATGTGTAATAACAGGAGTGCAGATTGTTCAATTTTACGGTTCAACCCATTTCGGTTTATCAGTAGCCTTCCTTTTTCGACGAATATCATGCCTATTACAAAGAGAAATCGTTCTTTGGTTTGCTGTTCATCACTATGCGCTTCAGTTGTAATGTGTAGAATTATGAATGCTTTTAATATGGCTAAAAAACCACAGAGGCATTATTACAATAACAGCTGCGTCTATACAACAATGGGTAACAATCAAATTGCAGGATTTGATTGCAACGACTGATAATTAAAATACGAAATGGAAATATAAATTTGTATAAAACGGAAAAGGGGAATTGTCGGTCGTAGTAAAAAGAAAAAGTCCAATTCTTTACCGCTTATCGAACATTGCATAATTGCCATTTCAGTCATTGACATTTCCGCACCCAGCATTTACTTGGTAGGTAAACCGGGTTGGAGCAAAGCAGACGACTTACATGGAAGCGACCATTAACCAATTTTAATCATCCTCAACTCACCACCGCCTAAACCCAACAAAAGATCAAAGGGGATCTTCGACAAAGCTGACTGGGATTTCTACAGGGCTTCCTCCAGCCACCTGATCGCCCGAGGCAACCCAACCACCATGCTCAACGAAATCATCACCGAGGTAGCTGAATCCCTAAAACACAGCCTGGAAGAGAGCGCTGCACTGGTGATCTGAGGAGATTCAAAAAGGAAATCAGGAAACAGAGAAAGCTCCTGCGTGCGGCAAAACGAATCCGGCAGAATGGGAAAAGAAGATTCCAAACCCCTATCCTGCAAGTGGAAGGGGAGGACCTACAGCGATTCAGTCGACACCGCGAACGTTCTAGTGGAATACTTCGCTGAACTGTCCTCCATTTCGGGATACGATTCTGAGCTCATCCGACGGCAGAAAGCGGACACGAAATCAGTCAATCGATTCGTAGTCCCGAACGATCGGGTTGGAAACCCGTTCAACAACATTTCTCCGTCGAAGAACACATCGCCGCGCTGCGCGCTGGATCTGGAGAAGGCGTACAACCGGACCTGGATTCCATTAGTTCTGAAGACATTGCACAATGGTCCAGGAGATGCATTTAAGTGGAAATTAGCATTTAGACCTCGACAGTTATTCTCTAGACAAAAACTGTCTTCGACAATGTTGTTACGTATGATAGAGCGCTCATTTTTATGTTGCCAAAAATAGGGTGACCAACATTTTCGATGAACTAAAAAATCTAACTTTCTTATCTCTATGAATAGAGGTAAATATAGTTCGACAATGTTGTAGTTCTAGTTATTTAAAACATCTTTGTAGAACAAAGTTTATTTCTATCTCTTGAAATAACCCATCCAGGGAGGGAGTCAGTAAACCACATCCCCCAACCTAGTTCTTCAACGCCTTATCTTGAACAACGTTGTCATCCAATACCTTCATCTAACGCAAATAATGCACAGCTGACTGTCTACTATCAGAATGTTCGCGGATTAAGGACTAAGACCAATGACATGCTTCTATCACTTCTCGCCTGTGACTTTGATGCAGTGGTCCTTACAGAAACGTGGCTTCATTCTGGAATATCAAGTGCTGAATTATCAAGTAACTACGTAGTGTATCGCTGTGATCGTAATTCACTCAGCAGTCACTTGTCCCGTGGCGGTGGTGTCTTGATTGCAGTGAAATTTGAGCTTAACTGTAGTTCGGTGCATTTAGTAGACTGTGAGAGTTTGGAGCAAACAGCCGTGCGCATCATTCTACCCCGGTTCTCATTGTTCATCTGTAGCATCTACATCCGCCCGAACAGTAATGTGGATACCTACGCCCATCACGTTGAATCCATCCATCAAATTCAACAAATGGCCAACCCTGATGATGTGATCGGAATCCTTGGTGACTATAATCTCCCGAATCTAGTGTGGACCTTCGACGATGATTTCAATTCATTTTTACCTCTTAACGCATCTACGGAGCAGGAACTAGCATTAGTAGAACCAACACTGTCGTCTGGGTTACATCAAATTAACGACCTACTGAACGCCAACGGTAAGCTTTTTGACTTGACATTTGTTAACAACCCTGACCGTGTAAGTCTTGTAGACTACCCATCGGCGCTCCTCAAAATGGACGACCACCATAAGCCGTTGGCTTTAATTGTTAACTTTTGTTCCCGAATGGAAGGTGACTCTTCTTCTCGCTCTGAGCTTGATTTTTCTCGCTGTGACTATCATACTGTAAATAACAAAATTGCTTCTCTGGATTGGGACCGCATACTTGACCATACATCAGTTGACAATGCCGTATCTACATTCTATGAACAATTGAACGAAATTATTAGAGAAACAGTTCCGTTGAAGGCCCAGCGTTCTAGGAATTTCAATCAACCCTGGTGGACTCCACAGCTTCGAAATCTCCGCAATAGGCTGCGAAAAGCGAGAAAACGATTTCTTCACGACAAAACTCCACGACAAAACGCAGAAGAGAACTACACGAGGCCGAAGAAAAATACAAAAACTTGCAGCTTGAAAGCTTCCGCAAGTACATAAATGCTCTTCAAAGCACATTTAAGCAAAATCCATCTTCTTTCTGGAGTTTCGTACGGAACCGGAAGAACTTAATGCGGATACCGGATAAAATCGTTTATCAATCCAGCAACTCCGACTCACCACTTTCTTCTGCCAATCTCTTTTCCGAATTTTTCCAAAACATGTATGAAAGCAATTCATCTCAACCAACCCGCCAGTATATTGACAGTCTGCCATCTTACAATCTCCGTTTCCCAGTACTTGCGTTTGATGAAGATGTGGTGCATAAAGCACTCAGTTCAGTAGATGCAACAAAAGGACCCGGTCCGGATCTTATTCCCCCGGTCTTCATCAAGAACTGGGCAGCGATGCTCGCCAGACCAGTTTCTATGGTTTACAATCAATCTCTGCGCTAGGGTATTTTTCCCGAGGCTTGGAAGCTTGCATCGATACAAGGCAGCTTTCACGATGTCGAAAACTATCGCCCGATATCGATTTTAAACTGCCTAGCAAAAGTGCTCGAGAGTCTAGTTCATGGTGCACTATGTCCGATTGTACAGCCTGTGATTTCAGAGTTCCAACACGGCTTCGTTAAAAAACGCGCAACCACCACGAACCTTATGGCATACACTCACATGCTAATCAACAAAATCGAGAAGCGGCAACAAGTAGATGCTGTTTACGTCGATTTCTCCAAAGCTTTCGACAAAGTACCCCACGACCTTGCTATTCTGAAAATGGATCGACTTGGTTGGAAAATGGAATGCATGTAAACGCTGATAAATGCAAGGCCATCACATTTACGCGCACTCGCTCCCCTATTGTACACGGATACATGTTGCATCTCTCGCCATTGCAGAGAGTCAATCGAATCAAAGATCTGGGAGTTCTTCTTGACAGCAAGCTGCGTTTCCATGAGCACGTCTCGGTCACAATTTCAAGAGCAAATGCGATGGTTGGATTTTTGAGACGCAACACAGCTCATTTCGATGACGTCTACGCTCTGAAGTCGTTGTACTGTGCATTTGTTCGCAGCGTCTTGGAATACGCAGTACAAGTATGGGCCCCATATCACGCTGTACATATCCAGCGCATCGAACGTGTTCAGAAACACTTCGTAAGGTATGCTCTACGTGGCCTGCCCTGGAATGATCCAACCAACCTACCACCCTATGAACAGCGCTGTGCACTTATTGGAATGCAAACCCTGGAAAGCCGACGATTGGTGCTACAGAGAATTTTTATTTTCGATGTATTGACAGACAAAATTGACTGCAGCTATCTACTTCGAAACGTTAGCCTACACGCACCATCCCGACAGCTACGCCACCATCGAGTCCTGGCGATGCCTAATTACCGTACCATATATGGGCAAAATAATCCATTAGACGCTTGCTGCCGCGTCTTTAACGAGGTATCTGAACTGCTCGATTGTAATATTAGTAGGTTAATCTATAAGAATAGAATTAAGTCCCTATAAGCAGTCTGTACAACCATTAGGTCGAAGACGTTTGACATTAAATAAATAAATAAAAAATAACCGATATAGCGCATTTTTCCTAATTTGCGTTGGGGTCACCATTAAAAAAACTGTTTTTCTGCTCTAACATTTTTATATCAAATTCTACATACAAACTGTCTTCGAAAGACATTTAGAACATACTGAAACAAACATTTTGCAATGCAGAACTTGTCAATATCTCAATTTCACTCAAAGTTATTGATATTTCTTCCCAAAAAATACGCTCTCTTCAATTGCATGCCATTCTTTCTGGGGCAAACATAGAAAATGTTTGTTTACGGAAATTAAAAGAACAAATTTCACTCTATATACCATGTAATTTTCAAAGATATGTTATTTTTAGTATTTGAATAAATTAAAATTGAAATCATGAGTTTTTGGGTGAAAACCCATTAATGACTTTGAGCAAGATTAAGATATTGACGAATTCTGCATCGCAAAATGTTGGTATTGATAAGCTCTAAAAGTCGTACGGAGACTATTTTGATTTAGAATTTTAAATATAAAAGTTAGAGTAAAATAACTGGGTTTTTTATAGTAATCCTAAAGTAACTTAGTTAAAAAACAACTTTGGAGGATATATTTATTTTTCAGACAAAAACTGTCTTCGACAAAGTTGTTACATATGATAGAGCGCTCATTTTTATGTTATCAAAAATAGGGTGACCAAAATTGTCGATGAAATAAAAAATCTAACTTTCATATCTCTATAGATAGAGATAAAAATAGTTCGACATTATAGTAACCCCAATTATTTTAATTAACTTTGTAGAACGAAGATTTTTTCTATCTTTTAATATAATCGATTTATCGCTTTTTTCCTAAGTTGCATTAGGGTGACCATGAAAAAGCGGGTTTTCTGCTTTTAATTAACTTTGAAGAACGAAGATTTTTTCTATTTTCTAATATAATCGATTTATCGCTTTTTTCCTAAGTTGCATTAGGGTGACCATGAAAAAGCGGGTTTTTTGCTTTTAATTAACTTTGAAGAACGAAGATTTTTGCTATTTTTTAATATAATCGATTTAGCGCTTTTTTCCTAAGTTGCATTAGGGTGACCATGAAAAAGCGGGGTTTTTTGCTGTAACTTGCATTAGGGCTCTAATATTTCAAATTCTACATCAAAACTGTCTTCGTACGACTTTTAGAGCTTATCAAGACCAACATTTTTCGGTGCAGAACCTGTCAATATCTTAATCCTACTCAAAGTTATTGATGGTTTTTCACCCCAAAAACTCTTGATTTCAATTCCAATTTACTCAAACACATAAATAACATAGTTTTGAAAATCACACATTATGTAGAGCGAACTCTATTCTTTCAAATGTTAAAGGTAATGCTAGCCCCAGAAAGAATGGAAAGCAATTGAAAAGAGCGTATTTTTTGGGAAGAAATATCAATAACTTTGAGTGAAATTGAGATATTGACAAGTTCTGCATCGCAAAATGTTTGAATTAGTATGTTCTAAAAGTCTTTCGAAGACAGTTTGTATGTAGAATTTGAAATATAAAAGTTAAAGCAAAAAACAGTTTTTTCAATGGTGACCCCAATACAAATTAAGAAAAATGCGCTATATCGGTTATTTCAAGAGATACAAAAAACTTTATTCTACAAAAATGTTTTAAATAACTGGAACTACAACATTGTCGAACTATGATCACCTCTATCTACATAGATAAGAAAGTTAGATTTTTTATTTCATCGAAAATGTTGGTTACCCTATTTTTGACAACATGAAAATGAGCGCTCTATCATATGTAACAACTTTGTCGAAGACAGTTTTTGTCTAGAGAATAACTGTCGAGATCTAAATGCTAATTTCCACTTAAATGCATCTCCTGGGCCATTGTGCATTGGCAGACTGGGGGGTAGACGGCAACCTGCTGCACTTTATGAAAAACTTCGCAATCGGAGCTTTGAGGTAAAAGTTGGGTACACTAGTTCCGTCTCCATGAAGAAACTGGTGTATCTCAAGGTTCCGTCTTAGCCGTCATCCCCTCTCTGATAGCGATGAACGGCCTGTTCCGGGTACTACCGAAGGAAGTATTCGTATTCACCTATGCGGACGACATCCTTTTGGTAGTGGTGGGGAACACGCACAGGGCAGCACGCATCAAGATCCAGGCAGCTACCAATGCTATCGGTAAATGAACTGTCGAGCTAGGTTTTCGACTTTCCGTGTAAAAGTGTGGCCACATGGTGGTATGCAGTCACAAACACCAAGGTTGCAATGCGGGGGACACAATTTACAACGACCGCATTCCCCGCCGTAGAACGTTGAGAATCCTGGGAGTGGTGGTCGACTGCAACCTGAACTTCCACCACCATTTCGACGAGGTGAAGAGCTGTGCAACCCGGTTATACCTATTGAAAAATATCTCCAAACCTCACCAGAGAAATAACCAAACGAGCCATTTACGGGTGACCAAAGCCATTATCAACAGCCGCCTTACCTACGGTCTCGAATTGACATGCCTGGCCAGAAATAAACTCCTAAAAACTCTATTACCGATTTCCAACAATGCACTATGGATTATCTCTAGTCTGCTACCATAAACACCAGCAGCCTCGGTATGCGCTGAAATTAGAGAACATCCATTTGACGACATTTTCGTGAACGCGGTGATAGTCTCCAAAACTTCGTCGCTAGAATCAACGGAGGTATGGAGACACTCCTGACTGAGGGTTGCCGGTGGTCCGAGTGGATAATACAATCAGGAACAACTTCCGAGCTGGGACGAACTCGGTGGGTCTGAAGAAAACCTTTGTCGAACTTGTCTCCAGAAAATATCACAACTATGAAATTCGCTACACGGACTGTTCCAAAAGGATGTAAGGAGTTGGTTTCGGGATAAGCGGTCATAATAACTCTCTTATTTCCAGCAAGAAACTCGTCGACATTTGCCAGGTGTTCTCGGCCGAAGCTGCCGGAATCTTTGGAACTGCCACTATCCCGTCAAGCAAACCGATCCTGATAGTAACCGACTCGGCTAGCGTAATCGATGTCGTTTGCGCGGCTATATCTAGGCACACATGGATACAAGCTATCATGAGGTATCTGCTGCCGGATTCAGTCCTCATGTGGGTCCCCGGACATAGTGGCATAGCCGGCCATCAAGCGGCCGACAGTTTTGCCGAAATCGGTCACTTTGGACAACTTTTAACGTGTAAAGTCAGCTAGACGAGACAAGATTATGGATCTCCAACACCTTCAAATCTTTTTGGATGGAAAAGTGGTACATTGAAGCGACGCTATTCCTTCGGAAAATCAAAGGATTCATAACCTGATTCAAAGACGTCAAAGCGATGAGAGAGCAATGAATCCTATCCAGGTTAAGAACCGGCCACTGTACCATGTCTCACAGCTTCAACAAAGGAACCCTTACTTCCCCTTTGTGACTCGTGTGAGGTTCGCAATTCAGTCGAACACATCGTCTGTATTTGCCCGAAATACGAGAACCTCCGGAATTTACACGGGATGTGCTTGGCGATGGCCCTTTACGAACTGCTACGCTGCTCTGTTTTTTTTAAAGATGCCGATCTGTATTTTAAAATCTAAACAAAAAACTTGTGATCACATCGAAGATCCTCGTTCCTTTGCATTCGCGATAAGTCAGTCAGATAAGCTATAGAACAGTCGGCATCTTCGAACGGTGCGGATTCCCCATCAGTAGCTTGGGGCCATGATAAGTGGATATCCTCGTCAAACGGCCACGGAGAGAAAAAAACAAAAATTCTAATGTGTGGAAATTCTCGTGATGAAATCTGTTTTTTTCTGTTTATTGCATGATTGTTAATTGCTTGTCCGTATGTACAAGAATTAATGAAAAATGAATTAATGTTTATTGTAAGCGCACATCGCGACATGGTTTCGGTCGTTTATGATGAGACGGACTAACCCAGGAGGCTGAAAGTCTCAAACATTTTGTTATTTTATCGTGTAGACCAGTGTTTCCCCTGGAAAACCGAATTCGAAGTGGTCGATATCGAATTCGGTTTCCCAGGGGTCGACAGAAACGAAAATAGATTTTGGGGGTCGATGGGGTCTGAATATCGACCCCTATAAAATAACACAAGTTCTTATTTGAAATATTTAATATACTTCTTCTTCAATGGCACTAACGTTCCTAGAGGAACTTCGCCGTCTCAACGTAGTATTACTTGCGTCATTTTTATTAGTACTTAGTTGAAATTTCTATGCCAAATAACACGCCTTGAATGCATTTTGAGTGGCAATGTCTAGAATACGCGTGATCACAGTGCAAGTCGGAGGAAATTTCTTTGACGAAAAATTCCCCCGACCAGAACGGGAATCGAACCCGAACACCCGGCATGTTAGTTATGACGCTAACCACTCGGCCAAGGGAGCACAAATTTAATTATACTTCATAAGTTGTATTACGTGAACCACCCTGTTATAAGAATGACCAGGGTTGTCACCTTTGATCCTGTTAAAATTTCCTGTTTGTGCAAGATAATGTGTTTGAGCGTACGAGTCCTTCAGGCATGTTTAACATTTCTCTGTATTTTAAACATATACGCGATTTAACACGAAGGAAGTCATCATCAAGTTCATGTCCAAACTTGTTCCTTATATTTTACTGTATAACAAGCTTGCCCTTAGGTTGCAAGTTCATATGCGTTCTGAAATACGTTGGAACTTGAATGATAATTGGAATTCACATAGAACGTTACGGAGAAGAACGTCTACGTTCCATCAACGTCTCCACCAATTCACACATGCAGTCAATGCTTTCACCAGCACCGTCACGTCAAATGTCAAACGAATGATGCATTTAATGTTATTCATGGTGTCGCCACCTACAACAATTTTAAATTGCAAAGCCCGCTTTCCAATCAACATGCTTAGAATCAGTTCTAAGTTTTGAAAAATTCAATTAAAATCATTGAATTCAATTATTGAAATGCTCAAACCCCGTAGTTCCCCATCCAACAAAAATAATATATAGACTATTTCTCTCAGCTAGTCGCGAATGATTTTCACTCCGAAATTTTAAACTGAGAGATATGTTGGCATAAAAATTACAGTAAGTTACTTATAATGCGACATGCAGAGGCACCACTCAGTGTCGCATTGGAGGCGATTTCGACCAGTAATTGGAGATTTGCGACTGGTGGTGACTTTCAATGTGGGGTCATAATTTGGGCTCCAAGCTCAATGTTTACAAAAGCGTCCAATTAGAGGTAAAAATATCCAATTCAACGTGTTGCATCACAGGTCTGTCCAATTAGTTAAATTTCGAATTAGATGTAAATTACTGTACAGCCAAAATCAAAACAAAAGCCGAGACACAGAGCCCAGACAAAAACCCAAGGAACCATCCCTCTCCGTCAATTATTCTTTTCTACAAATCCTACCGGTCGTTTTCGTCGAACGTATGCTGACGGGTCGTTACGTTGCCGGTTATGTGAATGTTTTCATAGTATCTGCATGGTAGAATAACTGACGTAACGTGACGTGATGGGACGTGAACGTGACGTGGATGTTGTATGTGAATCGTACTAATCTTATCGTACTTAACTTCTAATTTAATTCAAGAGATTACAAGGTATTTACATAGCTATATGAAGTGAACTAGAATAAACTAATTGAAAAATATTTACAAAATGTTTGGTCATCTATGTGCATGGCGTAACCAATTTTTTTTTAAAATTATTTCAGGAAACAGGAAACAATTTTTTTTTCAGGATGGGTCACGAAGAGGGAAAAATGTTATTCAATTTATTATAGACCAACAGATTTTCTCTTCAGCTGGACGAGTCTGCATTACCCAGCAATGAAGCTTTGTTGTTAGGGTATGTTCGATGTATTAAAGCAGTCATTCCATGCCAAACGCCGATATAGCGGTTCTCAGATTTCGATGAAAAGTATTAAAGGAGTTAAAGGAGAAAATTACCACTTTTGGCGTAAATCTGAGAACCGCTATATCGGTTTGGCATGGAATGGCTGAAAGATGAAAATATGTGCCAAGAAATGATTTTTGCTACTTATATAAAGACTGATACCAGAGGAGAAACGATCTGTTTTTTTACCGAAAAGGCTATTCCATGGAAGAACATTGAGATTGATGGTGCACCACCAATGGTTGGTCGTCATCGTGGTTTTACAGCTCACTCAAAGTAACAACTGCGTAAGGTACTGGCCATTCACTGCGTGATTCACAGACAACATTTAGTAGCAAAAATCTGAGCCCTAGATCGCATCAGTCTTTGCTATATGTAATGAGTGCTATCAAAAACCTTCGAAGCAATTCTTTGAACACTCGATTATTTGCTCAGCTATATGAGAAAAACGACGAAATCTTTACTCGGTTACTTCTGCACGCTGGAGTTCGCTGACCACCGAAGCATCTTTCATAGCAAGAATTTCAGCTTTTTTGAATTTGTTATTCAGCTACAGGGTGACGATTTCAACTTCATTGAAACAATATCAATAATATCGGCCCTTCTGACAAAACTTTCAAAACAAGATTTAAGCAGAAGACAATATTCACAATTTCCGCATTTGTCAAAAATAGTGCAAAAGCTTCGAGACCATGTTATTTTATCATATGTCACTCACTTGAACGCATTACACAAAGATTTTATGAAGATGTTTCTAGATCTTCAAATGTGATAATGCAAGAAAAGTTGATTACCATCGGCACAGATGAGGCAGGAGTACAACCAAGGTTGTCATATGTTCTAATCATAACGAAACTTTGAAAAACAGTATCCTGCCACGTGAGATATTGATGAAAAATATCTTCTCGTTTTTCCATAATCATACTTTATCGAAAGGGAACCATTTGAAAATCAACGTACGCGAAGATTTAAGGCTTTAACTAACCAATATTGAACCGTGTTTTAATATTGGGTTGGGGAAAAAGAAATGTCGTATTTCTGATCGAAATTTGACGCTTTATTTAATATACTTAAAATTATCCAATTTAAGTCAAATATGCGTTTTGTTCGCCATAGTTGAGAAGCTCATAGTGGATGATTCCCTTCCAATCCCACCAAACACACAGCAAAACCTTCCTGGCCGTCAATCCGAGCTTGGCGATGGTTTGGGCCGGCTCACCGCGCTTCGACCACGACTTTAGGTTGATCCACTTTTCATCACCAGTCACCACCTTCTTCATAAATGGGTTGAATTCGTTCCGTTTCAGCAGTGCATCTACACGAATTTTTCGGCCGCCTTCGTTGTAGTTTTACCTTGTAGGAAGTAAAAACGTAAAATATGACGAATTTCTTGCTTGGTGGACTCCATCTTCGACGCGCTATAACTTGAGACTGAAAAGGACAATCACAACACTGTCAAAACGACACTTGTAGCACAGATCTTTAAATAGCCGTATAGCAGGGGATATTAACTTCAAGCAAAAAAGTGGGACCGATTCGAGATTGCTTTTATGTAAACAGTGAACTTTTTTTACACTCTAAAAATCGAACTGACTTGTACTGACAACTGAATGATATTGTCAATTTGTGCGAGATGCCTCAAAACAGCTGGGAATAAATATTGTTTATATACAGTAAGTTACATTTAATGCGACGTTTAGATTATTGAACAGACCTGTAATGTGACACGTTTAATTGGACATTTTTGTAAACATCGAGTTCGGGGACCAAATTATGGCGCTACATTAAAGTTGCCATCAGACGTCGACACTGCACCACTCACATCGCCAATGTTCAATTACAGGCCAAAATCGCCTCCAAAGCGACACTGAGTGGTGCCTCGGCATGTCGTATGAAATTTAAATTACTGTATTCTGTTGTTATTTATGTCATAATGCATCTGTCATAATGCATAATGTCATAAGCAATGAACACACATTTATTTTCCACTTGCAACAGTATTCACGATGATTGGATGGATGAATATACGACTCCTACATGCATCTAGTACGACTATTGTCATGCGTATATATGAATTACTACAGACAACCCAAAAACGAATGGCGGAAAACGTTCTTGATAATTATGATAATTATTATAGATTCTTGTAAATACATGTAAATACATGTATGTTTGGAATATTACGTTAAAAATTATTTTTAAGTCAGAATATTTCCGGTTTTAAGAAAAGTGAAAGTTAAAGTTGTTTTTTTTTATTTTTAACTTTTAAGAACGGAATATGTTTGATATGAGTGGGGCCACGCTTATAAAATTGCTCCGATGGGATTTGAACTCCGGTTGTTTGGATTATCAAGCCGCAGCTATTTCGTACGGCTACCTGAAATATGATTCTAGGGCAATTAAAGTTCTTACATATGATACGAAAGAGTTGCACTCGGATACTTCATTCCTGATTGTTTATTGTGCTTTAATGGAAATATCGCCAAATTGATATAGAAATGGTTAAATAAAATTCAGTACTACATGTTTCAAGTAATCAAATAACATGAAGTAAAAAATTTCATTCTTATTTTAACAATTTAAAACTGCCTTGGGGCCTGCCCAGCAAACATTAAATCGTAAAAAACAATTCGAGGGGTTGTATCCGAGACACGACCGCTTAGAACGTAGGACTACGCAATCTTTTTTCTTTTGAAATATGATGTTTTATTAGATTGCAAGTGGAATGTAATCCAGAACCCCAACGGTAGTGATCACTTGCCAATCAAAATTTCCATCACCATTGGGTCGAATTCTTCTGAATCTATAAACATGGCATATGACCTCACAAGACACATTGACTGGAAAAAATATGCGGACGCGATTGCTCTAGCCATCAATTCCAGAGATGGTTTACCTCCATTGGAGGAGTATAACTTCCTTTCTCGTTTGATATATGACAGCGCGGTTCGCGCTCAAACGAAACCCATCCCAGGTTCCACCATTCGCCGAAGGCCTCCCAATCCATGGTGGGATAGCCAATGTTCCAAGCTTTATGTAGAAAAATCGAATGCATTTAAAGCTTTTCGGAAACGTGGAACCCCTGAAAATTTTCAAATGTATTCAGCCCTTGAGAATCAGTTCAAAAATTTGATCAAAGGGAAAAAACGTGCTTATTGGCGAAATTTCGTGGGAGGTTTGTCACGAGAAACGTCAATGAAAAAATTATGGAAAGTGGCTCGAAACATGCGAAATCGCTCATCAACGAATGAAAGCGAAGAATATTCACATCGATGGATTTTTAATTTTGCACGGAAGGTTTGTCCTGATTCCGCTCCTGTGCAAAAAATTGTTCGAGACATACCACAAGATAGGTGCGATCTTGATTCCGAGTTTTCGATGGTAGAATTCTCTCTTGCTCTCCTTTCTTGTAACAATTCGGCTCCAGGATCGGATAGAATTAAGTTCAACTTGTTGAAAAACCTCCCTGGTGTGGCGAAACATCGCTTGTTGAATTTATTCAATCGGTTTCTGGAACATAATATTGTTCCAGATGATTGGAGACAAGTACGAGTTATAGCTATTCAAAAACCTGGAAAGCCCGCGTCCGACTTCAATTCGTACCGCCCAATAGCAATGCTGTCTTGTATACGGAAATTGTTGGAGAAAATGATCTTGTTTCGCCTTGATCGATGGGTTGAAACGAATGGCCTACTCTCAGATACACAATATGGGTTCCGCAGGGGCAAGGGGACGAATGATTGTCTTGCGTTGCTTTCTTCAGAAATTCAAATGGCTTACGCCGAAAAAAAACAAATGGCTTCAGTATTCTTGGACATAAAGGGGGCCTTTGATTCAGTTTCAATAGAGGTTTTGTCAGACAAATTACACTCTCGGGGTCTGCCGCCTCTATTGAATAATATGTTATATAACTTGCTTTGTGAGAAACATTTGAATTTTTCTCATGGAGATTCGGCAGTGAGTCGGATCTCTTACATGGGCCTCCCCCAGGGCTCATGTTTAAGCCCCCTTTTGTACAGCTTCTATGTAAGCGACATCGACAATTGCCTTACACAAAATTGCAACCTAAGACAACTTGCAGATGATGGAGTGGTGTCTGTCGTAGGATCAAACGAATCCGACCTGCAAGGACCCTTACAAGATACTTTGAACAATTTTTCAACCTGGGCCATTGGGCTAGGGATCGAATTCTCCACGGAGAAAACAGAGATGGTGGTTTTTTCTAGGAAGCATAGACCAGCAAAACCAAAGCTTCAACTTTTGGGTAAACCGATCACTCATGCTATGTCATTCAAGTATCTTGGGGTCTGGTTCGACTCCAAATGTACTTGGGGGGCCCATATTAGGTATCTGAGTAAAAAATGCCAACAAAGAATAAACTTTCTCCGTACAATTACCGGCACCTGGTGGGGAGCCCACCCAGAAGATCTTATAATGTTGTATCGAACAACTATTCTCTCAGTGATGGAGTATGGCAGTTTCTGTTTTCAATCAGCTGCCAAAACACACCTCATTAAACTCGAGCGAATTCAGTATCTTTGTCTCCGTATAGCGTTGGGATGTATGCCCTCAACGCATACCATGAGTCTCGAGGTTTTGGCAGGCCTACTCCCACTAAAAGATCGCTTCAATTTATTATCTCTTCGGTTCCTCATCCGGTGTAAGGTTATGAACCCATTGGTGATCGGAAATTTTGAGCAGCTTATCGAGCTAAATTTTCATTCTGGATTCATGAGCTCATATCATGAATTCATCACCATGCAGGTTGATCCTTCTTCGTATATTCCCAACCGTGTTTGTTTTTCTGACTACATCAATTCCTCTGTATATTTTGATCTGTTCATGAAGGAGAAAATCCATGAAATTCCAGATTATCTTCGATCGAGGATCGCTCCTACGATCTTCAAAGCAAAGTATGGGCGTGTCAATTGTGATAATATGTACTTTACTGATGGGTCCTCTATGAATGAGTCCATAGGATTTGGAGTGTTCAACGTATTTTTTAGCACCTCACACAGTCTTCAGTATCCTTGCTCAGTATATATTGCTGAATTGGCAGCAATACACTGGGCGCTGGACAGCGTCGCCTCACGACCTGTTGAACACTATTACATTGTAACGGATAGTCTTAGCTCTGTCGAAGCTATCCGTTCAGTGAGGCCGGAAAAGCACTCGCCGTACTTCCTTGAGAGAATACGAGAAATTTTGAGTGCTTTATCCAGACGCTGTTATGTCATTACCTTTGTCTGGGTCCCTTCACATTGCTCCATTTCGGGTAATGAGAGGGCTGACTCATTAGCAAAGGTAGGTGCAATTGAAGGCGATATTTATCAGCGTCAAATCGCCTTCAATGAATTTTATTCTTTAGTTCGTAAAAATACCATCGCTAACTGGCAACGCAAGTGGAACGAAGATGAATTGGGCCGGTGGTTCCACTCGATTATCCCTAAGGTTAGCCTCAAACCATGGTTCAAAAGTCTGGACTTGAGTCGGGACTTTATTCGGACCTTCTCCCGACTCATGTCCAATCACTGTTCTTTAGATGCGCTGCTTTTTCGTTTCAAGCTTGCCGACAGCAATCTCTGCGTTTGTGGCCATGGTTACCATGACATCGAACACGTTGTTTGGTCGTGCGAGCTATATTTTGTCGCCAGATCGAATTTAGAAAACTCCCTTCGGGCTCGAGGAAGGCAGCCCAATGTGCCGGTGAGAGATGTGTTGGCTCGGTTAGACCTTGATTACATGTCCCAAATATATGTTTTCCTTAAAGATATCGATCTTCGAGTGTGATTGTTCTTACATCCTTTCCCCCCCCATTTTCTCCTCCTTTTCGTCCTTCGCGAGCTATCGGTTCCCTAACATTAGAATAAGTTAAATTGTTAATACATATTAGATGTGAGGATAGTTTAAGAATTCAGTGTGATGTGTGAGTATGAATGTGAAAGTGAGTGTGAGTGTGAGTGTGAACATGGTTACAATCTCCTTACATCCCATCCTTTTCCTAAAGAAAATGTGTCACCCTTCTAAACTCGAGTCGACCGCGAGTAATCGGTTTCCTATTTCATTAACCGTAGAATTAAGAAAACATGTTAATAGTAAAAGTATAGTTGAGAGTTTGGCTTCTTTAAACCTATGTAACTGAGCCTGTACAAATAAACGAATTATAAAAAAAAAAAAAATGATGGTTTATCATTTCGAATATTATTTGCGAATACGTCGAAATTTCTTAAATAACTCTTTAGTAAAAAGTTCCGGGGACGCTGAAAATGTTTAATGGCTTGCCTAGTTTTGTAGACTCATTTCGAGAAGCAACGATCATTTTTTGCCCTTGCGAGAACAATACGCTATAATCATGTGTCGCAATTCGTTTCTTTATATCAATGCACGCATTGCACTGAATATTAACGAGTGGCATCTTCCATGCATCGCCATCGAAGACGAATGAACTCTCTGAGTTTCAAGTGTCTATAATTCAAAAGAAGAAGAAGAAGAAGAAGTGTATCGCCATTCAACAAGCATTAAACACGCGTCTAACAGATGCATACAGTTGCAGTGCTAAAAATGAAACATCGCAAGAATGACAAAGTTTCTAAGTTCTATGTTTTGCGCAATGAAAACAAGCTACACACAAAAAAACCAAACACTGATGTTTAGAAGCGACCTAAAATCATTTGTACTCTTCTCTTTTTTCGCCTGCTTTGCCATGCCTCGGATGGTTGTGTTAATTGCAATGCCAGATGCACTTCAAGTGAAATATTCACTAGCGTTCACAGCTCGAAGGGATACATTAAACACAAAACGAGCAGAATAAGCGACCTTTGTTGTTTCGGCACAGTAATATTCTGAGAATTTTCCTCAGAGGAGATGCAATACTTATACGCTAGCGACAGCTTACATACTATGCAAGGATGGAGTTTATTTCGCAATTTTTTTCTTTTCGATCCCCCTTCGTTGTTTCTGTTCTAGCGGCTGCATAAGTTACCCGTTATTGACAGTGGAAATGTATGGAAAAATGGGAATGCTTCCATTTTTCATCAATTTAAACCATATACAGACTATGTGATTGTAATGTATAGCATATCAAACAAAAAAAATCTTAGAAAAATTTCCAATTCGATTGGTATACAAAACGTTTTAATCCGTTCGTAGCAAAAAATAGTTATTAACGTTAACTTTATTTCATAAAAAAGTGACCTGTTTTCTGATTTGGCACCCTTAATGTAAGACGTAGTCCTACGTTAAAAATCTAAAATTGGAAGCGATATACATACATCTAAGACACATTACTTGTATGATGTGTATAACTGGCATATGCATATGAAATTGGAGGCCATATACATGTATATGGGGTATATGTTGTAATATAAACGATAATTATACGATTTATTATTTTCTAGGATGTATGTATATCGCCTCCACGTTTGCATGTATGGGCTGGCTAGGCGCATCATATACATGCAATTAACCATACTTGTATGTTTGTGAATATAATCCTCAAAAAAAAATAATTACACTAAACCTTAATTTCAAACAACTTATACAGTTACCAAATCACGCAATAAATATCAAGAATTGCTGGGAATATCTTATCAATATTCGTTCAAATTTAAAAATGTGCTTAACTCCAGTTTTGTTGACAACTTTTATGCATTCAATTAAATCGTACGATAAATCATATATAAACATAAACATTCCCACCTTTCATCCTTCATTAAACACCTCGTAGTAGAAATCTGTCAGTATGCATACACTCTCCTACAAAACATAGTGGAAATACGTTGAAAAACAGGAAGTAGGTTATATCTGTGATATAACCGCAAGGGTGACGTAGGACTATCGTTGATTCAGTGATCATTTGTTTTTAGTAGCATCTGAATCAATTCTGAATGAATGAATAAATGAATATTTGGGGGACTTCGAAAACGAGAGCGTTACGTTGAAGGCACAATATTTAGCAAACAAAGCAATCACACGAAAGTTGTATAATGCATAATACATTGCTTGTATTGTGATAAGATTTGTATTACATTTCCAATAGACAAAATATCTGCTGCATCAAATTAGTCTACATTATTTTTGCGTTCGCTCATCCTTTCTCAGAACACCCATTTCTCTTTTGAGAAATTGTTGGGTAAACATCCCGAAAGACGTGGTCTTACGTTGATCGCACTTGATTGAAAAATCACAAAACCAAATGTATTTGGTCGCAGTGTTATATGGATAGAAAACATCAAAATAAACTCTTTCGCTTGAATGTTTTTTTTTCAATTCCCAGGGGAACTGGCAGATTATTTATCAACAACGATAACGTCCTTCCAGATTCTCCTCGATACACGAAGCCCACCAGTGGTTGATGCTAACCCGATAACCACCTGTTCATTGCACTTGATTTAAAAATCACAAAAGCAAATGTATTTGGTCGCAGTGTTATATGGTTAGAAAACATAAGGTCAGGTCAGGTCAGGTCAGGTCAGGTCAGGTCAGGTCAAAAGCGCACCAGCGCTTTCATGATGAACGAAGTCAGCTTCACCAGAACAGCGACAACATGCTCCAATCGCTGTTCAATTATAACTGAGTGGATTTCCGAGCGGCGCTCGCTTATATACCGATTGGTGATTTCAATAGCCTGTTTTGAAAGCAATTTTAAGGTAATTGAAGCAAGTTTTTGGATGAAAAAGTAACAAGTATATACCGCGTAGACATTTTATCTTTCGAATGAAGTGTTTATCATACCATTTCGGTCAGTTGTTTAAGAGCTATTGACGCTCAAAATCTCAGTCTCCGGCGTAACGCTTTCGTTTTCGAAACTATGATTTTACACCCCGGTATAGAAATGAAAGACGTAGTCCTACGTCAAAAATATATTCGTCGATGTAAACAAGCAGTGAAAAAGGTGACACTTTTCGACGAGTGATTTGTATGAAGTTCCACTGCCGTGCGTATAGTATGACCCGATGCGATAAGTACAATACAAGATATGTTTAATACCAGGGACAGACATACAGCTGTACTTGCGTTGTAAGAGTACAGCGTTGTACAGGTACCATCGTACCATGACAGACATACTTTGGTTGTACATTGTACCGTATGTCAAACTGACAATCAGGAATTTAAATCTATTGCATTCGGGTTGACGACGGAATGGTATCGACATCTGGATACGACATTAGTTTGTGTGAGGCCAACTCTTCTCTATCAGACTAGTCGACCCTAAGGCAGTTTTCAATTACTAAAATTTGTATGAAATTTTTTTCTTGGCTTTGTTTGCCTACTAGAAGTACGTTGTTCTGACCCTAATTTAAACTATTTTCTATAAATTTCCAAATATTCTCACCAAAACTTACCATTATAATATAAAATTATCTTTAGACATAATTTTTGTATGATATTTTTTCACTACTTGCATGCAAAAGTGATTTTCATTTACATGGAGTTCTAATTTGATTTGGGAAAAATAATTATCATTCATAGTTTTTATTTTGAAAGTGTGTTCATTTCTTCTGCAAACCCATATTGTCATGCCTTCTCCCCCGTTTCGTAATACGAAGCTCAATGCCGTCAACGTTCTTGCTTGTTTATTTTTTGTATCTTTATTTCTTCAGGATGCTGAACGTAATCACAACGAAAATTATTCAAAATAACAGAAAAATTCAAATGCTGTTGAAGCAGAGCAGAACATATAGGATGTAAGCTTTGATATCTAGGAAGCTCTACAGGAAATACGTTTCGTTACTCTCTAGTCCGGTTAAATCCCGAAAACGTAGGGTGTGGTCAACTGTAAGATGCATTTGAATATCAACTTTAATTTCTCTAACTATATCGGTCTTTCAGGTAGAAAATTCTAGATTTTGGGAAGATGAAGTACCAAAGTTTAGTGATAAAAAGTTCAAAAACACGTTTCGGGTTGACAGATGTACGTTGAATTTGTTGGTCAAAAAATTACATCGCCTGCAAAGAGAAGATACTCTTTGGCGGTCTGCTATTCGGTTGGAGAAACGCATCGCTATTGCCCTGTATGCTCTCGGATCGTCAGCGGAATATAGAACTATTGGAAGTCTATTCGGTGTAGGAAGAACAACTACGGGTGAACTGGTCATTGAAATCTGCAATGCGGTTGTAGATGTTGTGCAACACGAAGTGTTTGACGCATACCCACCAACCTCGGAGAAGATATCAGAAATAGTCGGTGGCTTCGAGAAACTGGGTTTTCCACAATGCTACGGTGCCATTGATGGATGCCATATAGAAGTCAAAGTACCAAAAAATGAGGCAACCGACTACTATAACTTCAAAGGATGGCATTCGGTTATTCTGTTTGCTGCGGTGGATCATCGTTACCGGTTCACATATATCAACGTAGGAGTTCCTGGCCGTTCAAATGATTCAACTATTTTTGAGAACTCCAAACTCAAAAAAGTACACTGCACGAACGAGACATTTAAAGCGCATTCGAAACTAATCGAAGGGGTTGTAGTACCAATGCTGTTGATCGGCGATTTGGCTTTCAGACTGTCAAACCAGGTGATGAAGCCGTTTCCATTTTCTGTAGACCAGCCGGAGCATGAAAAGTTATTTAATTATCATCTATCAACATGCCGACGGGTTGTAGAGAATGCTTTCGGCCATCTGAAGGCCCGTTTCAGAAGAATCGGGAAAGGTTTGGAGGTCGACCTAAATAATGTCAATACAATTATCAAAACTTGCTGCATTCTACATAACCTATGTAACAACCACAATGACCATATTAACAAAAAATGGATGATCCAGCTTCAAACCTTAAATTCGAAGCAACAACCACAAAGAGGATTGATAGTAAGAAACGAAAACGCATCAGCATCCAGGATTAGAAACGCACTGATGGTACATTTCGGTAAATATCACAGGAAAACTGTCCCATTATCTCCCTCTATATTCACTGTAAAAACAGTGGGTGGTACCCACCACCGCAAACTTTTTATCAATTTCTGTATTCATTTGATTTTTTGAACATGTTTTATTTGGTTCAAATTTCCAAGTACACAATTCAAATTTTATCGACCAGCTTGCTCATCAACGCGTTATTTTCTTTCATGAGCTCGATTATTTGAAGATCTGTAGTCTTGGAATGCTCCATAAAAGTAACCATATTTTCGTTTTCTTTTATAGCCAATTCCAACAATTTTTCCTGCACATTTTGTTTCATCTTTTTAGGAGCGGAATGCCTGCGGCTTGATGATGGCAGTGTTGGTGATGGCGATGATACTGATGATGTCGGCGCAGAAGGTGACATAAACATAGATTGAGCGAATGTGTCGTTCTCCGGGTTGTACGCTTCATCTAAATACTCAGCATCGCAGTAGTCATCATCTGGAACAAAATAAAAGATATTGTTAGTTGCTTCGTTAATGCCTGATATATACCAAAAAACTGTTTTCAAGTCGAGTGAAAAACTATAAAACTTGGCTGGAATACTTTCCAGAAGATGCCGGATGAACTATCTATTCTATCTTGAATCAGAACCCAACTCAAATTACTCATAAATCCAAAGCTGCTTCAATGAAAATGGATTTGAATGCTAAGACTGAGTGGTTATTTACATACATTCACGTTCCGCGCATGATTCTGCAAGGTCTCAGTTTGATTCTTTTCAGAATAATTATAACAAACAGGTCATTTGGACCACCGCTAAAGTCATCCATTGCATGAGATTTGATACTATATTTGTACGACTCAAATTGAAAGGGAAGTTCTTATCTCACATTTAATAAATTAAAAATGGTAAGGAAAGATTTCTAGATGATGTTTAACACAAGAGAAAGTCGATCCATGCAGTCTCCTTCTTTCGAAAATTTACTGTCAAAATTACTTTTAACTTACCGGAACCAATCACCTCATCCATCAAATCGCGAGTGCTGTTTTGTTTATAAGTATGGAGAAAGCTTTGTAGAATATCAAAATAATCCCAAGAAGAAGGTGATCCTCCCGAGGGCCCCATGGCGTTTCTTTCGGATCTTTATAAGTACACTATCTCAAAAAATTGCCCGTAGAGTGCTGACTCAAAAGTTTTAACAGCCGAAAAGCATGTTAATTCGAGCCAAAATAAAAGCATATTTGGTCCGTATGCTTTGTAAATATGTATTTTTAGTAGCTCAGTTGTCAAAATAATCACAAATGCCACAAAAAATATCTTATCTCTGGCATTAATTTCATGAATTTTTTCAGTGGATCAGGAATTGATGAAAATCAGGGGCACTTGTGATTATTTTGACAAAGGGCACATTTCCCCACATAGGGACCAAATATGCCATTATTTTGACTTGATTTTATATTCTTTTCAAAAAGTATCTACCTGTACTTCCGAGAGAGATTATTGATCCGGTTTTTCAATTCGACCGCCGTAAGTATAACGCCGTGGCCTTTCAGCTCCTCACACATTTGCTTGTAGATGTGGGAGTTCTTGGAAGTGCTCCGAAGGGACAGAATATTGTCCTTCCACACTTCAATGACGACCAGCATCCCCGATTTGTCGAGCATCGTAGCCTTCCTTTCCTTTGCTAGCTCCATTACCGTTGTTCAACTACTCTTGGCCACAGGTATATATAGTTTATAGTTTTTTTCCTCACGAACTGAATAGGAATTGGAATTGGTGTTGGATTTAAGAGACTTTAACCTCTGGGAGTTCATTCGTCTCTAACTGAATATTTAACACTGCGGTGTTTTGATTCGGTGTTGACAAAACTTGTTCATGGTGCCACCACTACCCGTCTATGGCGCTGCGAGCAGTTGAAATTGACAAGCTGTAACCATGTACAACGGTGAAATAGGTCGGTACAGATACAGCGATTGTACCGAGTTGCTTGCATGGTTCTAGCGCTGTACATGGTGACAGACATACAATTTTCGAAGTACAACGGTAGTACAGCTGTATGTCTGTCATAAGTATAAGTGTTGCCATATATTGACAATATATGACATTTCTTTTTCCCCAACCCAATATTTTGGTAGTTGTGGTTAGATTAGTTTGCGATTTGAATGTTTTTATAGCTTGTAAGTAATTTGTATTAATAATTATTTATTAAACTTGATATTTACTAAATTTTATATCTATTTATTTTGTTGAATATGATGAGCAATTTTTTTCTCTGTATTATAGTGTCTTTCAACACTTTTGGTTTGTCACATTACTTCCATTTTTAGAAGAATGTCGGGAGTGTGAATTGAACTCGTGACCTTTTTTCGTGAGTGGTGCGGATGTTACCGTGCGGGACCAAGGGCACTTTTTTCGTTTATGAGTTATGATTTTTCGTTAACTTTAGTTAATTTTTCGTTTCAGTTTTCGTTCAATATTCCTATGCAACTATACCACATCTATGCAACTAGAATCCAATTTTTATGCAAGTCTGTGACCAACTCATTGGCTTCAAATTGATATAACAGTTCGGCTCAAAATTTTATAAGGTAACATAGTAAAACAATTTTTTTGCAAAATTTAATTGTATTATTCAACATAATTGCCTTCGAGCGCGAGACAGCGATTATAGCGATCTTGAAACTTTTCGATACCATTTTTATAGTACTCTTTCGGTTTTTCCAAAATAGGCCTCAGTTTCGGTAATCACCTCATCATCGGTCTTAAATTTCTTGTCAGCGAGCATTCTCTTCAGGTCTGCGAACATAAAATAGTCGCTGGGGGTCAGATCTGGAGAATATAGTGGATGCGGAAGCAATTCGAAGCCCAATTCATGCAATTTGGCCATCGCTTTCATTAATTTGTGATTTTTCCATTTTCTCACAATAACAAAAGTTTCTTCACTCTCAATGCTGTGACCCACGAGCCAATCGACCGATTACTGTCAAATTTTGATACGTATCCATTGAAAGATGGTGCTTCGTGATAGTCAAGTAGAGAGGCGCCATCTAGACGTCAACCTCATGAACTTTTCATCCGAACTGTTATTGACCATCTGTATCGGCTCAGTAGTTCAAAGGTTATAATTTTTTGAAAAGTCATTTTCAGAACAAAAGAGAAAAATGATTTTTCGTACCATCGGTTAACGTCGAAAAATCATAACTCAAGAACAAAAAATAACGCCTCTGTGAATTTAGGATATGTTATGTAAGATAAGAGACCATGTAAACTATGAAAAACAAATACAATTAATAATTATGAAAAAAAAACATTTTTCTGTGTTATTTTTTTGTCAAAAACTTATTGCCTTTAAATAGATCATCGGAATCGGTTCAGTACTTCAAAAGTTATAGATTTTTGAAAAAAGTAATTTTTGGGAAAAAGGGAAAAAAAGTTGATTTTTTGGACCACCCTAAAATTTAAATGGTCACCCTAATGAAAAAGTTAATGGGTCTGGGTCGTGATCTTGACATAGGACTGTGATTGTGTGTAGTAATTGCAATTGAATTGAGTTTTTTCATTATTCAAAATCTGTATTTTTTTCTTTTTGATACATCAAATGGAAGCACTGGAAAAAACCGTTTCCTGTATGAACTTGTATCCTTAAAACGGATTAGATGATATAACGTGGTAGAATCCAAAACCACATTCTGAATCACAAAAATGTACACAAAAATACCATTAAAGCCATTACTACCTTTTTCTAGACAGAAGAATTATGCAGAAGAAAACAAGGAGTCATCATTTAAAATTTTTAAACACAAGTCTAAATAGTTAAGGTCTACATAAATATGAGCCTAAGTGAAATAAATCTATAACTACAGAAATATATTATAGATAAAAAAAATTATGTTTTCCTTCGTTGCCACGTCAGTAACAGCAGGATATCGCAAGCGAGCAGATATTGTATTTCTCCCGCTGCGAATAATCGATGATTACGTCTCACTTTGTGTATAATTGTGCGTGTAAGTTTCACGGGGCGCCGCGCAGGTCGTGGAAGTGAACTTTACCGCTTTTATTTCGTGTCCGTACGATCCGTACTGTCCGTTTGTTCGTCGTGAAAATTGTGTGTACCGATAGCATTGTATACTTTTGTTGACGTTTGTTGAGCCACTAGCGCTGGTGCGGCTACATCGCCGTACACAAGTGTTCGAACGTTTTGTTCGCGTTAATTTTGTTTTGTGGGCAATTTATCAATTGTTTTTTTTAATTGTTCAACCGCCGGGAAATAAAACGCGAGTGAGAAGCCGCGTCGGTGACGTCATTGGGGTAGGGATTCCTCCGTAGCGTGTTTTTTGTGCGTCGTAAAAATTCACTGTTATTGGATAAGCGGTTGCTGAACCGCCGTAATGGCGGTATCCCCGGCCCCGCACCTAGTGTGTGGGGCCTCAATGGCGGGATAAATCACCGCACAATCGACGGTAGCTTTTCGGGTGCGACTTTACCAACATACATGGACCCCGGCGGTAATCACGGAGAACTGATGGTGCTACGAATCACTGGCGTGGACAACGACGGCAAAGATAAGGCGCTCCCTACCGCACCATTCATGATTCGCAAGTCAATAGAGGACTGGGCTGGAAAAATTGAAGGTGCATTCCCCGAAGGTGGCAGTGCGGCATACGCACTAAAGGTACGTGACAAGAAACAGGCAGAGCGACTTCTGGAATTGACCAATCTAGCGGACGGAACAAAAGTGAGGGTTACGTACCACCAGTAACTCAATTTTTCTAAGTGCGTCGTAAGTTGCGGGCAGACAGTCAACATGTCCGAGGAGAAAATTGTGAGCTACCTCCAGGATCAAAAGGTTACAGCGGCGACAGGAATAAAGCGACGAACTGGCCCGACCACTTTCGAGAATACTCCGACGATAATACTGACTGTAAGCGGTACCCAAACTCCCGAATTCATTGATTTTGGATATCTGCGTGTCAGAACGAGACCCTACTATCCGTCGCCCATGCAATGCTTCAAATGCTGGGCGTTCGGTCATACTAAACTCAAATGCAGGCAAGACACACCAACATGTGGGAATTGTTCAGAAAAACACGTGATTCCGGCGGAGGGTCCCAAATGCGAACGGTCATTGTTCTGTATAAAGTGTGGATCGAATGAACACAGTCTAGCATCCCGTTCCTGTCCTGAATATCGGAAAGAAAACAGCATTCAGAGATTAAAAGTAGACCGCGACGTCGATTACAGGGCCGCACGAATAATTTTCGAGGCAGAAAATGGTCGATCAAAAAGCTACGCCGGTGTCACTAGAGAGGTAAGTGATCAAGGCCAATCATCGACTACGGGGATTGCCCCGGACAAAAAATACAATGATCTAGTAAAAATAATAGCGGAGAAGGACCTCATCATCGCGAACATGGCCGCTTCAATTGAATCGCAGCGCACCGAGGCTGCCCAAAATGCAGCGACCATTAAGTCGTTGGTTGAAAGAGTAGATCAGATGGCCAACATTTTAGCGGCCATGGAACAGCGATCGATCCTGAGAGAGGGAGCAAATGCATCTCAACAAGAAGAGATTATCGTAGCTAGATCATTGTTGACCCGCACCAGTACCACTAATGCATCCGGAGCAACACGGCCCGTCCAAACAACTCCTCCGTCTTCGATGAACATACCGATCCCCTCTCCACCGACCAAAACACATTCAACAAATGAAACGGTCTCGGAAGAAGCAGAAAATGCAGCTGCCCATAACGATTTCATCTATTATCGATTCGATTCAGACACCGATTCCGACGATCAAACGGCAACATTTAAGGACATCACCTCGCCGCCCACGCCAGTATATCGTTCTTCTCAACCAAAAAATAACGTAGTCGCACCCGCCACGCCTTCGAAAAAACGAAAACCGGACTCCCAGCTCACTCAACCGCCAAAGGACATCCGCAAAAGACAGTTGGCCACAGACCAGCAGCCCACGTCGCCGCCAGACACCAGTCGGTCGAACCAGCGACCAGCTACCCCCTGGCATCCGACAGAAGCGAATAATTAAAAATGTATCCCACAATGCCTCACCTGAACCAACACACATCCACACATGTCGCTCCACACCACACTACTAGTCAGCTCTCCGGAAGGGATAGTCGGGGCCCCGCCGATGCGGCCGCTACAGCCCAACCGGAATCGTCGGACAACCTCCGGCATCCCATGCCGCGACCTGAGGATGATACGAGTAGCAGCGCCTTGGGTATACAGGGCCCCAGTAGTGCGGACGTTATACCCCCACCGGAACTACTGGACCACCTCTGCAGCTCAAGGACGAAGAACCAGATAAACGATGCAGAAAATCGGAACTCCGCGACAGCCCTCTGCAGCCCGGGCACCGTTAGTGCGGACGTTACAACCCCACCGGTACTGACGGATAACCCCCGGCGCCGGGGAAAAGTGGCTTCCGTTGTACGAGAAATCGGGACGCACAAGGGCAGAAATGCTCGTTCCCCGATGGACCACGCGGGAGTAGAAAGATATCTCGGGACGCACAAGGGCGGAAACGCTCGTTCCCCGATGGACTACGCGGGAACACAAAATCTCAGGACGCACAAGGGCGACAACGCCCGTTCCCTGAAGGACCACGTGGGAGTCGTATATGATCTCGGGACGCACAAGGGCGGAAACGCTTGTTCCCCGACGGACGGGATTTCTACGTCGTGCAACTGCATCGTTGAGACAGGGCCTGCTGTCATTGCTGTCGCCGAAGAACCAACCACCATAGTTGATTGCCCTAAAAAAGCCGAACTATTTTTTCCTTCCGTCGGGTCATGCGGGCGGCTTTCGGTCGGAACCATTCCACCCGGCCGCTGCCTCCCTCTGTCTCGTTCGGCATTACCATCCACAACAACCTCCGCCAAGGGCCAAGCCGCTGATTTTTTTCCACCGTCGGGTCGGGGGGTCGGTCACTGGGAGATATCCGTCCTTACCCCTCTCGTTTGGCAACTCAGAGCGCGGGTGTTCCGTCCATGCCCGTCGAAGCACAATCCAATGCTGCTATCTACGACACATGGAGACATAGACTTGGAGACTTTCTACCAGCTATAGCCGGGTCCTCCGGTCCCCTGTCAACAACGTCATCTTCACCTCCGTTGAGTTCCAGGGTATTTCCGAACACCCAGGGTGCTCCATCGAGTCTGGTCTCTGACAACAGTTTGATTTCACCGATTAACCACCACGTCATCAACCGCCAGCGAGGTCCAACAGTCACCAGATCAACAAACCTGGCCCTGCAGTGGAATGTCAATGGTCTGTATAACAACCTTGGAGAGCTGGAGATCCTAGACCGGGAACTGTGTCCTTTAGTCATCGCTCTTCAAGAAATAAACAGAGTGTCTCCAACGAACGTCCAGAAGATCCTCGGCGGTAAATACCAATGGTACACAAAGCTGGGCTCCGTATTACAACATTCCGTGGCTTTGGGCGTCAAGAAGAGCATCCCCCATAAGCGCAAGCAGATCAACACCGACCTACCGATAATTGCGGTCAGAATAGAATCTCCAATTCCGGTAGTTATTGTCTCCGTTTACCTACCATGTGGCAAGATCCCGGATTTGAGACGCAAACTGCTAGAGGTGCTTGAGAGCTTGGAGGATCCTACAATCGTTCTGGGGGACTTCAACGCTCACCACCACAACTGGGGGATGCAAGCAACGGACGTAAGGGGGAACATCATCGCTGATTTTTTCGAATCGTTGGAGCTCTCGGTCCTGAATGACGGTACCGACACCTTCTGTCGAAGTCGTAGCAGTTCAGCCATCGACATTTCCGCAGCCAGTATTGATTTGGTAGGTAAACTGGGGTGGAATAAAGCAGACGACCTACACGGAAGTGACCATTATCTGATTTCAATTATCCTCAACGCACCGCCGCCTCAATCCACCCGAAGATCAAAGTGGATTTTCGACAAAGCTGACTGGGATTTCTACAGGGTTTCCTCCAGCCACCTGATCGCCCGAGACAACCCGACCTCCATGCAGAAGCTCAACGAAATCATCACCGAGGTAGCAGAATCCGCCATCCCTAAAACAAAGCCCAACCCTGGAAAGAGAGCGCTGCACTGGTGGTCTGAGGACATCAAAAAAGAAATCAAGAAACGGAGGAAGTTCCTGCGTGCGACAAAACGAATCCGGCACGATGGTCCGGAGAAAGAAACGGCAATGAACAGATACCGAGCGCAGCACATAAGGGTGAGGCGAATAGTGAGACGGGCCAAACTAGACAGCTGGACCGGCTTCCTGGAATCCATCAACGAAAGTCAGTCCTCTGCGGACCTATGGAGACGTGTTAACGCGCTGAATGGGAAAAGAAGATTCCAAACCCCTATCCTGCAAGCGAATGGCACGACCTACAGTGATCCAGTCGACACCGCGAACATGCTAGGGGAATATTTTACTGAACTGTCCTCGATTTCGGGATACGATTCCGAGTTCATCCGACAACAAAAAGCGGACACGAACTCAGTCGATCGATTCATGGTTCCGAATGATCGGGTTGGAAAACCGTTCAACAAACCCTTCTCCGTCGAAGAACTCATCGTCGCTCTGCGCTCCACCAAAGGGGAGTCCACTGGTCCCGATCACATCGGTTATAAGATGATCAAGCAGCTGTCCCCGTTAGGTCAAACCACTCTCCTCGACATTTTTAATGATCTCTGGTTGAAGCACAACTTCCCAGCGGAATGGACATAGTATTGTGATCCCCATCCCCAAAGTCGGCCAGAACAGCTGCTCCGTGAAAGGATACCGGCCAATATCCCTGACCTCCTGTACGTCCAAGACCCTAGAGAGGATGGCGAACCGACGGCTCGTCACCTACCTGACCGAAAACAAGGAGTTGGACTGCCGACAGTTTGCCTTTCGACCGGGGATGGGCACAAACACGTATTTCGCATCCCTTGGAGAGGTGGTAGCTGAGGCCGGAAAAAATCGACAGCATCTGGAGATGGTAGCCCTGGATCTAGAGAAGGCGTACAACCGAACCTGGATTCCATTAGTTCTTAAAACACTGGCTGACTGGGGGGTAGACGGCAACCTGCTGCACTTTGTTCAAAACTTCGCGACAAACCGGACCTTTGAGGTAAAAGTCGGGTACACCAGCTCCAGGCGCTTTCATGAAGAAACTGGTGTACCTCAAGGTTCCGTCTTAGCCGTCACCCTCTTCCTGATAGCGATGAACAGCCTGTTCCGGGTTATACCGAAGGGAGTATGCGTATTCACGTATGCGGACGACATCCTTTTGGTAGTGGTGGGGAACACGCACAGGGCACCACGCATCAAGATCCAGGAAGCTACCAATGCTATTGGTAAATGGGCTGTCGAACGAGGTTTTCGACTTTCGGCGCAAAAGAGTGGTCACATGGTGGTATGCAGTCACAAACACCAAGGTTGCAATTCGGGAGTCAAAATCTACAACGACCGCATTCCCCGCCGTAGAACGTTGAGAATCCTGGGAGTGGTGGTCGATTGCAACCTGAACTTCCAGCACCATTTCGACGAGGTGAAGAAAAGCTGTGCCACCCGGTTAAACCTCTTAAAAACCATCTCCAAACCTCACCGGAGTAACAACCGAACGATCCGTTTACGGGTGGCCAAAGCCATCATCAATAGCCGCCTCACCTACGGTCTCGAAGTGACATGCCTGGCCAGAGATAAACTCCTAAAAACTCTATCACCGATTTACAACAATGCACTACGGATTATCTCTGGTCTGCTACCATCAACACCAGCAGCCTCAGTATGCGCCGAAATAGGAGAACCTCCGTTTGACATTTTTGTGGACGCGGCGATAGTTTCCAGAACTGCGAGCTTTCTCGCTAAAACCAGCGGAGGTAAGGAGACACACCTGACTGTTTTAACGAACGAAATCTTGCAGCAGGTGACACACTCAAACCTCCCATCGATAGCTAAACAGCTTTGGTTTGGGACTAACGACTGGAGGTTGCCGGTGGTCCAAGTGGATGATACAATCAGGAATAACTTTCGAGCTGGGGCAAGCTCTGTGGGTCTGGAGCAAACCTTTGTCGAACTTGTCTCAAGAAAATATCACAATTATGAAATTCGCTACACGGACGGTTCCAAAGGGATGCAAGGAGTTGGTTTCGGGGTAAGCGGTCATAATAACTCTCTTATTTCCAGCAAGAAGCTCGTCGACATTTGCCAGGTTTTCTCGGCCGAAGCTGCCGGAATATTTGAAGCTGCCACTATACCGTCAAGCAAATCGATCCTGATAGTTACCGACTCGGCTAGCGTCATCGATGCCGTTGGCGCGGCTATAACTAGGCGCCCATGGATACAAGCTATCAGGAGGTATCTGCTGCCGGATACAGTCCTCATGTGGGTCCCCGGACATAGTGGCATAGCCGGCAATGAAGCGGCCGACCGTTTTGCTGGAATCGGTCACCTTGGACAACTTTTGACGCGCAAAGTACCGCTAGACGACATCAGACTATGGATCGCCAACACATTCAAAACTTTTTGGGCGGAAAAATGGTCCGTTGAAGCGACGTTGTTCCTCCGGAGAATCAAAGGATCCATCACCAGCTTCGAAGACGTCAAAACGATGAGAGAGCAACGAATCTTATCCAGGTTAAGAACCGGCCACTGCAACATGTCACACAACTTCAACAGAGGACCCTTTCATCCCCTTTGTGACTTGTGCGAGGTTCGCAATTCAGTCGAACACATCCTCTGTATTTGCCCAAAGTATGAGAACCTCCGGAACTCACACGGGATCAGCGGGAGCATTCGAGATGTGCTTGGCGACGACCCTTCACAAACTACTGCACTGCTCTGTTTTTTGAAAGATGCCGATCTGTACTTTAAAATTTGACCAAAAAATTTGTGATTAAATCGAAGATCCTTGTTCCTTCCCCTTCGCGATAAGGGGAATAAGAACAGTCGGCATCTTCGAGTGGCGCGGATTCCCCATCTGTGGCCTGGGGCCATGGCAAGCGGACATCCTCGTCAAACCAGGGGAAAAAAAGCTCAAATGCGTAGAAATTCTTGTGACGAAATCTGTTTTTGTTTTATTGTTTTATTGTTAATTGCTTGTCCGTATGTGCATGTAAAATGGATAGTAAGCGCACTTTGCGGCATGGTTTCGGCCGTTTTTACTGAGACGAACCAGCCCAGGAGGCTGAAAGTCTCAAAAATAAAGAAAAAAAAAAATCGTTGCCACGTTGTCCGGAACATTGTTTGTAATAACTTTATAGCCCGGTATTGTATATTGAGTATTCTATGAACATGAGTGCTCTCTGTCGTGAACTGTGCTGCTGTAGTGAACTGATCTTATTAGGTGCTAAGTTCTGCTTATGTAGGGGAAATAGGGGTAAGACGGACATGTTAAGAAGTACTTCAACTGTATCTTTGGAAACTCATGTTTTCCAAAACTTCAAAGCAGTTTTTTACAGTTCAATATATTGGTTTTGGAAATAATTGGCCAATTTATATATTTTATATAAAATATTGTTTTTCCATGTTTTTTACTGAAATTAAAGTATTTTATAAAAAATTGTTTTTCCATGTTTTTTACTGAAATTAAATCAAACCGAAAAGTAGAACATTTTTATCGATGCGGGTATAATGGACATGTAGTGGGGGAAATATGGACAGTAGGGTGGCAGCGAAAATGATCATGTCAAACTTCAAAAACCGACCATGTACATTTTGTTTATTGACCCAAAAAAAGATCTGTGCAAAGTTTCAGCTTAATCGGACATGATTTAGGGGTGCCTCAAAGCGCTTAAAGTTTTGATTTTTTGATCCTCGAAAATCTTCCAAAAGGTCGATTTTCGGCCAAAAATTTTTTTTCGAGAAGACACCAGATCTCGACGTTTCATGGATTTTTAAGTCATTTGGCATCGAAAATAAAAGATCAATTTTCCAAATTTCCTTTACTCCCCCCAAAACTCGCACAAAAAAAGGTTTGCCTGTATGTAACCGATTATTCGCGGTTGGCTCGAGGTTAGTATTACAAGTGTTCTCATAATTGGTATGTTGCAGTCTCCAATGCTGTACGTGTGCCCGACACGGAATACTTCCTATTGGGATGCAGCTGACCATTAATCAACAACGCCTCCCAGGTCTGTACCCCATATCTAGCGTGATGCGTCTTCTCGACTCGAGGAATCCAGGATAAAATGATCACTAGCAATCATCAGCTCGTGTAGAGCTGTCATGAGCGGTACAATCCTCAACTTATGGTGAATCATCAGTGGGCTGCACAACCTTCGGCCCGTGTATCTGTAAAGAATGTGTGTATGTATTGCCGCGACTAAGTAAAAGTTTATAGATCGGATAGGAGGGATATGAAACAGGGATATAACGAAGGAAGCATCATTAAACGTTGACATTGGCGTAGCTGAGGAACAGGTATAGATGAAGCAGAAGATCAGGATCATGGCTACCTAAGATATCCCGGACAGGGATATCCGATTGTCTGCTATATGCCCTCAAAGCTTTGGAGAGCTGAGAGCGGGCAGCATGGAACCGGATACACGACCAGACAATATGCTCGATGTCGTGGTAGCCATCGCCACAATCACAAAGATTGTTTGCTGCGAGCCCAATGCGATAGAGATGCGCGTTTAGGTTGTAGTGATTGGACATGAGCCGAGATATCACGCGAATGAAATCACGACCTACATTCAATCCCTTCAACCATGCACTCATCGAGACCTTAGGGATAATCGTGTGTAACCAACGACCGAACTCATCTTCACTCCACATGCGCTGCCAACTTACGAGTGTGTGCTGACGAGGAATGTGGAAAAATTCATTTTAGACAATTTGCCTTTCAAAAAGTGTGCCTTCTGATGCATCCACCTTAGCTAGCGAGTCCGCTTTCTCATTTCCCGGGATAGAGCAATTGGAGGGAACCCATGCTAAGGTAATTTTGAATAATTTTTCGACCAAAACACTCAATAGTTGTCTTATTCTTGTCAGGAAATAAGATTAGCGTTTATCAACTTTCATTGAGCGGATTGTCTCTATTGAGCTGAGACTGTCTGAAAAAAATAAAATAATGGTCGATGGACAGTGTTTTAATGATCCCTTGAGAATAGTATATCGCACCCACTTCAGCGACATACACGGAACAAGGATCTTTGAGTTTGAAAGAGGCACTGGAATTTTCATTGAAGATGCCGAAGCCAGTGGACCCGTTTATGAATGAACCGTCAGTAAAAAACATGTTTAGCCCTATTCTGTTTTCCGACGGAGTTCCATTTCGTTCGAGTTATAATTTCGCATTCCCTATTTCGAACGTTTTGCCCATTTAATGTTCGAAGAGAAACAGATCGAACGAAATGCAAAAACAACGGAACACAGAATGGAATTTTATCAGGTCGTTCGAAATATTTCGAATCGATCGAAATAGAGATTAGGGGTGGTTATCAGATCTATCTTTCCCATATTTTTCCGAAAATTGTTGCGTCGGGAGGAAAGCGAGTGGTTGGTGCAGTCAAAAAAACATACCCATTTTAAACGTCAAATTGTTTAACTTTTTTACTACATTTTCTGTTCGTGTTTCAAGCAAAAAATTGCTGGATAAAATTTCTGTCTAATGGTATATAACACATAATATGTCGCAATAACGATTTTGAGTAATATGCGCTTGAAAACACTTAATGATTTGTTACTTTTTTCGTATGGTGACCCCCCTATATAGAAGTCAAAAACATAGTCCTATGTCAAAAATAGAAAATTACAGGTCTAATGTTTCGCGGTAAAGAACAAAATTACCACTTTTCACGAAAATCTGAGAACCACTATATCGGTTTGGCATGAAATAACTATGTATTAGATAGCTTTACAGCGATTTTGCTCATTATTCTGGTTTGCATTGTACAGAAGGGTGATATCGTTGTTGGACGATTAGCTGTTGCACAAAAAGAATCTATAATAATTAAGAATCTATTTTATATCTAATGTACTTCCATTGACACCATTCTTATCCACGAGAATATCTTTATTATTGCAGTGATTTATAAATACATAAAGAATGCATAGTTTTATTGACTATTATATCACATTTCATGTAACGTGTACTGCTGTTCCGTTTCATCGAACCAGCATGCGTGATCCTGCACTTGTTTTTTCCAATAAATTGACAAGTCATGATACGAATCTCCGGTGCCGCCAAGTTCGGGAGGTAATTTAACAACGTTATTCATCTGTGATGTTCCTCTAGAAACTATAACACGGGATTTCATTTTGGCACTCATGAAACTTCTACAACAGTATAAAGGATATCGCGTCAATGATATGAAAAATGAAAATGTATAGGTACGGATTTTTTTTTATACCTGAATATATTTAGAACAATATTCACGTGGATTGGTGCATTCACAAATTCGAGCAACTGCGGTCGGCATGGATAATTTTCCCAGCTTTCGACAGTCCTGGGAATGAACTAAAATATAAAGTAAATGTAAATAGTCGTTGTTTCTCTCTACCGTTTAACAACTGCTGGAGGCAACTGCAATGCGTGGCTTAGCGTAACATTTTTCATATCAAAAATAGCCACGATTCCGTAAATGGATATGGTTTCGTCTAGATGAAGCAGAAGGTCGAGAATCATTTTATCCACCTTGAACACGTTATCCTGTTTGTGGCATTTTGGGTTGTGGGCTGCTGTGCGAATTATTACGACTTGTCGGTTGTTTTCATCTTTTTGCTTTAGAGGTAAGAAGACCCCCAATTCGAGCAACTCTTGCACCGACTCAATGTAGGGATTTCGGTTCTTGAACCACTCGATCCGATTTGTGCGAATTTTAGTATAACTGAAACGCAAGTAAGTATTCAAAATTGACATAAACTATCATGTGAACATAAAAAACTCACGTTTGAATTTTACTTTTCGTCTTTTCGACATTAAATTTCGTACTACGGAGGAAATAAACAATGAAACGGACATCATCATTCGGTATTCGAATGTTAGCCTGTTCGCAGCGCAGCCACCGTTGAATTTCTCTTAGACATTCGTCCCTTTTTGCAGGTGTCTCGCCAAGAAGTTCTCTCGCGTGATTGTAGCAATCCTCAGGCAATGATTGGAGATACGAAGCACCCTTCATGATTAAAGTCACACAAAATAGTACTGATTAATGCTCCCTCGTAAAAGAGTTCAGCTCAAGATAATTGTGGAACAATGACCGAGTTGCTTATCATATAAGTGCAACAGCTACTCACACAGACTTTTGCAAATGTACTGATAATAAGAATGATTTAATGAGTGAGATTAATCGTCATCAATATAGAGATGTAAATGTGGAAAGTGAAACTCACAATCTAAATATTATCATGAATGGAACAAAGTTGAACAAAGGCAGCTTATGAAGCATGGTTGTTACAAGCACACAAGACACATGAAAAAATAATAATGAATGAGTTCGGATGCAATGTAGAACAAGATGAACAAGACTTGTTGTCTTGAATCTACTTCATTTTCTTAACAAACCAATCTGGATTAACACAAATTCAAATTTTTGTGTGCGTTCCATAAAGACTCAGAACGATTTCTGATACACGGGATTATTATAACACCACATCATCCGAAATCATTTTGTGATTTGAACATTTTAATTACAGTTTTAAAATGCAGCTGCACAAATATGAATTCAAAGTATATGACAATATGGAGGTAACACTAAAATTCTTGGCAGGGAGACCATTCATCTCGATTTTCCTATCATTATTGTATATTTTGTCAATGCTGAAGTTTTTGTTCCGATTGGAAACATGTTTCGGGATCATTAGAGTGATTGCTCTTTTCCTGAAATGCACATTTACATGGTCAATCAGACAATCCATGTTTAGGCACTTCAGTTCAGTTCTTTGTTTTTAAGGGGGTTTAAAGAAGGTACAAAACCATATACTACATATAAATATTTTATCAGCTTGCTACCTTTCAATCAATATTTTATCGATATTGATCAGATTTTTTCAAATATGAAATGGTAAACTAAGGGTGCTCATACACTGTTTGACCGAAGCCAAATATTTGACTCTTTTTGACAGATAAAATTTGGTCAACGTGTACTGATCAAATATATTCTACACAAAACACGACAAGCAAATATTCAATTATTGGATGCCTAAAATATTTTTTCAGTCCGTTCTTCGAACCTGTCGGTACATGGTTAGGTTACCTTGAATATTTCAGTTGATTTTTTCCATGTTCGGAGTTTGATATTGTTTACTACTGTTGAAAATTGAAGAGTGGCAAACAAAATAGTGTTTGTACAAATATCAAATCAAACCTTATCTGTCAAAAAATATCAAATATTTGACCTCCGGGCAAACAGTGTACGGCCACCTTAAGAAATACAACAAAATCCACAATAAAATGTTTGTTTGGCTGTTCATTTCCCCGGTTTCTTTGATGGAACATGCTTTTTGATTTTTTTTGTGAATTCTGTCTTGGCATTGATGGAAATATTGACGCAGCACTTGTACAGTCAATAACATTTTTGTTTGTTTTTGTGTTTACAGATATTTGTGAGAGCTCGTTAAAATGATTAAAACAGTGTAGAATATAATAAATATCTTCATTTTTGTAAATGCTAGCTGGCTTCCGAAGTACTCGTTGTGCTCAGTGATGACATTTTCTCTGGAATGATACAACCAAGACGGGTCTATGGTACTAGGAGAGGCCGTTTCGTCACTAAGTTGGTTAGGGGAGCGGTATATGAAAACAGTACGGAAGAAAGCAGAAGGGGAATTATTTGCTTGAAGCGTGAAAGAGACAGACTGATCACGAGCGAGCTTCTGCACTAGCGTATTGTGTTTTGTTTACAAACAAAGCACAGTAGACTTCCAAGATGGCTGAAGAGTGCTTTTAGCGAGTTGGCCCACCTTAGGATATACTTCTAGGCGCCTTGGATACAACCACGCCGAAGAGAACGGTTTTCCCTTTTACCGTGCGAATACACCCAGTTTTTTTCTACGCGGGGGATACGTACCTTGTAAAAAACCGCATTGATTGGAAAATCCGCGTTAATTCGAAAATTCGCGTAAAAAAAACTTCGCTAATTGGAAAATCCGCGTCAAAAAACGTCGAATAAAACCGCGCAAAAAAACACGTAAAAAGTCACAGGAGGGTTGTGTCTGAGACACGACCGCATAGTTGACGTAGGGTTGGGCTATCTGTTGATTTTGGATATTTTCGAAGAATTACATTGTTAAACTCTTTGATAATGATTTGGTGACCCTGAAAAGGGCCGTTTTGTTTGGTTGTTGAGTACTGTTTGTTCACTCCACCAGTGTTAACCGAGTAATGATGATAGAAAGATGGTAAACAGTCGTTGGATGGTGCGAATCAGATGAAGGATACCGAAGTGGAATTAGATTGAGAAAACCGCCCTCTGTGATCCTAGACGAGATGCCTCCTGTGTTATGTATGGATGAAATAAAGAAAGAAAAACTCAGCAATGTAATATAAGATAATTACCAATACCAAACACAACTATCAATTTTTCTCAACAGTAAAAACATGTTACTTATTTTAGGGAAAACATTTTTGAAATGGAAAAGGTAATTTTCTTTAAATAATAAATATTATTACTTTCTGAGTGTTTATTCAACCCTATGCGAATTTTAATTGAACAAACAACATCTAATACTATATGTAGAGCATATGAGAAATCAAATTTCTAATATTTCTTCACTTTTCCAATTTTTCTCGCCGTATAAACTTTCCTTAGGTGTAAATGAACACAACAAAACAGATAGCTTAAATCAAACGACCCGTTCTCAAGCGGTAACACACCTTGGTTTATATTTATGAAAATTGAAATAAATCGTTTCATATATCAAGTCATTTTTAACACAACGGCTACCATATACAATTTTACACTTACACTTGTGCTAAATTTTTCACAATGCATGATCGGTCATTGATATGAAATTTCACGAAGCAACCAACATTAAAGTTCCAAATTCAAATTTTATTAGCTAGAATTAGTTGTATCACTCACCTTACTTGCAATATAAAAATGCCCCCGACTTGCATGTATTTGCAAGTCCGATTTCCCACAGACAGCTTGGTTTTGATGTCTCTGTTAGGGAACACATTTCAGCAGGAATAAAAGTTCCCCCTACTGTCATGTATTTGCAATTCCGATTTCCCCCAGGCAGCTTGGTTTGGATGGCTCTGTTAGGGAATATTTTTCGGTAGGAACAAAAGCTCCCGCTACCTTCATGTATTTGCAATGCCGATTTCCACCAGGCAGCTTAGTTTTGATGTCTCTGTTAGGGACCCGCCGCATGTGTCGTCAATTTCGACCAAACAGAAGTAGGCATTTCCGTTAGGATATGGGATTGAGATTTTTCAATTGTTCGATAGTTAGTTTCATGACATATATTATTTTCTTCAATATAAAAAATTGTTATGGAATGCCGAAATCGAATGACGCAAAAATTTCATCAATCCATCATGGAATTACTGAGCAATAGGCGTTTGAAATTGGACAATTTTCACGATGTGCTCGATTTTCGATTTTCAATTTGTACCCCAATATGGTCCCGAAAGACGTAATCTTACGTCAAAAAACCTGGGTGTATATAAAGAGCCAGTGTGCGCTAGTTGGGAGAAATCTTGGCGCGAGTGCGACACTCTAGAGATGGGCAGAACAGTTCACTTTGATGAACGGTTCAGTCACTAACCGTTGATCTAAGTGAATCAGTTCTGAATGAATAAGTAAGTGAGTTCAGTTCTTTCGTTCTCTTTCTCTCAGCGGTATTAAGAACAACATATATTGTTAGCTGAAACCCAACATCAATAGACAGCTAATCATTGATATCGTTGGATTGGATAGTGTACGTATGGGATTTATATTTTTGAAATTCAGTGGGGAAAGATAAGGTCCTTCTTCTTTAAAAGTCGCAAAAGTTTTATCGGCCGACAAAAGTATATGTAATAATTTGATGCGCACAAAATATGTGCAATTTTTCATATTTTGTGTTTGGACAACACAGGTTCGATGTAAGATCGTATCTCATTTAGAGAAAAAAAATCAGCAGCGATTTTCACTAACAATCGATCATACAAACAATCACGATAACACGTACACGCAATAAGCCAAACAGTGGATTGAAAGCAACGAAAAAACTTTTTTCTCAACTTGCCCTCACTATAAGATTTTATGTTTACCTAATTCATGAATCGCCCCAGCTTCCCCGAGATTTTTTCTGATAATCAGGAAGTATATGAATATTACGCGAAATTGAAAGAATACATGAAATTGAAAATATATAGCTTTGCCTTGAAAACTACGAAAATCTAATTTAATTTTTAACCCACAATTGAGTATACATTAACAAAATAAACCCTGTGTTACATGCATTTTGCTCATGAATGATAATATCGTTTTATTTTTCTTACAAGCGTTCTCGTTATATTTATCCATTCCGCCCAGCACCAGTTCAGTTCGCAGTTTGCCTGAAAACACTTCTTTCTCAAACAGTTCTTTCTCAAACAGTTCACTCGCAAACCGTTCTTTCGGAATCAGTTCGTGGGGAGAACCAAGGCGCCTAGAAGTATATCCTAAGGTGGGTCAACTTGCTAAAACCACTCTTCAGCCATCTTGGAAGTCTACTGTGTTTTGTTTGTAAACAAAACACAATACGCTAGTGCCGAAGCTCGCTCCTGATCAGTCTGTCTCTTTCACGCTTCAAGCAAATAACTCCCCTTCTGCTTTCTTCCGTACTGTTTTCATATACCGCTCCCCTAACCAACTTAGTGACGAAACGGTCTCACCTAGTACCATAGACCCGTCTTGGGGAGAACTACCGTTCATTGAAAAAGAACGACCGTTCGTTCACTCTTTCCGGCGAACTAGTTCTTTCGTACCGTTCGTGAACGGTTTGCCTATCTCTTCGACACTCCCTTACACTCTTTTTACTGTTGGGAGTTCGAGTGTATGAAAACCTGTGTCCAGCACTGAAGCGCGCTGATCCGCACTCTGCCACACTGAGGAGTACACTGAAGAGTACAATCTCATTCGACATACAGGGTGGGCCATTTAAAGTGGAAGCATCTGGCAACCCCATAACTTTTGACAGAGATGTCAGATTAACAAATGTCATACCGCGTTGGAAGCGTCATTTCAGTACAATTTTAACCATGGAACAATACACACCTAAACAACGCGCTGAAATTGTTCAGCTGTACATTCAAAATAACTTCTCAATTGTGTTAACTAAACGTGCGTGGAAAAATAAAAATAAAGTTAAAACATCGCCTGGAGACAACACTATACGTCGATTATATGCCAAATTTATATCGTCTGGTAGTGTTGGTAATGCCAGTCATCTGTCCAGACAATGACCAAGACGTTTCGACGAGAATATTGATGCAACGGTAACCGTGAATGGGGAGCGTTATCGGACAATGATAACCGATTTTTTTTTTGCCATTTGTTCGTGAAAATGAATTGGACAATTACTGGTTCCAACAGGACGGCGCTACATGCCATACAGCGGCTGCCACGACCAAATACTACTAACGGTACTAACGCGCTCGGCCTAGCGGGGAACTCCAGATCAACACGGTTCGAGCGGGATTTTGCCTTTCCCTTCACTTTTCCTCCTTTACCATGTCCAGACATGGCTGCTTGGGTTGGTTTGTTGATGTTTTGTGATGCGAACCGATGTGGTGTACGGTTTGAATGAGAATGAACGTTACGGAAGGAAGGAAGGTCTTGTATTATAGAGACTTTAGCAGTTCATTCGTCTCTAGCCTTGAGAAAGGCCCTTTGAAAACTCTACTCTACTCTATTACTCTACTCCAGCGCTACCACCTCCGCCCTCTTGCCTTGAGAAAGGCACTCGATCCCTCGCCGTCCAGCTCGTCCAGCAACGATGTTGTCCAGACGGTGTCCACACAAAGAATGATCGTTACGGCCGCGGAGCGGGGATTTTTAAGCTGACTGGCTGGCTCGAGAATTACGCATGTGTGAGACTGCGACCAATGTTTTCCTCATTTTTTTCTTTTTCCTTTCCAATCGTGCTTCATTCTATTTCGCTGCTGCTCTGGTTGCCCGTTTTGGTCGGTACGATTTGTGGAGCACAAAATGGACCAATGAAAAATGGGCACATAGTGCATTTTGACAATGCTTGATATTTCACAATTATTCAATTATTTATCTCAAGAAAAATGAAATGTTATTCGTTATGATAGATGCGTAGATATAGTTCCTATCAATTGATGCAAAAACCTTTGCGATCTATTGAGAAATGCTCGAGTTATAAGCGTTCCAAATCTTGCATTTTTTCCTACTTGTTCAGTGCCTAGATTTCCATTTCACCCCTTATATCTTCCGGTTAGACATAGTCCTACGTCAACAAATCCTTCCACTTTAAATGGCCCACCCTGTATTATCCACACTCATGATTCACCTCGGTCACTTTTTCAGCGAACCACAGCGCTAAGTTATTTGCCAGCCACTTCTGTTCTTTTACTCTGGCGGATGCACACAGGTTAAGGTTCATCAGAGTGTACTCTCTAGTGGATTTATCCGCTACACTGTAGAGAGTTTGTGCGCTCTCTTTTCACACCCTAGCGCGACCTAGTGTTGAGTAAAAAAAAACTGATCTTCCATCATCTTGTGCTCGCACATATCTAGTACTATGGTGATTATAAACCAAAGAGGAGTGCTCTCGTTGAGGATGACGGAGCAGATGGGTGAATTCATATTTCTCTTCGCTACTCAGAAGATATGGACATCACTGCCCAGGTACATTAGTTTTGAAGTCCGTGTTAGGGAAAGACATTCATTCCGTTGTGCATACAGTGACTGAAACTCGTAATCGTACCCCATTATACAGATCTTTTTTCACTACTTTCGAATGTCGATTGCTTTCTGTTTTTACAGAAATTTTGTGAATAAACACAATTTTTTCTAACCATAAGTTGGTTTAAATTCAATTAACCTTATTGACCAGCTTCCATTTGGTATTTATAACGTTTATGTAGGACCTTTCCATACAGAGGTATTTTTGTTTGAATGAAAAACTACTCCCTCGTCCTTGATGATGAATAATCCAATAAACAATGATCGCTCCTCAAACCGAAAACTCAATTCCGAACAAGGTAAATTTGTTGCTTTCACAAAAACAAATTTATTTTAATGTTTTTGCATCAATTAAAAAAAGTAACAAAAACAGGATGTTATGTGAGTTCTAATGTTAGCAGAAAAATTTCTAGCTTAGTGTATCCCCAAAACACCTGTAAACATTTCATATTGATACATTCAACCATATTTTTTTTGCCTATCGATTGGAGTAAATTAAAGGAGCACTTCAACGCATATTGACCAGAAGTTCATAATGCTATGCGTACTCTTTCGTGTTCACGCATTTGTAGGTCCTATGATTGCAAGAAATGATGATACTCATACGTATACATACGCATTCTTACATATACATGCACTCCTAATCCACAAACTCATGGAAACGACAGTTTATTAAAATTATTCATCAGCAGTAGCAAAGAGGAAATTTTTCATTAAACCAAAAATGTGTTGAAAGATCGTACAGACATGTTAGAGGGATCAAATGAAAGTTGATTGATAAGGTTAAAGGGATTTGCTATTGACTTGATTAACAAAAAATAGTGTTATATCACAAAATTTCTATAAAACCAATCTTTTTTTTATATTTTTTACGCAAACCAAGATAAAAATATGTTCGTGAAATATTTCAAAAGCTGAAGGTTTAAGCTTTAAAATTATGTATATATCATTATATTAATAGAATGTTCCGGAAGCTTATTTTCGACTTTCAAAAGTAGTGGAAGAAGATCTGCATGGTGGGGTACAACTACGCGTTTGAGTCACTGTATATGCATACAGCTATTCCATACCGGATTTTCGATTTTTTCTCAAATTTTTCGTGAAAAGTGTTAAATTTGTTCTTTATCGCAAAACATTAGTCCCGTTTTTTTATTTTTCATTGGGGTTACCAATTCCGTTTTAGGGTGATCCTGAAAATCAACTTTTTCCTTTTTTTTTCAAAAATGACTTTTTTTTTAAATTCATAACTTTTGAACTACTAGAGCGATTCAGATGATCGATACATCAAATAAAAGCCAATTCTTTAAAAAAAATGTAACACCTATGAAAATTTCGGATTTCAATTTTTTAATTATTGATTGTATTAAAAAAATGAAAGACGAGAGTTTTTTTCATGACATATCCAAAAATCAGAGATGTGATTCTGTGATTTTTGTCGATTTTGTCGAGTTTTTTTACTGAAGATTTTTTTAAGGGTGCCAAATCAGAAAACATGTCACATTTTCTTGAAATAGTTTCTTCATCAATCACTTTTTTGCCACGAACGAATTTTGATGATTTGATAAGTATGTATTATCGAAATACAATTTCCTTAGGATTTTTTGACGTGAGACTACGTCTAACCGGACTACTACCTTGATCAAAAAGTTCCCGGAATCACCACCGTGTGGCGTTTTTATTTTTCACTGGCTAACCCTACTAACTTCGTCCCGCCCAAAATTTATTTTTCGTTATAAAATTCACGTTTTCTTACTAAGAGCACGTTCATGGGTCCAGAACCGCAGAACTGTTCATTGATTTATCTTCTAATCTATCCTTTAAATTATTTTTTACTATAAAATTTCAGTACTTCTACCAAAACTCGACATTATAATATCAGATTATTTTCAGACACAATTCTCGTGCAAGATTTTTCATCCACTTGCAAATATGTTGAAGACCACCTAGATATAAGCAACCCATGATCTTCTGTCAAATAAATATTCACTTCTTGTTTGTCCGTTACTTACACTGCACGCGTTTTTCTTTCTCTCTGCTCCCATTAGGTTATGGGCCCAGAAACGCGTTTATAACGGAAAAGGAAAGTTCTAGAACAATTTTTCGAAAAATATAATCATGGCGACGTCGAACGGAGAAGGATCCGGAAATTCATCGAGAGTGCAAGCAGGAGCATCACAGCAGAACTACACACAGGGCCACCCAACCATCGAGCGGTTGGTCGGTCGGGAGAACTGGCGAACTTGGAAATTCGCAGTCAAAACCTATCTGGAAGTGGAAGATCTCTGGGACGTGGTGCAGCCAACTCCGAATGAAGACGGCACTTATCCGGATATAGACAAACGGAAAGATCGAATCGCAAGAGGTAAAATAATTTTATTCCTTGATCCGGTGAATTTCGTTCACGTCGAGGAAGTGAAAACCGCAGCGGAGGTGTGGAAAAAGTTAACAAATACTTTCGAGGATACTGGATTGACTCGCCAGTGGGGGCTGCTGCACAAACTCATCACGACGAATTTGGTAAGCTGTGGCTCAATGGAGGCCTATGTCAATCGGATGATTTCCACCGCCCACCAGCTGATCGGAATCGGGTTTCCCTTGGACGACAAATGGATCGGTATGCTGCTATTGGCAGGTTTACCGCAGGAGTATCGCCCTATGGTGATGGGACTGGAAAATTCTGGTATACAAATAACAGGAGATGTAATCAAAACCAAGTTGCTCCAGGAAACCAGTTTAGCAGAGCCTACTTGTACCGATTCGGCGTTCGTATTAAAGAAAAATTCGAAACACAAGCAAGAGAGGTTCGTCAAAGAAACACAATCGAAAGGTAAAGGTCCACAGTGTCGTCGGTGTGAAAAATATGGCCACATAGCAAGAAACTGTACTGCAAAGGAACCAGTACAGCGATCAGGCAAAAAAGAGGATGCTTTCTGTACGATGCTGTCTATGCGAAACGGCGTAGAAGATAACGATTGGTATTTTGATTCCGGTTCGGTAAAGCATTTTACTAACAACGTAGCGATGCTAACGAACATGCGTGAGGCGACGGGAAACATTTATACGGCCAATAAGAGTGTCATGAAGATTGTTGCGGAAGGATCAACGGAACTTCAGCCTACGTGTAACCCGAATGTCATTGAGGTGAAGAATGTAGAGTTAATCTCGGAACTGGCAGTAAACTTGCTATCGGTTGGTAAGATAGTTGATCAAGGCCATGTTGTAACGTTCACCAGGACAGGTTGCAAAGTCGTCAATCCAATCGGTAAGGTCATCGCAACAGGAAGTCGTTCGGACGGTTTATTCAAGTTGAACCAAAAACCACGTATGGCGCTAGCTTGTACACCTCATGCATCGGCAGAGTTGTGGCACAAGCGCATGGGTCATTTGGCATCACAAAATCTAATAAAACTACGAAATGGCATGGTAGAAGGAGTCAAGTTCAATGGAACTGACACTGGCCAATGCAAAACCTGTGCCATCGGGAAGCAAACACGACTTCCATTCAATCATATTGGGTTCCGCGCTAATGAAGTGCTCCAATTAGTTCATTCGGATATCGTCGGGCCAATGGAAGAAAACTCACTAGGAGGTTGTCGATATTGTTTGACATTTATCGATGACAAGACAAGAAAAATTTTTGTTTACTTTTTGCGCACCAAGTCACAAGAAGAAGTGCTGCAACGATTCAAAGACTTCCAAAACATGGCTGAACGTCAGAGTGGGAATACATTGAAGGTGCTTAGAACGGACAACGGCTGGGAGTTCAAAAATTTCAATTTTGAGAACTATCTCAAGCAACTGGGAATCCGTCATCAGACCACAGTGGAATACACTCCAGAACAGAACGGGCTTGCGGAACGTGTCAACCGTACGATGATAGAACGAGCGAGGTGCATGCTGTATGAAGCGAAACTGTCAAAACCTTTTTGGGCAGAAGCAGTAGCGGCAGCTGTTTACCTAATTAATCGATCACCAAGGAACGGTATCGACACTACGCCAGAGGAAGCATGGACTGGTCGGAAACCAAACCTATCGCACATTCGGATGTTTGGTACGACCGTGATGTCACATGTGCCAAAGCAAAAGCGACGGAAGAGCGACAATTAGTCAGATTGGACTTCAACGAGAACGTGTTTGACGAGCCGGTACCGGTCATCGAGAACAATTCCGATGAGGAAGAGCCAGTAGCAGATGATACCAACACGAGCGATCAATCGTTCGAAGATGCTGAGGATATTAATGCGGCACCTGCGCTCCTACCGCACCACTCTTCAAACCCGACAGAGGCGTTGAGGCGCAGCGGCCGGGAGCGCTTTCTCTCAGGCAAGTATAAAGATTTTAAAATTGTGAACAAAGGATTGCCGTCTCTAACATTTTCAGAAGACAAGCGAGCACAATCCGTACTACCAATTATCGATTCCGAAACCGATGCGTCCCCTTCGTGCTCATATCAAAGACCTGCTAGCGGCAATACGCAACAGTGGTTGATGCTCTGCGGAAGGGGGCGCTTACCCCAAGGCAAGTATACTAATAATCAAGATGAATGTTCCGATACTGGTGCGGACTTCCCACAGACGGTCCTGGATGATCCGATAACGCATCACGAGGCGTTATCACGAGACGATGCTGAGCATTGGAAACAGGCCATGGTGGACGAGTACGATGCCCTCATCTCTAATGGGACGTGGACACTTGCTGACTTGCCTAAGGGACGGAAGGCCATCAAATGTAAATGGGTATACAGGACCAAGCTGGACGAAAATGGCAACATCGACCGGTACAAAGCCAGGCTGGTCAAAAAAGGATACTCGCAGAAAAAGCGGGTGGATTACGAGGAGACCTATTCTCCAGTCGTTCGATACAGTTCCCTGCGATACCTTTTCGCAATGGCTGCTCGTTGGAAACTACAGATCGACCAGATGGACGCCATAACAGCTTTCCTGCAAGGAGACCTCTCCGAGGAGATATACATGGAGCAACCTCCTTGCTTCATAGATGGAGGGAACAAAGTTTGTCGCCTCAACAAAGCTTTGTATGGACTCAAGCAATCCAGTCGAGTCTGGAACACGAAACTGAATGTTGCCCTCCGGAAATTCGGTCTTCAGTGTACCACATACGATCCTTGTGTGTACTATAGGATCGAAGATAACAAAATACTGTTCGTTGCAGTCTACGTGGATGACGTACTGATCTTCAGTAACTGCAGGCGATGGACGAACGAAATCAAATCAAAGCTAAACCGGGAATTCAAGATGAAGGATATTGGACCTGCCAAATACGCTCTGGGCATCCGGATCACCAGAACCGAAGCAGCGATTACTTTGGACCAGGAGTCCTATATCACAACGATTCTAGATCGATTTAAAATGTCCACCTGCAAACCCGTGACTTCTCCTATGAGCGTAAGCGAGAAATTGACGAAGGAAATGTGTCCTTCAACAAAGGAAGAAGTGGAACGCATGAAAAATGTTCCGTACAAGGAAGCTGTTGGCTGCCTTATGTACCTGGCCCAAAGTACGCGACCAGACATTTGTTATGCGGTGAACGTTCTCAGCCGACTCAATGCCAACCCTGGTGAGCGACATTGGAATGCGGTGAAGCACTTGCTACGTTACCTAAATGGAACATCCAAATATCGCTTGGTATACCAGCAGAATAAGAAACCAATTATTGAAGGATTCTCCGATGCCGATTGGGCGTCTGACCACGACGACCGGAAATCAACTACCGGATACGTATTCACCGCTCAAGGAGGAGCTATATCATGGAGCTGCAAACGACAACAAACCGTTGCTCTGTCCACTTGTGAAGCCGAGTACATGGCTTTATCGGCAGCTGTGCAAGAAGCCATATGGTGGAAGCGTTTAAGAGCATTGTTCGAGGAGGATCAAGCCATTGTTATTCATTGTGATAATCAGAGTGCAATCTCCGTGGCGAATAATGGTGGCTATCAACCGAGGACCAAACATATTGATATACGTCATCATTTCATCCGTGATTGCTGCGACAAAGGTGACATCAAGGTGGAGTATATCAGCACTGATAAGCAGACTGCAGACGGTTTAACCAAAGCATTACCTCCTTCGAAGATAAAATTATGCCGCGAAGCAATGGGTTTACGAAATTCAATGGGTTGAGGAGGAGTGTTGAAGACCACCTAGATATAAGCAACCCATGATCTTCTGTCAAATAAATATTCACTTCTTGTTTGTCCGTTACTTACACTGCACGCGTTTTTCTTTCTCTCTGCTCCCATTAAAATAACATGTTTCTCCGTTACATGGAATAAATGTTTGATACAGAAAATATGAATGAAGACAGCCCTAAATCGGACAATTCCTTTCTCGAGTTTTGCTCTTATCAACACATTCGGTGATTCATTTTTATTTATATAGATAGTAGACGATATAGGAGTGCGTCAACGCTTATCAATATATAATTGTACACATACGAATTGATTTTTTTCGAATTTTCCCATTTTCCTTCAGAGTTTTCCGAAAATTTTCAATTGTCATTATTTTTATGGAATCCCCTCTCCATTCCAGAGAAGGGAGGGGTGTAGGGGGGTACGTACCCAAACATGGCAGCCTCCCTTTAGGGAGAGGGGAAGAGTGTCGAACCACCATAGAAACGTTTATCGATCCCTAAAACCTCTAAATGCCAAGTTTTATTCCATTTGCTTGACTAGTTCTCGAGTTATTCAGCGCACCAACCACAAGTTGTTTAGTTTAGCAACCTCCGAGTTTTCAATGAAAATTTCATCACATTTCATTCAACTTCATTCAATCGGATCTCTGCACGGGTTGAAAAACTTCTTTGCTTCGGGTTGATTCGTGATTCGTTCTATTCACCGCGATTTTCGGAGTTGTTGTGTTTAAACATGTTTTAAAACTAGAAAATGTTTCTTCCTATCGTTTCAAGATGTTTTCCTCGCGTTTGATATATGAACTGAGGAATTATTAACAAAAAAGTGTTTGTCCACGTTCACGGGGACTCTAAACTAGCCTTAACACTGACTTCAAAACCAGATATACAAAGCCTGTGGAAATCAGCATTGCCGGGGGCGTTTTCGGAAGAAACGCTTTGCAAATATTGGGTTGGGGAAAAAGAAATGTCGTATATTGTCAATATATGGCAACACTTAAACATATCTTGTGTTGTACTTATCGCATCGGGTCATACTATACGGCTATTTGAAGACGACAATCTATGCTACAAGTGTCGTTTTGACAGTGTTGTGATTATCCTTTTCAGTCTCAAGTTATAGCGCAAGGTAAAACTGCAACGAAGGCGGCCGAAAAAAAATCGTGTAGTTCGATTCGCACAGCACAGCGTTGGTTTTATCGATTTCGTTCTGGTGTAGTGGTTGTTGAAGATACACCCCGTACTGGTAGGCCAATCGTCGTGGAAACCATAAAATCATTGAAATCATCCAAGTAGACCGACATGTGAGCACTCGCTCGATTGGCCAGGAACTGGGTATAGACCATAAAACCGTTTGGCTGTCTGAGTTTTTAGCAAATAAGGGGGGGCGATTTTGTAAGGGAGGGAGGGGGATAATGAAGTTTCCCTTTAAATGGCAACAAGTTTGCAAACAAAACGGCGCATATTTGACTTAAATTGAATAATTTTAAGCATGTTAAATAAAGCGTCAAATTTCGATCAGAAATACGACATATCTTTTTGCCCAACTCTATATATGCGAACTGCGAGTGCTTTTGTACCCGCTTGCCTTTGTGCAGGCCATAATATGTTTCCCTAACAAGTACTTCTAAACCAAGGATCCTGGAATATCGTCATTCCAGATAATAGATGCGAATGAACTTTCAAGTTTTAGGCCTCTATAGTATAAAAAGTAGAAGATGAAGTTGTTGATTCATGCAAGCCGGGGGTACTTGTGTACCCACATGCATGTTTACACTTTTTTCAAGACTGCAGTGGAAGATATGCCTTTACATTCCATTATTGAGCTAAGGCTGATGTGACGGCCAAAAACCCGATACCGACAACACTACAGCCGCTCTATTCAGCGATGATCCGATTCCACAACGCACTTTTCGGCGGGCCACAAAAACCAAAGCAGAATCGGAAAACAAAACGTCAAACTGAAGACACACAACAGAAAACAATTGAAAAGAATAAAATTGCTGATCAAAAGAAGAATTATATGAAAAGTTCCCTATTATCTATATATTTAAAGTGAAATCATAATTTTATAAAATTCGTGAATTACGTGAGTCGAATTGAATTCAACATTGAACATAAAAATAATATATAAAGCCTATTTAAATAGTTCTAGAGTGGATAAAAATAAACCTAACTGGTCGTTCTGATAGGATGTTTCCTCTGTAATAGCTTCACCAAAATTGTAAGTGAAGAATAGAATTAAATCCCATAAAAATTCTAATAAAATGCTTTGCAGCAAAAAGTCAACCACAACCAGATCGTGTTCTCTTTTTTTTGACTTGGTGCAATCTAACCCAACAGCTGATGTCACATTAGGCGGATTCGCTGCCGCGGATTCTGCGAGTAAAACCGCAGCAGAGGATCTACAGTGTATGCCATGTCACAGAGTGGGCGGTTTTGGAAGCGATTTCAAATCGAGAAAAAAAACCGTCGCGATATCCGCGGCGGCGTATCCGCTCAATGTGCCATCAGCCTAAAATTTGTCGTTGCGAAAACCACGCAGAAGAACCGCCTAGTACGTTTTCACCAGGGGTTAGACATCAATTGAATATAGGCTACCCAAAATCAAAATCAATATGGCGTCATTTGTTTACCAACATATCATTTGCGAGGATTGAAATCGTTGAAATCACGGATATTGGCGATCTAACGTACAAATCTACACCTAGGCGGCGCTGCGGTGAAAGTGATGATGGTTTTAAATTTTGCCATGTGAGCTTATGGATGGTTTGTAGTTGTTTCCATAAATTACAATGTTATAATCATAAAAGACCCAGCAAACATTAAATCGTATAAATTTGCACATGATAAGTCACATATAATTTCGTATCAAATCACAATCGCATAAAATATCAATCAAAATATCGATCATATATATCTAAAATCGCATAAAATGCAAAAACACGATTTTTCATGTCATCGATGGATTGAGTCGTAACGTTGTCGTATCAAATCGCATATCAGTCCAAAAAGCATCGCATATCATTATATACGGCTTTATATGCGTACAAAATATGGCATATACGTATATCGCCTCCACTTTTGTGTGTGTGTATATGCTAGTTATCTGCATCATATATCATACAAATGTGTCTTGGTTGTATGTATATCGCCTCCAATTATAGCTATTCATACGACTTAATGTTTGCTGGGGATTATTTGATTGCGATGAGTTTTTAAGAAATTTAATTCTGCGCATTTTTATATATAACATGTTATTTTCTTATCTCTTTTAGTAGCGAAAATTGTATAAATATTGACAATGGTTGAATCAAAGACGGAAATTCGAGAGCACCATCAAAAACAAGTAGAAAAATGCATGGTTCTTGCATGTGAGAACTACCTTGGAAAGTCCGGAAGTGAAACATACGTGATTTGTTTTCCAATTTTAGGTTACCTTATCATCATTTTCTTAGTTCAAAAACTAAATCCAGATGTCTCACCGATCGTTTACGTTTTGCGTTAGATCGCCAATAGCGCTGCTTTATTTCTAACTGCATGAGCGATTTTCATGTTTCGGTTTCACATGGAGGTGTTCACATTTAACATGGAGTTTAAAGTTAGCCACTATTCGACTATATAACCGAACCGAGTTGTAAACAATAGTAATTGACAGAACCAAAATGTCAGTGAACCGCAGCAATATTGGGTACACTGGCAATATGAGAGATTTGACGTTTTAGTCATACCCCTGGTTTTCCCACGCTTAATGATAAAAATATTCCACATTCTTTATTTCTATACATCTTGTTCTTACCGAAGTATACACATCTCGGGGTGCTTCGTATTTCTTTTTTATCAAAAATGGTTGCGCTTCCGGCTGTCATTGTGGCATTATTGACTAGCCGCTGCGAGATCGCAGTCTATCCTCATCGTGTGTTTTTCTGTGTTGTTTAACAAATATCAATTTTGAATTGTTAATTGACAGAAAGGTCTTGTATGATGGTAAGTTAAATATGTTGTGAATTATTTTATAACATTCCGTTAAAGGAAGTTTTCTAAGCATTGCTAATCTCGATTGTTTACATTTCAGGCGCTGTTTATTCTGTACGAACACGCCGCTGGTTATGCCGTGTTTAGCGTCAAGGAATTTGAAGAGATTTCCATGCTGCTGCCCCAAGTAGAACAATCTGTGACAGATATATCTCGTTTCAATTCCATTGTTAAGTTAATTGGATTTTCTCCTTTCAAAACTGCTGTCGCAGCTTTGGAAAATGTGAATGCTATATCGGAAGGCATCGTTCCCGATGACTTGTCGGTATTTCTAGACAGTGTGCTACCTAAACAGTCGAAATCGAATAAATTCACGCTTGGCGTTGCTGACCCGAAGTTAGGTGCTGCTCTTGCTGAAGCCACAGGCATCCAGTGTTCTCACATTGGAGCAGTTCCGGAAGTACTGAGAGGAATTCGTCATCATTTTCCCAAACTTGTCAAGGGATTTTCTGACAAGAGTGCTGGTATAGCTCAGCTGGGTCTCGGCCACAGTTACTCGCGTTGTAAAGTCAAATTCAATGTTCACCGTTCCGACAACATGATTATACAGTCGATCGCCTTGTTAGACCAGCTGGATAAAGATATTAACACATTTTCTATGAGAATCCGAGAATGGTATTCTTATCACTTCCCAGAGCTGGTCAAGATTGTTCCCGATAATTATTTATTTGCAAAAGTAGCCCATTATATAAAAGACCGCAAATCTCTGAATCAGGAAAGTTTGGAAGGCCTAGAGGAGATTGTAATGGACTCGGAGAAAGCCCAGGCTATCATAGACGCATCCAAAATGTCTATGGGGATGGATATTTCGGTAATCGATTTGTTAAACATAGAAATGTTCGCCAAACGAGTTGTCCACCTGTCAGAATACCGGCAGCAATTGGCAGAATATTTACACTCGAAAATGACCAATGTAGCCCCCAATCTGCAGTCGCTGATTGGAGATCAAGTTGGAGCCAGGCTTATTTCGAAAGCAGGTAGCCTTACGAACCTCGCCAAGTATCCTGCATCGACGGTACAAATTTTGGGCGCAGAGAAAGCCTTGTTCCGTGCTTTGAAGACCAAAAGCAATACCCCCAAATACGGCCTTTTATTCAACTCTTCATTTATTGGAAGAGCCAATGCTAAAAACAAGGGTCGCATTTCACGCTTTCTGGCAAACAAGTGCTCAATTGCGTCCAGGATCGATTGTTTTACCGAAAATCCCAATAACGTTTTCGGTGAAGCACTCAAACAGCAAGTTGAAGACCGTCTGAAATTCTACGAATCTGGCGAGACGCCACGGAAGAACTTAGAGGTGATGAAGGAGGCAATAGAAGCTGCTGCCCAAATCAGTAGTGTCGAACAGCAGATTGCCAAAAAAAAGAAGAAAAACAAGAAACGCAAACATGAGGGTGAAAATACTAATGGAGATGCAAACGAAACACTAGATACATCCGCCAATGGCAACAGTACTCTTGCTGAAGCAGAACCAGAGGCAGATGGCGAACCTAAGAAAAAGAAAAAGAAGAAGAAAAACAAGAAAGAAGTCGAAAACTAAAAAAATCTTCAACAGTTTATTATAGTTTAGTCCTATTCCGATTATAAGACGTTTATATATAAATTTTCTTCATTTCTCAATAAACTACTAAAAATGATTATTCAGTGTTTTTATAGAGTTTGGTCTCATGCTTCCTATATTCCTCGTCATCATGATACTCCTTGTAGCAACTTCTACAATATAGGTCCCCATCGCACCCGATACACCGAACCACGGCATCTTCATTACATATTGTACACCATGGGAGTTCCTGAAGGTCAGCAACGTTCGGAGGAGTTGGAACGTCTAAAGTGATGAATAGTTCATTGTTTTCTTTGGGGGATTGTTTTGCCTCAATTTCTGCTTCTTCCAAAAACCGCTGAGCTATTTTTTTCGCAATTTCGTCATCGGTTTCTTCTTCATTTTCTACATTTAATGAGCTTTGGGTGTTTGGTGTTTCTACTACCTTAGGTACTGGAGAATCATCTCTCAAGTTTGCTAAACGTTTTTCGATATCCTCAATGGACTTCAATCGATAATTACTCATTGCATCATGTAGTTCGTGTTGTTCGGCGAATTGCTTCATCAAATCAGTTATCTGTGCTTCTTGGCTTCGATTGTCTTTTTGCATAAACAGTTTGCCACTCGTTCCGGAGTAATCCTTGTATTCAACACCTTTGAGAGCAGCGAGCCTTTTTTCTATATCGACTAAAGTAGATCCTGCATTATTGGAATTCTCGTTGTTACTCTTATCGTGTTCTTTCAATGCCGCTAATCTTTCTCGAATTAGATCATCATTATAATTTGATGCCTCAGTTGATTCTACTTTAGTCTGAGGCTCAATCTTTTTCGCTTCTTTATGCGGTTTAAGTGGGCTATTCGAATGTTCAACATCGCTAGAAATGAGTTTGTTTTTTTAAAAAAAATAGCCTAGTTATCATGGAAATTAAATACCTTCTCTGATTAGCTGCAATGCTATGAGTTTTCGAGAGTTCATAACATCTGCGACAAACTTCTTTTTTGTGGCCATTAATTGTTAAACAAAATTTCAAACATTTAGAGCAAAACGAATATTTGCACACGGGACAGCCATGCTAAAATCAACTAGCATACATGAATTCGATAATTAGAATGTTTAGTTTTTTACCTCTCTGAGAAATAATCCAAAACTTTTCGAACAACCATTACAAGCCATTTATAATACTGATATAAACACAGATCCACAAGTTGAACTTGCTAGCTGTTGCTACACTGAGAGGAATAATTAGTAAATATAACGAATTTTTTGGTAAATACTACCAATCTATAGTCATTTTCGACCGTACTAATAAACACATATGTCAAGCAGAACCATGATTCGGAAGCCCAATATCGGCTACATTTTCTCGCCGAAAATGCACGTATCAGAATTATATCCTTATTATACCTCCGTATTGCCTTATGGGAACAATGAAAATGGTTAATACGCGCTTTTCTCACCAATTTTCAGATATGACAATATCCAAGCTTACTAATGTTATCGAGTAAAATATACTAATCTCTGGTAGGGATGCGGGTTTGTTGACAATATGTACAAAAAATTTGTACATTCTACTAATTTTGCATTACTAAATGTATTTAGTAGTTTTCGACCGAGGATTTTTCTAAGGGTAGTTTTGTCATGATCAAGGCGCCTAGAAGTATATCCTGAGGTGAGGCCGTTTCGTCACTACACTGAGAGGAATAGTTAGTAAATACGACGAATTTTTTGGTACATGTTACCAATTCTCTAGTCATTTTCTACCCTACTAATCATTGGTACATATTACGAAAGAAAAATGGTAGGCACAAACGTCAAACAAACTACGATTTGTTGGTCCAACATTGGTGCAATATCAGTGAAAATTTTGCTTCTCATTTGTGAGAGATAATCATTAGGGATAATAAAAATGTTTTTTAACAATTATTTTTAATTTAAAAAAATCTATTTGATTACATTTAACTCCACATACTTAGGATACATTATAATAATAATATATCACTTATTCTATGAGCAGCGTACACGAAGAAAGTTCCCGTTCCTCTTCCTGCTGCATCGCTCTAGTTTGCATTATTTAGGGAGTGTTTGTTCTCTCGTGTCTCTATGAAAAAAAGAAATACATATGTTAATAATATTAAATATGTATATATGTAATGAAACGTAACATCAACAAAATGCTTACCTCCGAATCGCTTCATCTCCAAAATAGAAATGGCGATTGCAAAGTGCGCACATCACAGATGTTAGGTATGACAAAAAAACAAAGTTACTAATGGTATGAAGTAAAATCTACGAATCTCTGGTAGGAACGTTCATTGCGTCTGACATTGCTTTTACGCAATTTTGGTAATATTTACAAAACATTTGTATATTTTACCAATGTTTTGGCTACTAAAGATTTGGTAGCTGCTTTTACTAAACTATTTCTCCAGTGTAATAGCGAATTCGTTTTTGTTCAGTTTCAACCCTAGTACTGCACTAACTGCTGTCAAAACGTTTTTTTATTCACTCAGTTTCGCACTCAGTGTCGCACTAGTTCGCCCCGAAAGCTGTTAGTTTCGCACTGAGGTGTTTCACGGGTTGGCACTCGGGTTCACCAATACAACTATACTGAACTGTCAAGTTCCGAGTATTGTTTTGGAAAATCTGAAAATAAAGACTATGAAAATGGAAAACCTGCTGCTTTTGCTTTTGTATTTTTGGAATCGTAATCCAATTCGGATTCTGATTTTGAAGAGTATATTCGAGTAGACAGCATTAAGCTACGTGTTCTTTCATCGGGAGGCGGAAATAATGATGGATATTCAGGTGGAATAAACCTGCTTTCAAAATAATGATCTAATGATGATTTTATATTATAATAGTAATTATTTGTGGATCAAACAGGAAATGCATTGACAAATGGTTAAGTGAGTGTTAGAACTACATGTGTTAGGGAATTAAACAATATGAAGTAAAAATTTTCATTCAAACTTTTATATTTTTACACTGCACTTGGCCCAATCTGATCTGATGGAGAATAATTTACCTCCCAAGCACTAATATCACCACCAGATGTCGAAACTGTACATTTGTCGTCGCAAATATAAACGAATCAAACTATATAACGCACACCAACAAACCACCGCATTCGTGAAACTGAAAACGTTTTTTTATTACAGAGTCAGTTTGGCACTGACTCAGTTTTAAAAACGAATTCGCTATAAATTGGTTATACTTATGACAGACATACAGCTGTTCTACCGCTGTACTTCGAAAATTGTATGTCTGTCACCATGTACAGCGCTAGAACCATGCAAGCAACTCGGTACAATCGTTGTACCTGTACCGACCTATTTTACCGCTGTACATGGCTACAGCTGTACTGCGCGCAGCGCCATAGACGGTTAGTGGTGGGTAGCATGAACAAACCGAATCAAAACGTTTGGTAAACGTTCTTTTCATTGACTTTCTCTTGAGTTATAAACTCAGATTTTAAACTTGGTTGTTATGTTTGATAGTTTGAACGCTAAATAAAAACCTTTTTCATTGAAATATGTGGTAAAAATCGGAAAAAATTCTAATTGTCAGTTTGACATACGGTACAATGTACAACCAAAGTATGTCTGTCATGGTACGTAGTGATCCCCCATTTTTGAAACTAATCGTTCATCCACTAATCGAATACTTTTCAATAATTTGTTATTCGATACGATTAATCGATAAAAAAATAAATAATCGATTAATCGTCACACTGAGAGAAATAATTAGTTAGAAGAATATTTCTCTTTTGTTAGTAAGCCATTTGGAATCAAAAATTTATTTAAAAAAAAAATTATAAAAATTATTATCTCCTACACTTCCCTAAACTCATAAACGAAGCTCAATTAGCGTTGACGACACTTCGTTTAGGAGTTTAGGGCAGCGTCAAAAATAATGATGGACTTTCAAGATAAAACCACAGCAGCCGTACGTTTTTTGCTCTGGGTTTGGATCGATTAACGAAGTAAATTATTTGTTCGCTTCGATTACTGGTTGTGTAATATTCGTTCGATTAATAATCGATTTCTGTAGGAAGTATTCGATTAATCGATTAATCGAACGATTATCGGGGATCACTAATGGTACGATGGTACCTATACAACGCTGTACACGTACAACGCTAGTACAGCTGTATGTCTGTCCATGATATTACGTTGGATTTACAATCAGATGACGCAGCGAGTAAAATGAGGATGGTTTGTTTTTTTGGTATGAACTTCGTTCAAATTTTTTAGATAAATCAGAATTTATCTTCAAATTTTGCGGTTTCATGTATACTTTCCACGCTGAAAAGGTTAGAAAATCATCATTTTACAATGTGCTACGTATATTACGAGGAATGGCTTGTTATAAGTATTGTAACTTTAATTTTTTTTCAACCAAGTAAACGACGAATAGGGTGTTTTGTGCTAAAAATACTGCAAATCCTTCTCGTATCGGCCCCTACATAATCAATTATATCAGTCAATTTGATATGATATCAATTTCATCGCAAATATCCATAGTATAAATAACCGGTATGCATCATCAAACCTAAAATTTCCGAAGATTATCTATGACTTTGGTAAAATCGCTTGTTTGGTTGACGACATTTAGTGGCTGAAATGAATCTGAATTGAAATAAAACTCAGAACCACAAAAGTGAGGGTGTATATTTATTTTACGCACTGGAAAGCAAGATTCGGTGGTGATTATTCATTTTATTTCAATTTAGATTCATTTCAGCCATCGAATGTCGTCAGTATATGGTAAGAATGTTGGAGTTTTGTATATTTACGATGGTCTGAACACGCGATTTGACCAAAGTCATAGATAATCTTCGAAAATTTTAAGTTTGATAATGCATACCGGTTATTGATACTATGGATAATTGCGATGAAATCGATATCATATCAAATTGGCTGATATCATTGATTATGTAGGGGTCGATACGAGATGGATTTGCAGTATTTTCAGCGCAAAACACCCTATTCATCGTTTACTTAGTTGAAAAAAATTAAAGTTACTATACTTATAACAAGCCATTCCTCGTAATATACATAGCATATTGTAAAATGATGATTTTCTAACCTTTTCAGCGTGGAAAGAATACATGAAACCGGGAAATTTGATGATAAATTCTGATTTGTCTAGAAAATTTGAACGAATTTCATATCAAAAAAAAACAAAACATCCTCATTTTACTCGCTGCGCCATCTGGTTGTAAATGCAACGTAAATTCGTCAATAGGGTGAATGTGATTTATAAATTATATGTAATTTTATTCATAGAATAGAAACATTAGCTTGCAAATATGTTCGCAAATAAAAACAACTGGTATTCGAAACTGAAAGGAACAGCCTGTATTTGTGAAGCGAGTATCATGATGTGTTTTTGAGAAGAAAAAAAATTTGAAGTGTAAATTACGAATGAAAACAAACTTTTTTCTGATCAAATGAGAATTCTATGTGAATGCAAATCACTTTTTTATGCAAGTGGTGAGAAAATCCGATAATATTAGGTTGTCAAAAAAGTCCTGCGGTATTTTTTTTGAATTTTCATTTGTTCATAAAATTTTTTTTTCCAAAATATATATTTTTATCAAGGCTCATATGGCGTTAGCCTCACGGGGCCGGGAGTTCAATACTTTGACAATTTTTCTTATTATCTATGTTAGTAATATGTAACCGATTAATTATTAAATAATCAACGACCGAACTCATCTCCACTCCACATGCGCTGCCAACTTACGAGCGTGTACTGACGAAGAATGTGGAAAAATTCATTATAAGCAATTTGCCTTTCAAAAAGTGTGCCTTCTAAAGCGCCCACCTTAGCTAGCGAGTCCGCTTTCTCATTTCCCGGAATCGAACAATGAGAGGGAACCCATGCTAAGGTAATCTTGAATAATTTTTCGACCAAAACACTCAATAGTTGTCTTATTCTAGTTAGGAAATAAGATGAGCGTTTATCAACCTTCATTGAGCGGATTGCCTCTATTGAGCTGAGACTGTCTGAAAAAATAAAATAGTGGTCGATGGGCAATGTTTCAATGATCCCCAGTGCGTAGTATATCGCACCCAGTTCAGCGACATACACGGAACAAGGAACAAGTTTGAAAGAGGCACTGGAATTTTCATTGAAGATGCCGAAGCCAGTGGACCCGTTTATGAATGAACCGTCAGTAAAGAACATTTTATCAGATCTAACTATGCCCCCATATTCTGCCGAAAATATCGGCGGAATAGAATATGAGCGTAGATGATCTGGGATTCCATGGATTTTTTGTCGCATGGACAGATAAAAAATGACAGAGGAATTGCAAAAGGGCGGAAATGGGCGGGTTCGTGCTTCCTAGAAAAAACGACCATTTCAGTTTTCTCCGTAGAGAATTCGATACCCAGCTTTAGGGCCCCGTGAACAGATTGTTCAGGGTATCTTGCAACGACTTTTGCAGAACGACGGGATTAGTACCCGTGATGCAAGTTGTCTCAGCGTGCAGTCTCTAGTTAGACAATCATCTATATCATTGACGTAAAAACTGTACAAGAGGGGGCCTAGGCAGGAGCCTTGTGGTAGGCCCATAAAACTGTAACGAGAAGATTTCAAGCTGCCATGATTGAAAAACATGTGCTTTTCTGACAGTAAATTGTACAGGAAATTATTCAGAATTGGTGAAAGTCTACGATTATGAAGTTTCTCTGAGAGAATTTCCATGGAAACTGAATCAAATGCCCCTTTGATATCGAGGAAAACGGAAGCCATTTGTTCTTTGCGAGCAAATGCGATTTGGATTTCAGAAGATAGCAGCGCCAGACAATCGTTCGTCCCTTTACCTCGACGGAAGCCAAACTGCGTATTTGACAGCAAATTGTTCGCTTCAACCCACTTGTCCAAACGAAGTAGAATCATTTTCTCTAACAATTTACGAATACAGGATAACATTGCAATCGGCCTATACGAGTTGTGATCGCAAGCCGGCTTGTTGGGTTTTCGTATGGCTATCACTCTCACTTGCCTCCAGTCATGTGGGACAATATTCAGCTCCAGAAACTTGTTGAACAAGTTCAGCAAACGCTGTTTCGCCAAGTCGGGAAGATTCTTCAACAAGTTGGATTTAATCTTGTCCGACCCAGGAGCTGAATTGTTACATGAGAGGAGGGCAATTGAGAATTCTACCATCGAAAAATTCTCATAGTCGCATTGGAGCGGAATGTCGCGTACGACGTTTTGTGCAGGAACGGAATCGGGACAAACCTTTCTTGCAAATTTGAAAATCCAACGGTCAGAGTATTCCTCACTTTCATTTGTATGGTTCCAGCCACGCATTCTCCTAGCCGTATTCCAAAGAGTGCTCATAGCGGTCTCCCTTGACAAACCATTGACGAACTTTCGCCAATATCCACGCTTTTTTTGCTTTAATCAGACCTTTTAGTTTGGCTTCTAGAGCTAGGTATTTTCGAAACCATTCCACTAGTCCAGTTTTCCGGAATTTTTTGAAAGCGGATGATTTTTCAAGGTAGACCTTTGAACACTCCTTGTCCCACCAAAGTGATGGAGGACGACGTCGGAAAGTGGTAGCAGGAACACGTTTCTTTTGAGCTTGAAGTGCGCTTTCGTAAATCAAACTCGATATAAAATTATACTCTTCGAGTGGAGGAAGTTCATGCATTAAAACAAGTGCTTCAAATATTATTTCTGCAAATTTTCTCCAGTCAATATTTTTCGTGAGGTCATACGCAATATCGACTGACTCACGAGAACCTGATTCATTGGCGATCGATAAAATTATTGGCAGGTGGTCACTACTGTGGGGATCTTGGATTACCTTCCACGTGCAATCCAGGGATAACGAAGAAGAGCAAAGTGATATGTCTAGCATACTTGCCCGTGCAGGAGGGTTGGCTATTCTAGTTGCTTCCCCAGTATTCAAAACTGTCAATTTGAAGTTGTCGCACAGATCATAAATCAAAGTGGCACGGTTGTCATCGTAGAGTGAACCCCATGCTGTTCCATGGGAGTTGAGGTCACCTAAGATTAGCCGCGGCTCCGGCAGTGCCTCGTTGATATAAAAAAACTGATGGCGGCCAACCATAGTTCTTGGAGGAATATATATCGAGGCAATGCAGAGGTCTTTGCCATTGATTTGTGTCTGGCAAGCGACAACTTCAATGCCTGTCATCGATGGGAGAGTGACTCTATAGAAGGAGTGACATTTTTTGATCCCCAATAGTACGCCACCAAACGAGTCATTTCGATCGAGGCGAATAATGTTAAAATCGTGGAAATTCAGTTCGTCGGCTGAAGAAAGCCATGTTTCACAGAGGGAAAATACATCACAGTTAGAACTATGAATTAAAAATTTAAATTGATCTAGTTTAGGGATGATGCTTCTGCAATTCCACTGTATTACAGTGGTCAAATCCTTGACCTCTTGCACTGAATCAGGCATCGAGGGAAATGAACGCTGCTAAAAAAGACGGGTGGGTAATGTCGGGGACATAACCGGAGTGACGTAGGACTATACAAAGGGGACAGCTTTTGTTAAATATATATTTTTATTTTCTTCTCCTACGTGAATACCTACCTATCTACCCTAAAAATGGATTAGTTTACTGTTTACTCTTCATGAATATGTTGATGGTTCTGAAAAGAACCTTTGGTGTTGTGTTTTTTTTATCACTCGATATTCCCATCTTGTTCGGTTAAACCTTCCTGTTTAGCTATTGCGTTTGCCACTCGCCACAGCTTTCACAGTTGGAAAATTTTTTCCCATCCAGCTTGTGACATGTTGTTCAGTAAATTACATTTGATGCGACGTGCCGGAGAAACACTTTGCCACTCACTGAAACTAATTGTTGCCTTGATGAGCGCCGAACCGAAGCTGCTCTGTTCTTGATGCGGGTTTTCTGATTGTCGTGAGCAGCTTTGCAAGCCAACTCGAGCACTCCGACGGCCGAAACTCTATAATCGCTGTTAGGTATACTGGTGCTCCGGGACCAATCCGTTCGGCCTAGTTACCCTTGCGGAGCAATCAGTGAATGCGACCAACAGGGAATTGGAGAACTGCACGGTTCGAGTGAGACTTTGCCTTTTCCTTAACTTGTCCTCCTTTGTTACGTCCACGATGCCGTTGCCGTACAACCACACGGGTTTACGGTTTGAAAGAAAATAAGATATTTTTTGGGGTCCGCGTGTTTTATACTCTAGCGGTACACACTCACAGGATAGAGACAAATCGGCAGACTCAGCCAGAGGGGCGAGTCCAACGAGACGAACGAATGAGCGTTAAAAGGGAGCGATGGCAAAAAAATACATTCATTACGATTTGTTCGCTCGTTGGATTCACATGCAGGCTAAAAAGGGTCCTTTTCAGGATCACAAAATTATCTTCAATCTTAAGAGTTTATTGTTTTGTTATCACTCGATATCCCCATCTTGTTCGGCTAAACCTTGCTGTTTAGCGATTGCATTTGCCACTCGCCACAGCTTTCACAGTTGGAAAATTTCTTCCCATCCAGCTTGTGACATATTTTACAGTAAATTACATTCAATGGCACGTCGCATTATCACCACTCAGTATCGGATTGGAGGTAATTTTAACCTGTAATTGAACATTTGCGATGACAGTGGTACAGTGTCGACCTTCAATGTGGGGTCATAATTTGGACCCCGAACTCTATGTTTACAAAAATGTCCAACTAAATATGTCGCATTACTGGTCCGTCCAATTAGCTAAATGTCGAGATAAGTGTAAATTACTGTACTTTCAATCTAGAAGCAATTTAAGAATTGGTGAAAATCAATAAGCTCAGAACAACTGCCAAATTCACATACTCATCATTTCCTGGCAAACAAATTATGAAAAAATCAATTTGTGTTTTATTATTATTTTGGATATTATTTTAGAAAGCATTGAACTGTATTTCCTAAACTCTTTTTTGGAAGGTTTAATGGCCCTGAAAAGCGCCTTGTTTTATGGAATGGTTCCAATTTAGAAAACTTAGTACTCGTGGTTTTGAAAAAAACCATTTCGAACGCTCTCGATGCCGCCTTGTTCTGGATTTGCCACCAAAGCAGTGTGTATAAAGAACAAACTTTTTTCTTCTGCTACCTGATGCCGATTTGCGATTGCGTTTGCCACTCGCCACTCGCTGCAACTGCCTGTTGTCTTGATGTCCACAGAACCGAATGTGTTCTGTTCCGAATGCGGGTTTTCTTATCGTCGCGAGCAGCTTTACCAGCTAACTAGATCACTTCGGCGGCCGAAACTATATAACGCCGGCTAGGTGGACTGGTGCACTGGTACTAACGCGCTCGGCCTAGCTACCCTTGCGGGGAACTCCAGATCAACACGGTTCGAGCGGGATTTTGCCTTTCCCTTCACTTTTCCTCCTTTACCATGTCCAGACATGGCTGCTTGGGTTGGTTTGTTGATGTGTTGTGATGCGAACCGATGTGGTGTACGGTTTGAATGAGAATGATCGTTACGGCAGCGGAGCGGAGATTTTTAAGCTGACTGGCTGGCTCGAGAATTACGCATGTGTGAGACTGCGACCAATGTTTCGTTCATTTTTTGACGTAGGACTACGTCTAACCGGAAGATATAGGGGATGAAATGAAAATCTAGGCACTGAACAAGTAGGAAAAAATGCAAGATTTGGAACGCTTATAACTCGAGCATTTCTCAATAGATCGCAAAGGTTTTTGCATCAATTGATAGGAAATATATCTACGCATCTATCATAACGAATAACATTTCATTTTTCTTGAGATAAATAATTGAATAATTGTGAAATATCAAGCATTGTCAAAATGCACTATGTGCCCATTTTTGATTGGTCCATTTTGTGCTCCTCAAATCGAACCGACCAAAACGGGCAACCAGAGCAGCAGCGAAATAGAATGAACCACGATTGGAAAGGAAAAAGAAAAAGACGAGTGGGTAATGTCGGGGACATAACCGGAGTGACGTAGGACTATACAAAGGGGACAACTTTAGCTAAATATATTTTTTAAATATATTGTTTTATTTTCTTCTCCTACGTGAATACCTACCTATCTACCTGAAAAATGGATTAGTTCACTGTTTACTCTTTATGGACATGATGGGGTTCTGAAAAGAATCTTTGGTGTTGTGTTTTTGCGTTTTTTTGCAAACTTGATTCTTGATTTTTTTCTTAAGGCTTTGTACTTATTAAATGTTCAACGCCGGGCATCTTTCGGCGTATGCACATATCGTACAACCAAATTGATGGATGTGATAGGGAATGCACCATGTCCAGACATGGCTGCTTGGGTTGGTTTGTTGATGTGTTGTGATGCGAACCGATGTGGTGTACGGTTTGAATGAGAATGATCGTTACGGCAGCGGAGCGGAGATTTTTAAGCTGACTGGCTGGCTCGAGAATTACGCATGTGTGAGACTGCGACCAATGTTTCGTTCATTTTTTGACGTAGGACTACGTCTAACCGGAAGATATAGGGGATGAAATGAAAATCTAGGCACTGAACAAGTAGGAAAAAATTCAAGATTTGGAACGCTTATAACTCGAGCATTTCTCAATAGATCGCAAAGGTTTTTGCATCAATTGATAGGAAATATATCTACGCGTCTATCATAACGAATAACATTTCATTTTTCTTGAGATAAATAATTGAATAATTGTAAAATATCAAGCATTATCCAAATCCACTATGTGCCCATTTTTGATTGGTCCATTTTGTGCTCCTCAAATCGTACCGACCAAAACGAGCAACCAGAGCAGCAGCGAAATACAATGAAGCACGATTGGAAAAGAAAAAGAAAAAAAAATGAACGAAACATTGGTCGCAGTCTCACACATGCGTAATTCTCGAGCCAGCCAGTCAGCTTAAAAATCCCCGCTCCGCTGCCGTAACGAGCATTCTTTGTGTGGACACCGACTGGACAACATCGTTGCTGGACGAGCTGGACGGCGAGGGATCGAGTGCCTTTCTCAAGGCAAGAGGGTAGAGGTGGTAGCGCTGGAGTAAATAGAGTAGAGTTTTCAAAGGGCCTTTCTCAAGGCGAATGAACTGCAAAAGTTTAAAGTCTCTATAATACAAGACCTTCCTTTTTTCCGTAACGATCATTCTCATCCAAACCGTACACCACATCAGTTCGCATCACAACACATCAACAAACCAACCCAAGCAGCCATGTCTGGACATGGCAAAGGAGGAAAAGTGAAGGGATAGGCAAAATCCCGCTCGAACCGTGTTGATCGGGAGTTCCCCGCAAGGGTAGCTAGGCCGAGCGCGTTAGTACCAGTGCACCAGTCCACCTAGCCGGCGTTATATAGTTTCGGCCGCCGAAGTGATCTAGTTAGCTGGTAAAGCTGCTCGCGACGATAAGAAAACCCGCATTCGGAACAGAACACATTCGGTTCTGTGGACATCAAGACAACAGGCAGTTGCAGCGAGTGGCGAGTGGCAAACGCAATCGCAAATCGGCATCAGGTAGCAGAAGAAAAAAGTTTGTTCTTTATACACACTGCTTTGGTGGCAAATCCAGAACAAGGCGGCATCGAGAGCGTTCGAAATGGTTTTTTTCAAAACCACGAGTACTAAGTTTCCTAAATTGGAACCATTCCATAAAACACGGCTCATTTCAGGGCCATTAAACCTTCCAAAAAGCGAGTGGAAAACGCAATCGCAAAACGGCAGCAGGTAGAAGAAGGAAAAAGTTTGTTTATACAGACTGTTTTGGTGGCAAAACCAGTCACCGTAAAACACGGCGCTTTTCAGGGCCACTAAACCTTTCAAAGAAGGGTTATTAAAAGTTTTTAACAACACCAATGCATTCTAAAGTGACATAATATGACATATAGTATAAACTGGTTTATTTTGTTTATGCTTGTTCTTGAACTTATTGGTGGTTAGGGTCTTTTAAATTGATCATTCAGTTTTCACAAACCCATGCATGGTTCCCGAAATAAAAATTGGCTTCAAATTACACCACATTGTATGCAGGATGGCATTAACGAATTTTCTCGGTAGCAAGAACTGCTTTCTTTGGTTGATAACTGATCTTGAAAATTGACTGACGTTACATCTGCATTGTATAGAAAAATAACTAAGGAGCAACATGATGAGCTATGTATTTCCTGCTGCTCTGTCCTTATTTTAAAGGACTTTAATCCTGTGTTAATTTACTGTTGGTTTTTCAGAACGCTTATAGCTCGTTTATTTCTCGACAGATCGTAGAGTTCGTCTCCAAAACCTCAGTTCTTTTTCATTTTTATTTACTTTGTTTGCGAAGACTACAAATCTTACAATTCATTCGTCTCCGAAACCACAGTTTAAGGTACGGTAATGTGCTCAATAGTAAAATATATGATAATGAACGAGCTGATGACCACCTATGCATTCCCTATCACATCCATCAATTTGGTTGTACGATATGTGCATACGCCGAAAGATGCCCGGCGTTGAACATTTAATAAGTACAAAGCCTTAAGAAAAAAATCAAGAATCAAGTTTGCAAAAAAACGCAAAAACACAACACCAAAGATTCTTTTCAGAACCCCATCATGTCCATAAAGAGTAAAGAGTGAACTAATCCATTTTTCAGGTAGATAGGTAGGTATTCACGTAGGAGAAGAAAATAAAACAATATATTTAAAAAATATATTTAGCTAAAGTTGTCCCCTTTGTATAGTCCTACGTCACTCCGGTTATGTCCCCGACATTACCCACTCGTCTTTTTCTTTTTCCTTTCCAATCGTGGTTCATTCTATTTCGCTGCTGCTCTGGTTGCCCGTTTTGGTCGGTTCGATTTGAGGAGCACAAAATGGACCAATCAAAAATGGGCACATAGTGCATTTTGACAATGCTTGATATTTCACAATTATTCAATTATTTATCTCAAGAAAAATGAAATGTTATTCGTTATGATAGATGCGTAGATATATTTCCTATCAATTGATGCAAAAACCTTTGCGATCTAATGCTCGAGTTATAAGCGTTCCAAATCTTGCATTTTTTCCTACTTGTTCAGTGCCTAGATTTCCATTTCACCCCCTATATCTTCCGGTTAGACGTAGTCCTACGTCAAAACCACATTTTTCTTTCAAAAATGTTCTCACAATCGGGAGCAAACATAATACTATGCTTTTAAGAGGGTCATTTATATTTAAAGCATTTAAAGTATTGTCCACCAGGTCAGAAAGCGCAAGCAAGCCAGATTGTGGCTGTTGCCTCGACCGCGTAAAAGGAACAGACGTGTTGGGCTCTGCTCCGGGAAGTGCTGAGGACCCCTGGTGCGTAGAAGAACCGCTTAAACCAGGAGGTACTTGCTTCGGTCTATTCTCAGCACGTTCGATACGAGGTTTCATTCCAATTTGGGAAGTTTCGGTCTTCTTTCTGGAGAGTGATGGAAAAGAAGTAATTTTTCTTTTCCTAATGGCACCCTGCGATGTACCGGAACTTCCTGCATTGGGAGCGTCAGCAACAGGCTCGTCGTTCTGCAGAATGGAGTAGGGATTGTCCTGAGTCGTTGAAGCGGAACTCTTAAGCATTTCTGCATAAGTCCGCTTGGAACGTTCCTTTAAGGAACGCTTGAGTTTTTCCCTTCGTTGTATGTACACCGGGCATTGAGAAAGATCATGTGGAGCAATGAAGACACTTGCGCTCTTTTGCGCAAGAAGTCCCATCATGACTCTCTCCACAATCTGCGCAACGTTGTTTATTGCAACAATAGGCGGCCGTGTGACCGAGTTGCATACATTTGTTGCATTTCATTACCCGGGGTACAAACAACCGAACAGGTAAACGAAGTGCACCTATTGCAACGTAGTTTGGAAGAGCGGAACCCTCAAATGTCACACGAAAAGAGTTTGTCCGATTGAGAACTCGTTTGTCATTTTTAAGTGACACAGACTTCAGTCGATCGCATTCAAGAATCTTCACACTTTTAAGTGAGGAGTTCTTGAAGCGACCGACACCATCGAGTATCTCTTTTCGAGTCAAACCCTTTTCGTTTATTACACCGTCTATTTCAACGTTGCAACAGGGTACGTATACGCGATACTCAATCGCAAAGAGATCACAGCGCGTTATTGCATTCGCTTGGGTCCTGCAAGAGACGACAACTCGTAATTTGTCTGGCCCCATCCGAGTAATTTCAGTAACTTTGGAAAATTTCTGCGTTAGTTCTTTTGAGATGCGAATGACATTAAGAGGTTTTGATTTCCGTTTAAGTATACAATGAATGGACCTTTGAATCCCTCCGGGTATTCCTTTAGACGAAAATCATGTTTTTCATCAATTTCCTCATCTTCAGAACTTTCTACTTCATACACAGAATTTTCCTCCTCAACGTCTGCTTCATCATCCTGCTCTTCAGGAGGTGGGTCAGCATCAGAAACATTCAATGACGTGGATGGGAGATCCTCCCCGCCCTCAGCCATAATAATAAATTAGTCACCTGTTCGATGTGAACAGTATAGAATAATAATAAAAAAATAGAAAAAAATAAATGAGTAAATAAATTATATTTGTTATTATATATATACCTTGATATATAAATTATATGTATTTCAATTTTTTATTGTATAAATTCAAAAATGAAAAAAAGTTTCAACAAAAGTTCAACGGTAATGTAAGAAAAATGTACACCCCTAATGCCAACGCTTGCCGATTTGGTAAATACAATGTTGGACAATGGTGTAAATCGTACACAGGAGGTTGAAGGAATGATAAATGAAACAATAGAAAAATAAACTTCTACTTGCCGCTGCTGTGTAGCGTGTGATGAATGTGTGTTGATCTGAACTGGATCCTCAGCGTCTCGATCGTGCACCACTTTTTATTGAGCTCGCTTCACTCGCAAGCGCTGATGAAAAAAAGCACAATATAAATCTGCGTGAAAAAAAACACCGTTATCGGATCGATTCTCAAACTTGTCCGATCAGCTCGCGAGTTCTCGAACCAAGAAGTTATATAATACATATATATATATATATATATATTTGTTCATAAAATTAGTTACAATCATTTGTTTTAAGTCAAATATGCGCCGTTTTGTTCGATGACTTGTTCCCAACGAGATGCCAACTTCATAATACCCCTGTTATAGAAGCTCGCTTCCTTATTGGCAAAAACTCGGATAGCCAATTTTCACAGGCCTCTTTTGTGGCTAACTTCTGACTACCTAGCTCGTTCCCCATGGACAAAAACAGGTGGTAGTCACTTGGTGCAAGGTCCGGACTATATGGCGGATGCAAAAGAACCTCCCATCCGAGCTCCCGGAGCTTCTGGCGCGTCACCAAAGAAGTGTGTGGCCTGGCGTTGTCCTGATGTAAGATAATGCGGCCTCTGTTTATCAAAGATGGCCTCTTCTTCATGAGTGCTACCTTCAAGCGGTCCAGTTGTTGGCAGTACAGGTCCGAATTGAGCGTTTGGCCATAGGGAAGCAGCTCATAATAGATTATTCCTTGACAATCTCACCAAACACACAGCAGAATCTTCCTGGCCGTTAATGAGGGCTTGGCCACCGTCTGAGTCACTTCAGCGGGCTTCGACCACGACCGTTTGCGCTTCACGTTGTCGTAAGTGACCCACTTTTCATCGCCAGTCACCATCCGCTTCAGAAACGGGTCGATTTTGTTGCGATTCAGCAGCGATTCACATGCGTCGATACGGTCAAAGATGTTTTTTTGCGTCAACGTGTGTGGCACACGTTTTTACGTCAATGATATAGATGATTGTCTAACTAGAGATTGCACGTTGAGACAACTGGCAGACGATGGAGTTATTTCCACCACGGGTACTAATCCCGCCGTTCTGCAAAAATCCTTGCAAGATACCCTGAACAACCTGTTCACGTGGGCTCTCAAGCTGGGTATCGAATTCTCTACGGAGAAAACCGAAATGGTCGTTTTTTCTAGGAAGCACGAACCCGCCCAATTCCAGCTTCACCTATCCGGCAAAACGATCAGGCACTCGATGTTTTTCAAATACCTTGGAGTATATTTTGACTCTAAATGTACCTGGGGAATACACATGGCGTATTTGAAACAGAAATGCTAGCAAAGAATCAATTTTCTCCAAACAATAACCGGAACATGGTGGGGTGCCCATCCAGGAGACCTCATTCAGTTATACAAAACAACGATATTATCAGTGTTAGAATATGGCAGTTTTTGCTTCCGATCAGCTGCCAGGATTCATATTCTCAAGCTGGACAGGATGCAATATCGTTGCTTGCGTATATCCATGGGGTGTTTGCATTCGACACATACGACGAGTCTCGAAGTCTTGGCAGGAGTACCCCCGCTTACTCTTCGGTTCACAGAATTATCCTACAGATTTCTCATCCGTTGCAAGATCATGAATCCATTGGTGATTGATAACTTCGAAAATCTACTCCAGCTGACTCCTCAGTCAAGTTTTATGTCTTCATACCATGAGTACCTTACCCACGACGTGCACCCTTCACCAGGCATCTCCAACCAAGTTTGCTTCCCATACTTCTGCAATTCCTCTGTCATTTTTGATCTGTCCATGCGACAAAAAATCCATGGAATCTCAGATCATCTACGCTAAGATTCTATTCCGCCGATATTTTCGGCAGAATATGGGGGTAAAGTTAGATCTGATAAAATGTTCTTTACTGACGGTTCATTCATAAACGGGTCCACTGGCTTCGGCATCTTCAATGAAAATTCCAGTGCCTCTTTCAAACTCAAAGATCCTTGTTCCGTGTATGTCGCTGAATTGGGTGCGATATACTATGCTCTAGGGATCATTGAAACACTGCCCATCGACCATTATTTTATTTTTTCAGACAGTCTCAGCTCAATAGAGGCAATCCGCTCAATGAAAGTTGATAAACGCTCATCTTATTTCCTAACAAGAATAAGACAACTATTGAGTGTTTTGGTCGAAAAATTATTCAAGATTACCTTAGCATGGGTTCCCTCTCATTGCTCGATTCCGGGGAATGAGAAGGCGGGCTCGCTAGCTAAGGTGGGTGCTTCAGAAGGCACACTTTTTGAAAGGCAAATTGCTTATAACGAATTTTTTCACATTCCTCGTCAGCACACGCTCGTATGTTGGCAGCGCATGTGGAGTGAAGATGAGTTCGGTCGTTGGTTACACACGATTATCCCTAAGGTCTCGACGAGTGCATGGTTCAAGGGATTGAATGTAGGTCGTGATTTCATTCGCGTGATATCTCGGCTTATGTCCAATCACTACAACCTAAACGTGCATCTCTATCGCATTGGGCTCGCAGCAAACAATCTTTGTGATTGTGGCGATGGCTACCACGACATCGAGCATGTTGTCTGGTCGTGTATCCGGTTCCATGCTGCTCGCTCTCAGCTGTCTAGAGCACTGAGAGCACAAGGCATACAATCGGATATCCCCATCCGGGATATCTTAGGTAGCCGTGATCCTGATCTTCTGCTTCATCTATACCTGTTCCTCAGGAACGCCGATGTCAACGTTTAATGATGTTTCCTTCGTTGTGTCCCCGTTTCATATCCCTCCTATCCGATCGATAAACTCGTACTTAGTCGCGGCAATACATACACACACTCTTTACAGATACACGGGCCAAAGGTTGTGCAGTCCACTGAACATTCAACAAGAGCCAAAGGTTGTACCACTCATGACAACTCTACACGAACTGATGATTGCGCCGGCTAGTGACCATTCTATCCTGGATTCCTCGAGTCGAGAAAGATGCACCACGCTAGATATGGATTACAGACTAGGGGGGCGTTGCTGATTAATGGTCAGCTGCATCCCAATAGGAAGTATCCCGTGTCGGGCACACGTACAGAGCATTGGAGACAACAATATCCCAATTACGAAAACACTTGTAATACTAACCTCGAGCCAACCGCGAGTAATCGGTTACATATTACTAACATAGATATAATCTAAGGAACTGGAGTTCCCTAGATGCTTGCTATGAAGGCAAGACTTTTCGCTCGTCCTCTCTCGAGCGCTTCGTGATTAATCTAGGGAACTTATTTCCCTAGATGTCGGCAATTGAGGCCTGAGAATCACGGTTTAAATTTATTAAAGCCAGGGATCTATTTCCCTGGACTTGGTTGGTCTCTTATGGGCTAAGCCCCTTTGCGTGAACAAATCCCGGCTAGGGCAGCCACAAAACTTCAACCTCTTCCGGCTCCAGTGCGGTCCGGTGAAGCGAAGCAAATGGTCTGCTTTTCGGATTGGGATTTGTTCCTTTTGGTTATACCTTTTATAGCGTGGCGCCTGGTTGCCAACGCTTGGGTGTATCCGGATTCTGATGCGTGACGCCTGGTTGTCAACGCTTGGTGGATTTTCGGATCACGAATTGAACTTTGAACTACGAACTTTGATTTTGAACTAACGAATTAGACTTCTGATTTGAACTGTTTGATTTGAACTGTGAAATTGAACTGTTTGATTTGAACTGTGAAATTGAACTGTCTTCCTAGGCCAGAATCCCCAGTATATATACCCAAGAATTCATTCCTAGGCGTTAAAACTATAAAGGAGAGAAGAGATCTCTCTTTCCTTCTCAGACAACCGAGCCCATATCGATTGTCTGCCTGCTATTTCCCTACATGTTATTACTACCCGCTTATCTCTGCGGACCTTTGTCGCTCTCGCTAGAGGGGTACAATTTAGAAAGTTTATTACTCATCGTCGGCTTAAAATGTTATTTTTGTTTATAGCCCTTCGTATATTCGATAATGGGCGAGGCCAGGCTTATTACCAGCAATAATCTTTCGCCTGGTGCCTTGTTGTCTTTGTGTATTCCAGGCGCCTTATCTGTCTATGCTGCCTGCTCACGGTCTCAAATGAACACGTGATTTCCTATCTTGTATGCCTGCGCTACACTATGAGTAATACGATCTATTCAGAGGATCGTGCGGGTCACAGATTTGTTTATTTATTTGTCCCTACTTTCTGGTGCGTCATGCACCGCTTGTCTGAAGCTATACAAAAGGAAAAGAAAAATAAGAAAGGGATGAATCACATGGCCGTATCTGGTGATTCATTGGGCTATAAATTTTCTATGCGCTCGTTTGCACTTCAATAACATTATTTTGTTTATTGGCCGGCCTTGCTATCTAAATTGGGTCCGTAACATTCCGGCCCTGATAAATCTACTTGTTCGATTTATAAAATTCCTGAACGGACCCTATGCTACCTGTGTTACTTATATCTCTATTTGTTTACATGTTTTCGGAGCATCATTTATTTTACATTCATCCTTATATTCTAACAGAGTTTAAAAACACTTTTAAATTTCAATTCTTCGGCACGTTGCCTGGTTCCAAAGGATGTCCTCTTCAATGCTTGGTCCATGGATCATACATCTTAGCTCTGACGCGAGCTTACATCAGTTGGCTGCATCTTTCGGATATTGGTGCTCTGGTAGCGAGCACTGACGTCTTCTTCCTGATTAGTTGATGGCTGGATCATTTCCCTTGATAATGTCCAGTACTGCAATTTTAACTGCCGGTCGTTTCAGGACACCTTTCGCGGTTTGGATCTTTGCTTGGCGAACTTGCCCGTCGCTCGCCACAAACGTTTCGATGACTCGTCCTTTAAGCCATTTTCCTGGTGGTGCGTCGTCGTCCGTGATTAAGACGATGTCGTTGACTTTGATCGGTTCTACTTTCTGCGTATTTTTATTACGCTTTAACAGAGTTGGTAAGTACTCCTTCTTCCATCGGTTCCAAAACAACTTGGAATAATGTTGAATGCGTCTCCATTGCGCTGTGTCATACTGACTGGTCGTTGGTGCATACGGTGGGGCATACTCTCCTGCTCTTCCTATTAACGCGTGGAATGGCGTCAACACTTCATCGTCGATGCAGGAGACTGGTATGTGTGTCAACGGTCGAGAGTTGACTAAAAATTCCGCTTGGATGAATGCAGCTTGCAACGTTGCTGCTGATGGCTTGCTCCTACCCCAAACTTTCAGGATCTCTGCTAGTGCTACTTTGACGTTTCTTATTAATCTCTCCCAAGCGCCTCCAAAATGTGGTGCTGAAGGTGGGTTGAATCTCCACTGGATTTCCATTTTTGCTGCTTCATTTTTGCCCATCTTCTCGTTGATTTCATTGACTAGCGACTTTAACTCTCGCTCTGCTCCAACGAAGTTCGTTCCGTTGTCGCTGTAGATACTGGTGACCTTTCCTCTTCGGTTCTGGAAGTTCCTTAACACGACCATGAACGCATCAGTACTGAGATTTTCTGCCATCTCAATATGTACTGCTCTTGTTGAGAGACAGGTGAATATGACGCCCCATCTCTTCTCGAGCGATCTCTTTACCGCTACTTCGAAAGGTCCGAAGTAATCTACTCCGCAGTTTGTAAATGGAGGTATATGCGCTTCTGTGCGGAAATGTGGTAAATCTGCCATCATCGGCTCTACCGGAGTTGCACGTCGTATTTTGCACCTATTGCAATTCTTCTTGACGTTTGCTAATACTGTTCTTATATGCAGTATCCAATACTTCTGCCGTAATGCTGCTATGACGGTGTTTTCGCCGTGGTGGAAATATCTTTCGTGTGTTGCTTTCACGATCAAATATGTATATGGATGCTTTTGTGGGAGCAATATTGGCGTTCTTGTAGTCCATGGTACTGACATGGCTTTCTTCAAACGTCCTCCACTTCTCATTACCCCTGCCTCGTCTAGGAAGGGTGCGTAACTGACCAATGGTCCTGACGATATTGTTCCGCCATTGAATAAAGTTTCCATCTCTGTTGGAAACGCTTCCCATTGCATCTTTCTATAGAGCACGTTCTCAGCTCTTTGGTAGTCTTTGTACTCAATGTCTGGAATATATCCACGACGTAATCTTTCCTTTGTCCTGTTTAATACACAAAGGTTCTTCACCAACTTCCACCAATCTGAGTACTCCTTGTACTTATCGATGAAACTAAGTTTGCTTAGTTCTTCGTGAACTAGCACTGTTTCTCTCAACTCTTCGTCTGTTTCCTTCTCTTCAGTGGAAGGCCATGACGATTCTGAGAGCTTTAGGAAATCAGGTCCTTCAAACCATTGTGATTTTCCTAGCTTTTCCTTTGTGCCTTCATCGGCTGGATTTTCATCTGTTGGCACCCATCGCCATTCATTTTTCCTGTTATCTTCCAGGATTTCACCTACTCGATGCATCACAAATACGCTTCTTCGTTTTGGACTCTTGATCCATGACAATACGGTCTGTGAATCACTCCAAAATGTTTTGCTGACGATTTTCAACCTCGTTTCATCTATTATCGTTTTGGTTAATCGGCTTCCTAACACGGCCGCTTGTAGCTCTAGGCGTGGTATGCTCAATGGTTTGACTGGTGCTACTCTAGACTTTGCTGATAGAAGTCTTACGTGTGGTGTGTTTCCAGATATACTTCTTACGTACACACATGCACAAAATGCTTTCTCAGAAGCATCTACAAAGGTGTGTAGTTCTACTTCACCTGTTCTTTCTTCGAGGATGTATCTTGGTATCGTTACGCTCTCAGCAGATTTAATAATTTCTAACCAGTGTTGCCAGTCTGACTGCAACTTCTCGGGAATTTCGTCATCCCAATCTATATTTTCTATGTGCAGCCTTTGCATGAGGATTCTTCCATGCACAGTTATATTTGAGATGAGTCCAAGTGGATCGTAGACACTCATCACGAAAGCTAGTACCTCTCTCTTTGTTGGTAAACGTAGCATTTGTGTAACATCACTTCCTAGCTTGTCTAATTTGATTTGATAGCCGAGTGTGTCAGACGTGGTGTTCCAATATACACCAAGTACCTTTTCTGTCATTGAATCCTTTTCTTCGAACATTTTGATTCCGGAAATTTGTACACGTTCCGAGGGTAAACTTTGCAGAAGTTCTCTGCTGTTTGACACAAAGTTTCTGATGTGGAAACCCGCGTGATCGTGAATTTTCATAACATGTAGTACTATCTCTGCTGCCTTATCAAGCTCTTCGAAACTATCCAAATAATCGTCGACGTAGTGTTGCTTGATGATTGCTTCAGTCGCCACTGGACAATATTTTCTGAATTTTTCTGCGTTGTGGTTTTTAACCGCTTGTGCACATGACGGTGAACAGGTTGATCCGAATGTCATCACCTGCATTACGTATACATCAGGTTTCTTACTGCTATCACAATCTCTCCATAAGAATCTCTGAGCGTGTTGATCTTCAGCTCGGATTCGTACTTGGTGGAACATCTCTTTGATGTCTCCACATACAGCAATTGCTCCTTCTCGGAATCTTACTAAAACACCGAACAATGACGTAGTAGCATCCGGCCCTGATAACAGTTCCGTGTTGAATGATACACCTTGTATCTTTGCCGCCGCATCGAAAACCAACCTTGGCTTAGGTGGCAACTTGTTTTTGTTGTGCACAATAAAGTGTGGAAGATAATACACTCTTGATATCGGCTTCATAATTTCTTCCTCTGACAGTTTGCGGATGTAGCCTTTCTTCTCGTAATCCGCAAATGTTTCTATTGCCCATTTTTTCAACTCTGGGTCTTTTTTTAACGTTCTCTCACTCGTTGTCAGCCTCTTTGCTGCATTGTTGTAGCTATTTGGAAATTTCGTTTCCTCATCTTTCCATAGAAGTCCAACTTCGTATTTACCATCCTTGTATTTCATAGTACTTCTTAGAATTTGTTCAGCCTTTTCTTCTTCAGCTGATTTTGGTAGATTCTTGACTACCTTAACGCCGAAGTCTTCGGTGGAGAAATATTTCTGCAAAGCCTTGTTCATTTCATCTTCTTGCTGAATGACCATGATGTGTCCGCCTTGCACATTGGACGATATGTTGCCGAACATGAACCATCCAAGTTTGGTTCGTAGCGCTGTGGGCTCGTTCGGTTTTCTCATTCGCCTTTCGAATGGAATTAACAAGTGACTGTGACTCAGTCCAATTAATATCGTCGGGCGTATACTGCTGTAACTGCTCAACGGCAGATTCTTGAGGTATGGATACCTTTTCTCCATCACCTCCTTGTTGAAGCTTTGCTCTGGGAGTTGGAGATTCTTTATCGTTCTCACTCCTTTCATGACGTATTCTTTTTCATTGTTGCCGTTGATTCGTACCTGAACTCTACGGCTGTTTTGTTCGTTTCTCGTGACGTTCTGCGTCCACTTTAGCATTAACGGATCAATTCTTCCGTTGAGCCCTAACTTGTTCGCAATCTCCTCGTCTATTAGAGAGAGTGATGACCCCGCATCCAAGAAAGCGAACGTGTTGATGATTTTGTCATTATTTTTCAACGTCACAGGAACTATTTGGTAGAATACGTTGGATTTTGTTAGTTGTTGGTGATTGTGTATCTCACCATCTGCTTGTGTATCTGGACTATGCTGTCCTTCCGACTGATTTGAATCACTTGATTCTCTCTCATGAGATTTATGAATTAATGGATGATGTTTGAACTTACATCCATTAATTCCACATTGTTTTGCTCTTTTGCAGTCTCGCATCATATGGTTTGTAAATGCGAGACAGCTCAAGCATACCTTTGCCTTAAAGGCTAATTCATTTCGCTTTTCAGGCTTCATAGCCTTAAATCTGGTGCATTCGAGGAGTTTGTGGTTTCCCCGACATGCTTCACAATTGCGTTTTATTATTGTCGATCTATTTTCCTGATGCGTATTTACGTTAGATCGACGCTCAGGCCTCGTGTCTCGCGGCTGCGATCTGTTAATTTCTCGCGGCTGCGGTCTGCTTGTTTCTCGCGGCTGCGGCCTGCTGGTGCCATTCAGCAGTCTATTGGTTCTCGAATGAGGCTTCAGCCACTCATTGAGATCAGCTAAAGTCTTTGCCCCGTCGTACATTTCTTCAGTCCACTTCACCTGTAGACCGTAGGGCATTTTCCTTATGATCTCTTCCACCAATCGGTGGTCAATCAGGAATACTTCTCTATCCATAAGAGAAACATTACAGACGAGATTATCCAGTGCTTCGGATATCTCGGTAATCAAATTCCGACTCTCCCTTTTGATATTGGTGAGTTCGGCTAGTAGTTCTTTATAGACTAGTTCGGGTCTTCCGAAATTATCTTCTAGTCTATCAATTATTTGGTCCATATTATTTGGATCCATCATTAACTGTCGGACGCTCCTCTCTGCGTTCCCGTACAGCACTGTTTGCAGGCGATTCAAATTTTCAAGCCTGTTAAATTGACCTTGTTTTGTGGTCTCATCAAAGGCCTTTTTAAATTTCGGCCATTCTCTGGCCGCACCTCCATATTTTGGCAAGCTCATGAGTGCTTGTCGCTTTAGGTAGACAGTCCATTCTGGCTCTGCCTCCTGATTTTGACCTTCGATGCTGTCATTATTGTGTGCTGAACTTGTACCTGGTTCAGCTTCGAATCTCGTTGTCCTCATGGACTTTACCAGAGCTTCCATCGCTGCTCTGTTCTCTTGCAAAATTTCTTGCAAACTATTTCCGGAAACTGATTGTCTGACTTTGACTTTCAGTTCCATCATTTCCCTTTCTGTGCTCATGCACTTAGGGCATACCCACCTTTCATCTTTCTTGGGTAGGTATGTGAGTCCCACACATGAAATGTGGAACCACCGATCGCATTCATCGCATGCGACCATGTCCTCTTTCTTGTCTTTGTCCGTACACAGACGGCAGTGCCCATTAGGGTTGGCTTTATATGCGTATGTAGCCATTTTAATTAACGTGATTCCTTCTTGAATACACGTGAGTTCAATTCAGATCTTTTTTGAGTGCTTAAATTTTCAAGTCTTATCTCTTTCTTATAAACGTGATTCCCTTTTGAATGCACGTGTGTTCAAATCAATTTCTATGAGTGCTTGAGTTCCAAGTCTTATCTCCTCTTACAACGTGATTCCCGTTTGAATACACGTGAGTTCAATTTCACTCTCTGGCGCGAGAGTTCAAATTTCAATTCTTGACTTCTTAGTCTTTTCAAAAAGGCGTGATTCTGAGCCTCCCGATTTACTCCTCTTGCGCGAGGGATCGTGGTTCTTTTCTTGGCGAAGGTGTGAGTTTTAAATCTCCTCTCTGGAGCCACCAAAATATAATCTAAGGAACTGGAGTTCCCTAGATGCTTGCTATGAAGGCAAGACTTTTCGCTCGTCCTCTCTCGAGCGCTTCGTGATTAATCTAGGGAACTTATTTCCCTAGATGTCGGCAATTGAGGCCTGAGAATCACGGTTTAAATTTATTAAAGCCAGGGATCTATTTCCCTGGACTTGGTTGGTCTCTTATGGGCTAAGCCCCTTTGCGTGAACAAATCCCGGCTAGGGCAGCCACAAAACTTCAACCTCTTCCGGCTCCAGTGCGGTCCGGTGAAGCGAAGCAAATGGTCTGCTTTTCGGATTGGGATTTGTTCCTTTTGGTTATACCTTTTATAGCGTGGCGCCTGGTTGCCAACGCTTGGGTGTATCCGGATTCTGATGCGTGACGCCTGGTTGTCAACGCTTGGTGGATTTTCGGATCACGAATTGAACTTTGAACTACGAACTTTGATTTTGAACTAACGAATTAGACTTCTGATTTGAACTGTTTGATTTGAACTGTGAAATTGAACTGTTTGATTTGAACTGTGAAATTGAACTGTCTTCCTAGGCCAGAATCCCCAGTATATATACCCAAGAATTCATTCCTAGGCGTTAAAACTATAAAGGAGAGAAGAGATCTCTCTTTCCTTCTCAGACAACCGAGCCCATATCGATTGTCTGCCTGCTATTTCCCTACATGTTATTACTACCCGCTTATCTCTGCGGACCTTTGTCGCTCTCGCTAGAGGGGTACAATTTAGAAAGTTTATTACTCATCGTCGGCTTAAAATGTTATTTTTGTTTATAGCCCTTCGTATATTCGATAATGGGCGAGGCCAGGCTTATTACCAGCAATAATCTTTCGCCTGGTGCCTTGTTGTCTTTGTGTATTCCAGGCGCCTTATCTGTCTATGCTGCCTGCTCACGGTCTCAAATGAACACGTGATTTCCTATCTTGTATGCCTGCGCTACACTATGAGTAATACGATCTATTCAGAGGATCGTGCGGGTCACAGATTTGTTTATTTATTTGTCCCTACTTTCTGGTGCGTCATGCACCGCTTGTCTGAAGCTATACAAAAGGAAAAGAAAAATAAGAAAGGGATGAATCACATGGCCGTATCTGGTGATTCATTGGGCTATAAATTTTCTATGCGCTCGTTTGCACTTCAATAACATTATTTTGTTTATTGGCCGGCCTTGCTATCTAAATTGGGTCCGTAACAATAGATGTCGTATCCGTTACCCGCATCCATTTTATTTACGATGCTGATGTCCGATGTTCGATGTACGATGCGATGTCCGTTGTCCTGCGTTGTTCTCCGATGTTGTCCGTCCTATAATTGATCCGAAAAAGGCAGAATACGGTAACGGTATTGAATTAAAGAGACTTTAAACTCAGAGAGTTCATTCGTCTCTCCCAAAAAGGCAGAATATTTCCTCGCATCGCTTTATATATGTCCACCTCTCATCTAAAGCTTTTATCGTAAATTCCCTCTCTTCGTTTCTAGAGCTTTACTTAATTTCCTCTCGAAAGCTTTCGCTCCGCTTTGACAGATTGGCTCATTATTATTTTAGTACCGAATAAGAATATCGGCCAAGTCTATGCTTCGCTAGTCTTTACACACTCGAAATTATTCAAGCATTTTTACTATCATATTATAACCCAGCTCTATACACCACAATAGATAATAAGAAAAATTGTCAAAGTATTGAACTCCCGGCCCCGTGAGGCTAACGCCATATGAGCCTTGATAAAAATATATATTTTGGGAAAAAAAACGTGTGTGGCACCCATACATCGAGCTTCTTTGTGAATCCAAGCTTCTTCAAATGGTTAATAACGGTTTGATGACTTATCCCCAGATCTTGGCCGATGCTACGGCTGCTACTATGCCGGTCTTTCTCGGCTAATTCAGCGATTTTGTCGCAATTTTCGACGACAGGCCTTCCGGAGCGTGGCGCATCTTCGACGACCTCTACACCAGAACGAAAACGTTGGAACCATCGTTGTGCGGTGGAAATGGAAACTGTATCGGGTCCATAAACTGCACAAATTTTATTGGCAGCTTGAGATGCATGTTTGTCTCTGTCATAGTAGTACTGTAAAATATGTCGGATTTTCTCTTTATTTTGCTCCATATTTGCGACACTATAACTCACGAACGACTTAACCAAACAAAACACTGTCAAGGACTATATTATAGCGGTTATACCTTTCCAACAAGCTATAGTATGACTCGATACAATGAATACAACTAGAACTACGCGCTTACAACGACACCTCGCGGAAATACCGCAGGACTTTTTTGACAGCCTAATATAATTGATGTTATATTATAATAATAATAAGTATTAGTAGGAATATCGGAAAATTTAGTAGAAATATGATAAGTTAGGGTGAGGACTTCGTGCTTCGAGTAATTAAATAACGCCAAATAGAAGTTTTCATTCAAATTTTACCAATTCAGAATTGCCTTTGAACCTCGAATGTCGCTACTAGTCATCGCAGATACTTCCGTTGCCCCGGGTTGATGGCGATGTTAACCGTGTAAGGTGGAAAAATATTGAATTAGATTAGATCGGATCGGAAAGTCTGGCTGTCATAATATTGAAGACAAATATTGTTAATAATTTTGATCGTGTAAGGTACCCATAAGACAACACGTGACAACTGGTTCTTCTTTAATGATAATGGGTTTTCAGGTAGAATGAACATTTTTCAAATAGAAATTATGAATGATAATCAACTTCTCCGTATCAAATTAGTGTTCAATGTGAATGGAAAACTTAATAATTTTTTTTATAATAATTTTATATTATAATGATAAGTTTTGATGGGAATATTCGAAAGTGTATAGAGAATAGGTTAAGTTAGGGTAAGAAAAAAGTGCTTCAGGGAAATAATTACTGAAATCTGAATGAAAATTGTTACCTGCCGTTTTTTAATACTGCCTTCGGGCCGGCTAAGCCTTGTTAAAAATTAATTTCATATTCAGATGTCGACACCACACCGTTGTCATCGCGGGTACATTTCATTTCGTTTTCACCGTTGAGTGTATACGGGAATAAGGGCCTATAATTTAACCCTGATATGGTTCAAATACTAACAGTACTGAAATATTAATATAATTATACATTCCCAAATTTTAACGATAGTTGATTTAGTTTTTTTGTATTTTTGTATGATTGTTTGTTTATTCAAGTTCCGACATGATTTTGAATATTTTTTCTGTTGTCATGGTTGTTATTTGTTATTCGATCCTATTTTGCTAATTGTTTTACGGTTGGAAAATAATTGAATGCTCTTCTCTGCTAGGCCACTGCTGATGGCAGTAGAATCACAAAAAGGTGTAGGGTGGAACTTTCGATGCAATGTTTCCCTCTCTTAGGGAGCTGAACACAGGACGTAATAGAAACGAAAATATACAAAGAATCGATAATAGAGTTTTTTTCTAAATTAAAATGTGAATGTTGAAAATCCTATTTTTGTGAACATATCTTTGTAAATTATTTTCCTCATCAACCAATCAGGAGCCGAGTTGCGAGTTTGGCAGAAAAAGTGGTCCGGAATCGACAATTGTCATGTGTCGTTTCAGCCCCAGAGTAGCAGCCGGTTCATGATTTTGGAAACACGGAAGTAACTTCATCGTAGGGTTGCTGTATACAGCAAACGTCAAATGTATGGATGTTGTATGTGAATCGCACTTAAGTCGTTTCATAAAATAGTGATTTTTTGCCTTTTTTTGGAGACGCGTGAGTTTCTCAAAACTCGGAGCAAACAGTCATAACAACTGTAGGGGTTTTTCCTGGATACTTAGCTGAGCTTATCTAAAACTTAATGTTAATATCCCTGAGTGAGGCCCTGCAGGATTGACAGCTAGAAAAAGTTAGTTATAGCGAATTCGTTCTTACAACTGAGTCAGTGCCAAACTGACTCTGTAATAAATAAACGTTTTCAGTTTCACGAATGCGGTGGTTTGTTGGTGTGCGTTATATAATCTGATTTGTTTATATTTGCGACGACAAATGTACAGTGTCGACGTCTGGTGGCGATATCAATGCTTGGGAGGTAAATTATTCTCTATCAGATCAGAAGGGCCAAGCGCAGTGTAAAAATATAAAAGTTTGAATGATTTTTTTTTTCATATTGTTTGATTACCTAACACATGTAGTTCTAACACTCACTTAACTATTTGTCGATGCATTTCCTATTTGTTCCACAAATAATTACTATTAAAATATAAAATCATCATTAGATACAGTTTTCGTTCAATATGTTAAAAAAACATAAAATAAATATTCGATACGTTAAAGATAATTTTCATTCATAATTTTGATTTTGAAAGCAGGGTTGTTCCACTTGAATATCTATAATTATTTTCGCCTCCCAATGAAAGCACACTTAGCTTAATGCCGTCTACTCGAATATACTCTTCAAAATCAGAATCCAAATTGGATTACAATTCCAATAATACAAAAGCAAAAGCAGCAGGTTTTCCATCTTCATAGTCTTTATTTTTAGATTTTGTAACCGTTGGTTCCAAGCATTAATTTGGGCTCTACCCAAATAATAGATCCCAACATAATGTTTCAATAAAATCGCCATAAATACCCACCGCCTGTTGCTTGTGAACAGTTGGCCCAATAGTGAACGGTGTGAGCCCTGGGTAAAGATGCCCACCGCGAAATACGCTCCATGGGACCATCTGTCATTCAACAGAGCTGCCAACTAGGTAAAACATAAATGAACTCACACAAAAGAAAAAAAGAAAAGAAAAGCTCGGTAAAGAGTAGTGCCGGCGAACGACTTTCCACCATCAAGGAAGTAGGAAGTGCGCGCCGGAACAAGTGAATTTTAATAGTGCCAGAGTGCATCGAGAGCAAATAGAGAAGATAGAAAAAGATTGTTATAAGAATTAAAAGAAATTATAAAATATTCAATAAAATATAAGAGCTAAAAAGAAGAAGAGAACCGGAAGAGAGAAAAAAAGGTCCTTTCAGCGGGCCTTTTTTTTATATTTCATCTTTTTCTCCGCCGAGACGTGTGGTACCCGCCATTGAGATAAAGGACGTTCGACTGCAATCTCCGCCATTGATAGTCGACGTCGAGTAAGGATACCGGAACCAGAAGAGTCCTATTCACGTTTGGAGGTTACAGCGGGGATTTTATCCGGTTAAACGACGGAGAAAGAAGAGAAAAAAATACACGAAAAGTACTGCAAGTATAAAAGCATAAAATTTTGTGACGTCACAAATAGGACAGAAGAAAAAGGGAGGGAAAATAGGATAGGGTCAGAAGAAAATTAAAGAGTAGATTTAAAAGGAAGGAATTAAAAAAGAAAATTGTAAGAAAATTACATTTATCTCCTCTATTGCGGTTTTGGAAATCCCCGTTTTTTTCGGACTCGAAAGGAGTCGCCAGCCCTCGTCCTCGATTGGTCGGCGGAGTTGGCTAGCATTGCTCAACCTTTGAGAGATAGTTGATTGTGGGAGTAGTTGGTGGCTTCAAAGGAATGCGTAGGTCTTGTGGAGAAAGATAAAACCGACACTGCTCCTTTTTGCTGGAGGAACAGCTGTTTGCGAGTGACCGGAAGCAGGTTAAACGACCCTGAGAAAGGAAATCCCTAATTAGAGAGTTTCAAATTGGCGCCCAACTGAAAAAAAAAATTGAGAATTATTATTGAATTTTTTTAACAAATCGGTTACATTATCTTTCACCGCGGAGGAGGGAGAAAAAACAATAGACTGTTTTGTTTTGGTGCGTTCTTCAAACGACGAGTGTGAATAACAAGCAATTGCTAGCTCAGGATAAAATAATTGGAATAATTAATGCGCATGAATTCTAGTACATTCGCTATCCAACTCTTGACGAGTAAAGTTCAGTGTCGGTATTGTGCGTTGCCACTTTTGCTATTGTGCTATTGGTACGAGTGAACCGTGTACGAGTGAAGGTCATTGCTGTCCGCTTTCGACCTGACCATTTGTGAAGTGGAACGAAGGAACAAAGGAAGCAGCGCTCTTGCAGCGAGCCGGATTGCGGCTGTTGAACTGATTCGGCATAACGGGATCGCCATCGCGTGACTGTCGCAAACGGGATTCATCATCACGTGGCTGCGTAAGCTATTCTTGCGCTATTGTGTTGTCTCCGTAGCGCGTAGCCTCTGTCTCTCCCTGATTAGGGCAGTAGAGCGCATTATTGGAACAACTTATATATTAAGGTACACATATTTATTATTAATATTATTATTCAATTCATTTGTTCATTGTTTGATATTATTATCATAATATTTTTTTTGCTATTTTTTTTAAGATTATTGTTAAAATCAATAATAATTTAGAAATAAGACAGACATTTTTTTGAATGGAGAATAGTGGAGGATCTCCAGAGATGGAGATCTCCGATAATGAATCTCATACAAGATCTGGGAAAAAACATAAACGAGTCCCTCATAAGGAAGATAATTCTTCTGGGGACGAATCCGCTCATCCTACCAAGCCCCCCTCTAAGAAAATTGCAAGCCTCCCTTCTCAACACACTGTTACTTCCACTCCCCCTCTCCCATCATCGATTTCGCTTCCCCCTTCTGATGCTTCCGATCCAACCCAATCCTCGTCCTCGTCCTCATCCTCATCCTCGTCCTCGTCCTCGTCCTCGTCTTCCCCCTCTGTTGTCTCCGCTCCACGTGTCAGAGTTTATCCAGAAGATGCACCTGGAACTGGCCCTTGGGTTGTTTTCCTCCGGCCAAAACCGAAAGGAAAAAACCTTAACGTGATTCAGATCATGAAAGATCTGGCCAGATACACTTCTGTATCTGAAATTCGCAGGGTTAGACCGAACAAATTGCGAGTTGTCGTGAATGAACGGAAACACGCAAACGAGATTGTTGCTGATCAACATTTCACTCTCGAATATCGAACATTTATACCCTCCCATAACGTAGAAATTGAGGGGGTGATAACTGAAACGGGTCTGACGAGCGAACAAATAAAAGCAGAAGGAAAAGGCAAGTTCAAGAAGCTCCCCTCAATGGAAGTGAAAATCTTGGACTGTCGCCAACTCGGGAAACTTTCCCATGATGGGGACCAAACTAAATTTACGCCGTCCGACTCGTTTCGAGTCACCTTTGCTGGTGCCGCCCTCCCTGACTACGTTATGGTGGACAAATTGAGACTACCTGTGCGACTCTTCGTGTCAAAGCCCATGACTTGCAACAAATGCAAGTCAGTTGGTCACACTTCGGATTATTGTGCCAACAAGGAGCGCTGTGCCACTTGCGGAGAGCAACATGAGGGGAAATCCTGCAGTGCGACTGAGCATAAATGTCCATATTGCGGGGGATCCCCACACGAGCTCTCAGTTTGTGAAAATTACAAGAGTCGCTGGGAGAAACAGAAGCGCTCTTTGAAGGAACGCTCGAAACGCACTTTTGCGGATATTTTAAAGGGCGCTTCTCCACTGGCCCAACAACAACAACCAATCAACACACAAAATGTCTTCGCCACGTTGCCCGTTGACGAAATAGAAGCGGACACAGCTAACGGGGGCACGCCGTTCATTTTCCAAGGGAATCCCCGGCGCAAAAATGTGACCACTCCCAAAGTTCAAGGACAAGCCCCTCCGGTGATACCCCCTGTTAGCATGCCTAAAAAATCGAGTGCAGCGGACAAGCAAAATCAGGTTCCTCCTGGTTTCCGTGGGAATAATTCACCTTCGAATGGCCCAGCACTCGAGGGGACATCAAAAACCCCAACTGTCCCTGTTATTCCGTCCAGTTCAACTTCCCAATCGGGATTTATAAAGTTGTGTGACCTTTTGGACCAAATCTTCAAGTGTTTTAATGTTTCCGACTCCATCAGAACCCTTGTCATCTCAATGCTTCCAGTATTAAAGACAATTTTGCAACAATTGATGCAAACATGGCCCCTCCTTGCATTGATTATCTCTCTTGATGTCTAATTCAAATAGAGAGGTCGGAGATATCACTGTTTTACAGTGGAATTGTCGTAGTCTTATCCCTAAATTGGATACATTCAAATTTTTAATTCATAACTACAATTGTGATGTTTTTGCTCTGTCCGAAACTTGGCTTTCTTCGCGAGATGATATCTCTTTCCACGATTTTAATATTATACGCTTGGACCGTGATGATAGATACGGAGGGGTGCTTTTGGGGATCAATAAGTGCCACTCATTTTTTAGAATTGACCTTCCACCTATTGGAGGGATCGAAGCTGTTGCTTGTCATGCAAACATCAGAGGCAAAGACCTCTGTATTGTCAGCTTGTATTGGCCTCCGAGAGCTGCGGTTAGCCGCAAACAACTTGATGACATGTGTTCACTCCTTCCTGAGCCACGATTGATCTTGGGAGACTTCAACTCTCACGGAACTGCCTGGGGGGAACAGTACGACGACAATCGTTCATTGTTGATATATGACCATTGTAACAGCTTCAATATAACCGTTTTGAACACTGGGGAAACAACACGTGTACCTAAACCTCCTGCTAACCCAAGTGCTCTTGACCTCTCGCTTTGCTCGAATTCACTATCGTTAGATTGCAAGTGGAATGTAATCCAGAACCCCAACGGTAGTGATCACTTGCCAATCAAAATTTCCATCACCATTGGGTCGAATTCTTCTGAATCTATAAACATGGCATATGACCTCACAAGACACATTGACTGGAAAAAATATGCGGACGCGATTGCTCTAGCCATCAATTCCAGAGATGGTTTACCTCCATTGGAGAAGTATAACTTCCTTTCTCGTTTGATCTATGACAGCGCGGTTCGCGCTCAAACGAAACCCATCCCAGGTTCCACTATTCGTCGAAGGCCTCCCAATCTATGGTGGGATAGCCAATGTTCCAAGCTTTATGTAGAAAAATCGAATGCATTTAAAGCTTTTCGGAAACGTGGAACCCCTGAAAATTTTCAAATGTATTTAGCCCTTGAGAATCAGTTCAAAAATTTGATCAAAGGGAAAAAACGTGCTTATTGGCGAAATTTCGTGGGAGGTTTGTCACGAGAAACGTCAATGAAAAAATTATGGAAAGTGGCTCGAAACATGAGAAATCGCTCTTCAACGAATGAAAGCGAAGAATATTCACATCGATGGATTTTTAATTTTGCACGGAAGGTTTGTCCTGATTCCGCTCCTGTGCAAAAAATTGTTCGAGATATACCACAAGGTAGGTGCGATCTTGATTCCGAGTTTTCGATGGTAGAATTCTCTCTTGCTCTGCTCTCATGTAACAATTCTGCTCCGGGATCGGATAGAATTAAGTTCAACTTGCTGAAAAACCTCCCTGATGTGGCGAAACATCGCTTGTTGAATTTATTCAATCGGTTTCTGGAGCATAATATTGTTCCAGATGATTGGAGACAAGTACGAGTTATAGCTATTCAAAAACCCGGAAAACCCGCGTCCGACTTCAATTCGTACCGCCCAATAGCAATGCTGTCTTGTATACGGAAATTGTTGGAGAAAATGATCTTGTTTCGCCTTGATCGATGGGTTGAAACGAATGGCCTACTCTCAGATACACAATATGGGTTCCGCAGGGGCAAGGGGACGAATGATTGTCTTGCGTTGCTTTCTTCAGAAATTCAAATGGCTTACGCCGAAAAAAAACAAATGGCTTCAGTATTCTTGGACATAAAGGGGGCCTTCGATTCTGTTTCAATAGAGGTTTTGTCGGACAAATTACACTCTCGGGGTCCGCCGCCTCTATTGAATAATATGTTATATAACTTGCTTTGTGAGAAACATTTGAACTTTTCTCACGGAGATTCGGCAGTAAGTCGGGTCTCTTACATGGGCCTCCCCCAGGGCTCATGTTTAAGCCCCCTTTTGTACAACTTCTATGTAAGCGACATCGACAATTGCCTTACACAAAATTGCAGCCTAAGACAACTTGCAGATGATGGAGTGGTGTCTGTCGTAGGACCAAACGAATCCGACCTGCAAGGACCCTTACAAGATACTTTGAACAATTTTTCAACCTGGGCCATTGGGCTAGGGATCGAATTCTCCACGGAGAAAACAGAGATGGTGGTTTTTTCTAGGAAGCATAGACCAGCAAAACCAAAGCTTCAACTTTTGGGTAAACCGATCATTCATGCTATGTCATTCAAGTATCTTGGGGTCTGGTTCGACTCCAAATGTACTTGGGGGGCCCATATTAGGTATCTGAGTAAAAAATGCCAACAAAGAATAAACTTTCTCCGTACAATTACCGGCACCTGGTGGGGAGCCCACCCAGAAGATCTTATAATGTTGTATCGAACAACTATTCTCTCAGTGATGGAGTATGGCAGTTTCTGTTTTCAATCAGCTGCCAAAACACACCTCATTAAACTCGAGCGAATTCAGTATCTTTGTCTCCGTATCGCGTTGGGATGTATGCCCTCAACGCATACCATGAGTCTCGAGGTTTTGGCAGGCCTACTCCCACTAAAAGATCGCTTCAATTTATTATCTCTTCGGTTCTTCATCCGGTGTAAGGTCATGAACCCATTGGTGATTGGAAATTTTGAGCAGCTGATCGAGCTAAATTTTCACTCCGGATTCATGAGTTCATATCATGAATTCATCTCCATGCAGGTTGATCCTTCTTCGTATATTCCCAACCGTGTTTGTTTCCCTGACTACATCAATTCCTCTGTGCATTTTGATCTGTCCATGAAGCAAGATATCCATGGATATTCAGATTACCAACGATCGAGGATCGCTCCAACGATCTTCGATGAAAAGTATGGGGGTATCAATTGTGATAATATGTACTTTACTGATGGGTCCACTATAAACGAGTCCACAGGATTTGGAGTGTTCAACGAATTTTTTAGCACCTCACACAGTCTTCAGAATCCTTGCTCAGTGTATATTGCTGAATTGGCAGCAATTCATTGGGCGCTGGACAGCGTCGCCTCACGACCTGTTGAACACTATTACATTGTAACGGATAGTCTTAGCTCTGTCGAAGCTATCCGTTCAGTAAGGCCGGAAAAGCACTCGCCGTACTTCCTTGAGAGAATACGAGAAATTTTGAGTGCTTTATCCAGACGCTGTTATGTCATTACCTTTATCTGGGTCCCTTCACATTGCTCCATTCCGGGTAATGAGAGGGCTGACTCATTAGCAAAGGTAGGTGCAATTGAAGGCGATATTTATCAGCGTCAAATCGCCTTCAATGAATTTTATTCTTTAGTCCGCAAAAATACCATCGCTAACTGGCAACGCAAGTGGAATGAAGATGAATTGGGCCGGTGGTTTCACTCGATTATCCCTAAGGTTAGCCTCAAACCGTGGTTCAAAAGTCTGGACTTGAGTCGGGACTTTATTCGCACCTTCTCCCGACTCATGTCCAATCACTGTTCGTTAGATGCACTACTCTTCCGTTTCAATCTTGCCAGCAGCAATCTCTGCGTTTGTGGCCAAGGTTATCACGACATCGAGCACATTGTTTGGTCGTGCGAGGTGTATCTGGTCGCCAGATCGAATTTAAAAAACTCCCTTCGGGCCCGAGGAAGACAACCCAATGTGCCGGTGAGAGATGTGTTGGCTCGGTTAGACCTTGATTACATGTCCCATATATATGTTTTCCTTAAAGCTATAGATCTTCGTGTGTGATTGCCCCTACATCCTTATACCCTCCTTTCCTTCCTTTGCGGGTAATTCGTCCCCTTGCTAGAAATAGTAGAATAAGTTGAAATGTAAATACACTATAGATATACGAATAGATTTATAAATTGAGTGTTCATCAACATTGTTACAATTTCCTTATATCTCATCCTTCTCCTAAAAATATGTCACCCTCCTAAACTCGAGTACACCGCGAGTAATCGGTTTTCCACCTTACTAACCATAGATGTAAGAAAATTGTTTATATATATAGTTTTAAAATTATATTTAAGAATTCGGCTCCTTTAAACTTAAGTAACTGAGCCTGTAAAAATAAACGAATTAAAAAAAAAATTCTAGTAGGTTTGCAATTACAGCGAATAATCAGGTTGAAAGTGCCTCGAGTATAGCATAATATACGGTGCTACAACATTGGTTTTGTTGCTTTTCAGAGATTTTTAGAAGATTTACATTCGGTGTAAGCGGGAGGAAAGAAGTGGACGATTATTTGGTGCAAATTGTAGAAATTTTCGAGGTTGTTGGTGATTTTTGGTTGTATAGAGTGGGTCCTAGAACTTCAAAAGCCGTTTTTAAACATTCCTGGAGTCCGGTTAAAACCAATCAGGACTGAGAAGGGTGAGTACTGGTGGAGATCAGAGTGAGTTTGTACAGGGCACAGACGTTGATCTGGCTGAGGTTCGAACACTCGATACACCCAAGGGACACCACCCACCCCGAAAATTCTCAGCCATGGAATCAGAGTTCCAGATCAAGTATAGGGCTCTCCTGGTTCACCATTTGGAGAAAGAAGAAGTTGAATTTGAACTGGAAATTCGGGCAGTTCAGTTCGAAAAAACTGAAACTTTATCAGTTCTGCGAAGACGTTTGCGTGAGACACTGAAAAGGGAAAGAGGGGATCCGTTAGAGTTGGATTTTGAGACGTGCCAGACACGTACAGTGGATAACGAGATAGGAATAATAGATGAAAAGGTGAAAGAAATAAGCGATTTTTTGTCAAAGAAAAAAGAG